>NC_081141.1:1542697-1912294 GCF_958295425.1 Solea solea | reverse complement strand
ATGTACATATGTATATGTGTATATATATATATATATATATATATATATATATGTATATATATATATATATATATATATATATATATATATATATATGTGTGTATATGTGTATACATATATGTGTATAAATAAATGTAACAGGAACTTTGCATAGACTTTCCAGGACAAAGTATACAATAACATTGTTTCTGAAAATAATTTATATTTAAAATTGTGTTGACTTTCTATGACTCAGGTTTGTTTTCAAAGATGCACCTCATTATATTCACAGTTAGATCTATTTAAACAAGCGTTTATAATCCGTACAGTCACTTTATTCATATTTTATTGTTGCTGGATATTTTTATGAAGTGTAAAAAATGGTGTACTTAAAGTGATATTTATATTAGTTATACACACACACACAGGAGCTAAGTGAAGTTTCTCAGTTTGTGTCACTTAAACCTGAATAAACTTTACAGTTTATTGACATCAAACGTGCTCTACTTTATACTTTACACTCGTCCTAATGACAAAAGCAACTTTAAACTTGAACAATCAGTGACCAAACAGAGTTTAAATGTTAAAAGTCCAATACTAAATGGGGGAAACCAGACGTGTGTGTCTGACGTGAAGCATCGTACAGGTAACAACCGACGTTTGTGGGGTTAAAGGTCACAGCCCAACTTTGATCACAGTGAAGTAAAACTCACCAACTCATCTATTTATGCTTGATTTTTATTCATCATCATCATCATCATCATCATCCTCCTCATCATGTGTGCTCAGCTGCCTCCTCCGTCTTCACCTTCCTGATGAAGTTGTCATTAAGTTTCTGTAAGTGCTTGTTACGGTTCTCCAGACGCACCAGCCACTCGTCTCTCAGCCTGAAAACACACACACAAATAATCCTGATCAACAGGAAGTTTGGCACACACACAGAGAGCTTTTTTTAAACCTGCATTTACACAGGACCATGTGCTCGCTCTGATGGTTAAAATATAGCCCGGTGCCTTTCAGCTTTGTCCACAAGCACAAGGTGTATTTAAAAATATCTCCAGTCTCTGGGAACAAACAGTGAAGCCAATGTGGAAGTGCTGTGGAAAACCTGTATTGTCTTAAAGACACAAAGATATTTTATAACGACACGCGGAAACACATGATGTCACTCACTCTGACAGCTGACGTCTATTTTAAAAGGATTTAGAGTAAAACAGATCATAAAGCAGGGCAGCTGTGCTGTGATTGGCTCCATCACACCAGGTGATATACTGGTTATATACTCGTTATATACTGTAATACTGGTTATATACTGGTTATATACTGGTTATACTGGTTAGATACTGGTTATATACTGATTATACACTGTTATACTGGTTATATATTGGTTGTATACTGATTATATACTGGTTATATACGTTATACTGGTTATATATTGGTTGTATACTGATTATATACTGGTTATATACTGTTATACTGGTTATATATTGTTGTATACTGATTATATACTGGTTATATACATTATACTGGTTATATATTGGTTGTATACTAATTATATACTGGTTATAACGTTATACTGGTTACATATTGGTTATATACTGATTATATACTGGTTATATACGTTATACTGGTTACATATTGGTTATATACTGATTATATACTGGTTATATATTGGTTATATATTGGTTATACTGGTTATATACTGGTTATATACTGATTATATACTGGTTATATATTAGTTATATACTGGTTATATACTGGTTATACTGCTCCATTAATATTTGACAAATATAAATGTTGTGCTGATCTCTCTGACCACAGCTTCTCATCCTCTGGTCTCAGTGAAAGTATAAAATCTCAGCTGGTCGTCTGAAGGTGACCGTGTGTGTGTGTGTGTGTGTGTGTGTGTGTGTGTGTAATGTAATATTTAGTGTTTAATAAAGTGTCTACTTGTGGACTTTGAGTCAGCAGCAGATCTGGTATCTTGCTGACAGCTGCTGCGTTATCACTGTCACAGCAGCATTTATTTCGCCCACAAATCAAACATCAGCGCACGCACGCGTGTTTGTCTGTGGGGTGGAAAAATGTCAACGTGCACCAGTGAGCACAGAAGACAATAAGACAGAGTGGACACGAGTGTTTACGCGTAACCCGACGCTCACTGTGTTCGCGCCACCTTCCTGTCGAGTTTTCTGGATTATACCATTTGTCCTCTCAGCTGCTGATAATCCTCCTGACCACACACACATATATAGACGGACAGAGAGAGGTTTTTGTTTAGTGTTTTTCTGTTACTTGTCCCCTGTTTGATCAAATATGTGCTGCTGTAAAGGCAAAGCCTCTGAAATCCACCACATCTGACCTAAAACAACACATGAACGACTGTAAAATCACAGGTTTTCCCCTAAACTTCAGTTAAAGCAGCAAACGTATTCTTAAGAAATCGACCATGTTCCCCGTGTGCTTGTATCTCATACAATCACACTGGAAATAACCTCAAGTATCACTGTAATATAAAGGAATTTCAGTCTCATGTCTTTGTTTTTCCCGCCTTACATTAACGGTCTGCGAGCTGACTGATCGTTTCTGTGGATTTTAGACACTGACAGCACGGTGGATTAGTGGTTCTGTTCAGTTATAAACCTGACACTTACTAAATGACATAAACATCTAAAGAGTGAGATGAAGCCTGATCATTTTATCCTGGACATTTTAAACCTACGCCGACTGCTTCAAGACAGGAACTCCGAAATGTTAATGAGCAGCTGATAATCCCAACATCAAAGGGAACGACAAAGGCCACATGACTTAATTAAGCCTAACCCTAACCCGGAGCTGGAGCCAATCCCAGCCAACATGGGGTGACATTTGAAGTTCACCCTGGACAGATCACCAGCCCACAGAGAGCTCAGTCCTGAGAACCAACAGAGAACTCAGTTATGAGAACCCACAGAGAGCTCAGTCCTGAGAATCCACAGAGAACTCAGTTATGAGAACCAACAGAGAGCTCAGTCCTGAGAACCCACAGAGAACTCAGTTATGAGAACCCACAGAGAGCTCAGTCCTGAGAACCCACAGAGAAATCAGTCCTGAGAACCCACAGAGAGCTCAGTCCTGAGAACCCACAGAGAACTCAGTCCTGAGAACCAACAGAGCGCTCATTCCTGAGAACCCAAAGAGAACTCATTCCTGAGAACCCACAGAGAACTCAGTCCTGAGAACCAACAGAGAGCTCATTCCTGAGAACCCAAAGAGAACTCATTCCTGAGAACCAACAGAGAACTCAGTCCTGAGAACCCACAGAGAAATCAGTCCTGAGAACCCACAGAGAACTCAGTCCTGAGAACCCACAGAGAGCTCAGTCCTCAAACCACAAACCTTTCTCTGTGAGACGTTTTTCTTCAAACAAATTTCTCCTACAAATGAAGTGATTTCTTTCTTCACTAAAGTAACTAAGTATAACACTAAAATATAAATCTTTGACGTGACCGACTGAAGACGTCATGAAGTAAATTTGTTTTCTAATTTCAGCCTGTGTGTATCTGTGTTTTCTATCAGTGTGTCAGTCGCCTCCATCACTCACCACGCTGTGATTATCACCTCCGCCCTCCTGCAGCACTCTGCAGATAGTTGTGCGGCGGTGGGGCACAGGATCACACATAGCCGGGGATTAAGACAGACATGGTATCGATGGGCAGGGGATTAGGGCTGAGAGGTAATGGATAGCCGAGGGATTAGCTGTGATGGGCCGAGGAGTTGGTGTGAGGTTAAAGTGCGATAAAGGAGGAAGAGGCTGGAGTTAGGAGGGATCCAACATAATGCTGGAGGTCTAAACACAGCATAACGTGAGTGAGATGATCGCAGTGATAACACACAAATCAAAGAACCACAGGTTTGACTTTATATTGTTATCAAGCTGGATTAGATAGTTTCCTACATGAGGCATCAAGTGTGCTGCAACCACGATGAGATTCAAACCCACACGTGCAGAAGACGATGGATTAGTCCACATCATCCGTTTCAAAGTAACCACCTCATGTGTTTTTCTACAGCCACGTTCCAAACTGGAAAGATGTGATAAAGTACAGTCAAAGGACTGAGACGTGAAATGAAACCTCAGGTTTTGAACGGACCACATTACGCCGAGTGACATTCACTTCCACATAAAACATAAATGTCTTCACATACGACTGAAGCAGACACATCTGCACAGCTCCGAGGTCCTGAAAGACTGAACATATTTAACAAAAGTCTGACATGAAATCATCAGACAGCGTGAACATCTACTCACAGCTCACTGATGTCTCTGGTTTATGTTTCAGTGCAGTGATGGCGTGAGGTGAGGTTCAGGTTCAGGTTACAGCTCAGCTGATGTTTCAGCTCATTAATGAGCATCAGACCTTTAACAAGCAGACTGTGTGTGAGGGTCAAGTGCGACGCTTGTCCTGGTATGTGATCCACCTCCCTGGGACATGATTCTCTTGGTGTTGAGACGCTGTTTTTAGACGAGTCTGTGAGCCAGACTCTCAACTCCACCACAACTGAGACTAATCATTGTCCCGTTGGTCTCACATCATCATTCTCACATAACATGGAGAAAGGTGAGAACCTGTAACTTTTCCATGATACAGTTCTAACACTACTGAACTGAAATACCACTGAACGCGGTCGTAATTGGGTTTGAGTTCAGCGTTGTTCTTGGATTTGCTGAGGCTGGTTCTGACTGACAGGTACCAGGTTCTATCACTGATGGAGAAAAAGAAAAACAGCAGGTACCCGGTTCTATCACTGATGGAGAAGAAGAAAAACAGCAGGTACCAGGTTCTATCGTTGATGGAGAAGAAGAAAAACAGCAGGTACCCGGTTCTATCACTGATGGAGAAGAAGAAAAACAGCAGGTACCAGATTCTATCACTGATGGAGAAGAAGAAAAACAGCAGGTACCAGGTTCTATCACTGATGGAGAAGAAGAAAAACAGCAGGTACCAGGTTCTATCAGTGATGTAGAAGAAAAACACCAGGCACTAGGTTCTGTCATTGATGGAGAAGAAGAAAAACAGCAGGTACCAGGTTCTATCATTGATGGAGAAGAAGAAAAACAGCAGGTACCAGGTTCTATCACTGATGTAGAAGAAAAACAGCAGGTACCAGGTTCTGTCATTGATGGAAATGAACAAAAACAGCAGGTACCAGGTTCTATCATTGATGAGAAGAAGAAAAACAGCAGGTACCAGGTTCTATCAGTGATGTAGAAGAAAAACAGCAGGTACCAGGTTCTATCACTGATGGAGAAGAAGAAAAACAGCAGGTACCAGGTTCTATCAGTGATGTAGAAGAAGAACAAAAACAACGGTACCAGGTTCTATCACTGATGGAGAAGAAGAAAAACATCAGGTACTAGGTTCTATCACTGATGGACACGAGTAGATTGGAGTAGTGCTAGAACTTTTGAAGTTTTAAAAAGGTAAAGTGGTCAGGGTCCAGGTCAGGGTCAGGGTCAGGGTCAGGGTCAGGGTCCGGGTCCAGGTCAGGGTTATTTAAGTGTGGACTGTGTTGTGTGTGATGATGACGAGCAGGTGTTTGACTGACTTTTTGAGCGCACTCTTGTTCCTCCTCTGCTCCTCGTTCTCAGCATCCTGACCCTCACAGTGAATCTTCTTCTCCCAGAACGTCTTAATGTGCAGTCTGTCATGGATCAGAGCCAGGTTCATCTGCAACGACACAAAACTCACGTCCGTACTTCTGACTCTGACTCTGTGGACATTCATACAACATATCAAGAAGAGTTACCCATAACATAAATATACATCTATAATATAATAAGTTCATTCACACAGATACTGACGGCGTGTGTCCAGATAAAGAAGAGATTCTTTAGATTCAGAGCCTGAAACTTCACACAGTGCCTGATTATGGCGTCGCCCCTCAGTACAGTACATACATTATTATGCTTTGTTTGCCTGAACAAAGACTTTAGTCTGTGCTCGGCTGAAGTGTCGCAGCTGTTTTAGGATTGTGATGATCGGCTGTAACGATTTTTACATGAAACATTTTTAAATGATTTCTGTTCAATAAAGGAAACACAAACCTTTCTTTAGTCTTTCAGCGTCCGTCCGTCCGTCTGTCAGGGATCAGCTGAGCGTCTGTCAGTCAGTCAGGGTGGATGAGTGTGTGTGAGTACCCAGAACCCCCCCCCCCACAGATGAATGTATGACATTATTAATCTACTCAGTAAATGTGTTACTGTAACACCTCCCTCTCTCTCTCTCTCTCTCTCTCTGTTCAGTGTGCTGCTCTCTCATCCATGAGTGAGTGAGTGAGTGAGTGAGTGAGTGAGAGACAGAGGTGTGATCAAGGTGTGAACTTATCTATTTATAGATACACTTGCCAAGTAAACTTTCATATTTGCCTGGGTTTTTTTCAACATAACAGACACTGGTCGTTTTTGTAAAGACGCTAAATGTGATTAATGTAAAAGAATAATAAGAATATAGTCACCACTTTATCATGAGTAAAAATAATAAACCAAGTTGATTGATTATAATTCAAATGTGTGATTTTCACCTGCAGAGAAACAGGAGATTATGGTCTGTGTTTGTCACTAATCTAATCGAATTAAGGCTGCCGCGATTATTCGATGAATCAATTATTAATCGATTACTAAATTAATCGGCAACTATTTTGATTTCTCGATTTATCAGTTTGAGTGTTTTTTTCAATAATTATAACAACCTTTCTGATTTTCCAGCTTCTTAAATGTAAATATTTTCTAGTTTCTGTCATTTTTAGTTTCTTAAATGTGAATATTTTCTATTTTCTCTCATTTTTCAGCTTCTTAAATGTGAATATTTTCTACTTTCTGTCATTTTTCAGCTTCCTAAATGTGGATATTTTCTACTTTCTGTCATTTTTCAGCTCCTTAAATGTGAATATTTTCTATTTTCTGTCATTTTTCAGCTTCTTAAATGTGGATATTTTCTACTTTCTGTCATTTTTCAGCTTCTTAAATGTGGATATGTTCTACTTTCTGTCATTTTTCAGCTTCTTAAATGTGGATATTTTCTATTTTCTGTCATTTTTCAGCTTCTTAAATGTAAATATTTTCTACTTTCTGTCATTTTTCAGCTTCTTAAATGTGAATATTTTCTATTTTCTGTCATTTTTCAGCTTCTTAAATGTGGATATTTTCTACTTTCTGTCATTTTTCAGCTTCTTAAATGTGGATATTTTCTACTTTCTGTCATTTTTTATCTTATTAAATGTGGATATTTTCTACTTTCTGTCATTTTTCAGCTTCTTAAATGTGGATATGTTCTACTTTCTGTCATTTTTCAGCTTCTTAAATGTGGATATTTTCTATTTTCTGTCATTTTTCAGCTTCTTAAATGTAAATATTTTCTACTTTCTGTCATTTTTCAGCTTCTTAAATGTGAATATTTTCTATTTTCTGTCATTTTTCAGCTTCTTAAATGTGGATCTTTTCTACTTTCTGTCATTTTTTAGCTTCTTATTACAGAAACTAGAACATATTCACATTTATGTCCAATGTTATGTCCTCTGAAGACATGGAGACCAGACTGTGTGTGTGTGTGTGTGTGTGTTGTGGACATATATATCCTGTAGAAGTATGACGGCAGCTGACTGTGTCCTAACAGAAAATGATCTGCTGTGACAGTGATGTCATGAAATTCAGAGCACATTTTACGAGAGAAGTGTGTGTGTGTGTGTGATTGTGTGAGTGTGTGTGTGTTTAACAGCCTTGGAGAGCATCAGATCACGCCCCAAGAGGTTTTGAAATGTCAAACATTATCACCCAACTGACCAGGACACGCAGTGTTATAATTCCAGTGTGGTGCCAGCGTCAACAGTCAGGCTGAGGATGTTAAAAATAAATACATACATGTTGATAGACGTCTTAATCCACCTTTGTTTTTGTTTTGTTTCTCTTTAATCCTAATCTCACCATTAATGATTGTTTCCATAGTGAGGCATTATTTTCTTACTACAGCCCATAATCTGAAGACCAGAGGCCAGAACAGGATTATATTATATATGGTACCCCGCCCCACACAGACGCAGACACACAGACGTACTATTATTATTATGATAATAATAACAACATTATGTGATATTATATAATCATATTTTAATAATAATAATTATACTACTACTACTACTAATAATAATAATAATACAAATGAATATGATGCTCTTGTTTTCATCAGAATTCACTTTATTTTATAGAAATTAAAGTCAAACATCAATGACTGTAACTCAGAAGCAGAATTGTCAATAGATCGATTTTGAATAAAATCAGAAAATAAAGATTTAACATCAGAAAAAGACTTCACTTGGATTCTGTCTCGCTTTAACACTTTTTTTTAAATGATTGAACAAGTGATTTCACAGAATTCTTAAAGGATTCACTGAAATATAATAAAGTCAAATTTAAATAGAGTCGGACAAGTGAACAAGGGTTTGTGCAGCTATGATTTGTTTGGTCTAAAGTTATATTATTATTATTATTATTGTTGTTATTATAATATTATGAAGCTTTGGTGGTAAATCCTACGACACACTGGACCTTTAACACATCAACATTTATTCTTCATATAATCCAGAATTAAGATAAAAATCCATTCTTCCATTTTTAACAGGACAAATAATCATCTGAATAATCCTGAGGTTTTACTTCAACATTTTTCTGATCATAAAATATAGATATTTTTGAGCTGCTGCACTAACCCATCAAACTGTAATTTAAGACATTTAAAAAAATCCCTGAGATAAAACTCAATTTCAAGATCAGGATCCTCAGGAGAGGTTAAGTACAAATATAGATATTTCTAAGACCATTTTTCTTTCGGCTGTTCCCTGGACATTATGGGATGTTCAGATGTCACTCCTCCACGCAAGGTCCAAGTGCTGCTGAACAGCGCTCTCTGCTGTCTCCACTGAGACACACACACACACACACACACACACAAAGACACATGGACAAGTTCAACGACCTTTTTCACTGCGATGGCGTCACTTGTACGGGGGAAGATGTGTGTGTGTGTGTGTGTGTGTGTGTGTGTTACCTTGAATGTCGATGTAGAGAGCAGCGAGCCTCGTCACCACGTCCTCCTCTTCCTCTGCGAGGACGTTGGCATAATGGACGCCGTCGTAACCTCCTCTGTCGCTGCAGTACTGGATGAAGCTGTAGACACACACACACACACACACACACACACACACACACACAAACAGACACTTTATGAACATTAAACTAAAGTTGTGTGTGTGTGTGTGTGTGTGTGTGTGTGTGTGTGTGTGTGTGTGTGTGTGACACCCACCGAGCCCAGGTAGGATCTGTGTTCAGCACTCTGGGGTTTCCCACCACAATCATCAGGGCTTTGGCTCGAGTCAGAGCCACATTGAATCTCTGGAGAAGTAAAGTGTGTGTGAGAGAGCAGCACGAATGTACACACGCACACATGCACACACACACACACACACACATGCACGCACACACACACACACACACACACACACAGAGCAGCAGGTACCTTCTCATTCTTGACAAAGCCCAGGTTGAAGTGTTTGTCTATGTCCGTGTATTCAGGGCTGCTGCGGACTGTGGACACCAGGATGACTCTCCGCTCCTGACCCTGGAACTCCTCCACAGAACCAACCTGACACACAATCACACACACACACACACACACACACACACATCATGTGACATCATGTGACCTCATGGACAACGTGCTCTTTTGTGACTTTGGTGGTAATTTAAATCATTCATCAAACTGCCCAACACTGCACTTTCAGATACTCCACTTTGTGGCCAAAAGAAGAAAGCACACCTCTCTGTATGTGACATAAAAAAACTAACTAAACTTAACATTTGAAATGAAATAACTTGAAAAATATATAGGAAGGGGGGTGTGGCTTATGTAGTCATGTTTCCATCATCTGTTTTTCTTTCTTTTCTTTTTAAAAATAACAGTTTGCAGTGCAGTTGCAGTAAATACAGTTTCATCGTTGCGTCGTCCATTTGAGTCAGGAGGCTACTTTTAGTTATTCATACCTTCAGTGCGCCCATGTGCTTAAATTTGAGCTCTTTCCCGACTTTGTCCAGGGCCTGACGGATCTTCTGCACCTGTGCAAACGTGCAGGAAAAACATATGGTTAGTGTACAGTGTGTATGTGTGTGTGCGCGCTGAACTGAACTGGTTTCCTGCCTGTTTCCTGTAGGGGGCGATGATGCCTATGTCCTTGGGCGAGATGGTTGCCAGGCCCTTCTTGCCGTGTGTCTGCAGCAGCTTCTTCACGTAATTCATGAGCTCCTCCACCTCGGCTCTGTTGAAGAAGGACGGGCTGCTGGCCTCGCGCTCGTCCACGCCGGTGATACCGTGGAAGATCAACGGAAAGCCCTTAAAGGTTCAAATAAAGACAAAGGGACATGATGGACCGATGTTTTCTTCTTCTACTGTCAAACATTCATCAGTTAGCATAAACAAAGTGGCATTTAAAAAGTAACATTTGAGCACTTGTTTGTGTAGCTGACGTAAACTTGAAGCAGTTAGCAGGGAGTTAAGCTAACCAACTGGAGGTAAACACAGCAGATTTCCTCGTTTTATTTCCTGACAGTCGCAGGACGTGTATTAGCTAACAGCTAGTTAGCAATACTGTCACCCATTACTCCTAACCCTGTTAGCGTCAGGCCTGTCTCCACCCACACCTGCACCGCCACTGAACACAAACGAGGACTGTCGATACGTTCTGGCTCCACTCAAATTCTGCCGTGTAAATTTCATACAGTCTATGGTTCATTTTATCAGGAGGAAAGTACCAAGTGCTAATGGATTAGCCCAACCCACTAGAGACAGATCGATTAAAGAACGTCCGCTACAGTCAGTCGTCCTCTAACATCCGTGTCAAAGACATCGACAGTGTGGCAGCATTTCACAAAAACAGATGGCGGGAAAAAAGTTTTCATTATCACAGCTCGACTACAAACATGGCATATCGTATAAAAACAGTAAGCTAACGTGTCTGCGTTAGGCTGCTCCGTCTGTTTTCAGTATATGAACATATCAGAATATCAGAATTGGCATATTGCAAATGTTTTAGTCTAATAATCGTTGATTTGACGAATTTTTGTCGAAATTTCAGGGCTTCAGTCGACCAAGAATTTCTTCGCTTACTTACTTTGTTTGAGATGAAGCACGCGGCATCAGAATACTAATATATATACTAATAATAACGTCAACAAACGTCTCAAAAAGTTACGCACCGCAGCTTTAAGAGTAAGGCAGCAGTGTTGTGAGATACCATGCAGCATGACATCGATTATTATATCATTAAAGTACACAACTGTGTCTTGATCATGGCGAACCAAAGGGTGGGCTGAGTTATTACCGGGTAACCAAAAATAATGATCAGTCATGCGTCTGTAAAGGTGTAGTGAAATATGAGGTGCTTACACTCTTTGGTAGATATTGCCAACTGCAGTAGGAGTTTCTTAGATATTCATCTGCGCAACACTGAAGTTCCCCATCGTAGAAGAGCTCATTGGGGACGTGAAGGATGTCCGGATGGGACCTTAGAAAGGACACGTGTCAAGGAAACGGACGAGAGCAATGACAGAACAATCCGATACATGGAGTAGAGCGATGACATCGCACCTGTAGTTACGCAGCAGTTTGGTGACAAAGCGACTGTCGAACGCGTTCTCCTGTTTCCGGTACAGAGGGCACTCCTTCATCAAGCGCTCCAGGAGAGAAACCTCTGCAGAGACACATGCGACAGCGTTATACACACACACACACACACACACACACACATGATCATGCATCTTAAGTGTGACCGGGTCTGCACGCACCCATGCCGTATTTCAGAGCAAAAGGAGATCTAAGAATTGGTCCGAGCTGCTCGGGGTCTCCGGCGAGAACAACCTGACCGGTCTGTGCGTCTAACAGCCCTTTGTTTCCGTGGGTAAAGACAGAGAAATACACAAAGTTAGTTTAGTACAAGTTACAAACTCACTGATACTCAGTGAAGACAGAAATGGTTCAGATAGATACGGATTGATGACATAAAGTTTTCACCGCAGCTGAATTATGTTACACACAGAAGATTGTGAACATTCTCCAGAGTTTGTTCTGGACGAGTTTCAGCGGGAGAATCTCCAGGAGTGATGCCCGGCTCGAGCAGGGGATTATCCAGAGATTCTCCTGCTGCATTCTCACATCAGCTCACTTACTAAACTAACAATTATATTCATAATCGATTAATCTGTCGAATATTTTCTCAATTGGTCCATAAAATATCCCTGTTCGTCAAACCTTTTATGGACCAAGCGATTCATTGAGAAAATATTCATCGATGATGAAAATAACCGTTAGTTGCAGCTCTACTGCAGTCTATTCCCGAAACCCTGGACTTTGATCCCATTACCTGCCAGCGGGACTAAACACTCAGTCTCGACAGCGTGTCCTGCCTCGTCCACAAACACATGCGTGAAATGACCGACAGGAAGTCCTCCCGAGACCAACCTGGAGAGAACGGAGACAAGGTGCGTGGTGACGGGGGAATTCCTACGTCAGCTCTCCGGAGGAAACGAGAAAACAAATAAAGAGGAAGTACTGCACCTTCCAGCAGTTATCAGGGTGGTGACGATGACTCTGAACTCCATCAGCTCCTCTTTAGGAGGAAAGACGTAGCAGTTGCCCACCAGGTTCGAGCTCTCCTGAAAGCACCACAGATCCCATTCATACTAGACCTTGGCGAGACTACAACCCAGCAGAACTGACACTGACCTTCAGGTCTTCAGGGATCAATCTCGGGTCCCGGCTGGTGGCGTACATGCGGAACACCTTTCGTTTCTCCACGTGCTCCACAATCTTGGAACAGAGCAGGTCAGCGGCGCTGTTGGACGGAGCGCAGGCCAGGATGTGGCAGGAGGCCTGGGTCTTCTCGATTTGCTTGATGGCCTCAACCATAGTCACAGTTTTACCTGCGCAGAGAAGCAACAGAATTCCATGTTTGGTTTTTGTCAGATACAGGCAGGATAATCACAGCGTATTTTATAGTTCTATAGTGCTGTGTGCACCTGTTCCAGGTGGACCAAAGATCAGGTATGGGGCAGGTTTGGACGAGCCAGCTACAATGTGTCCAACTGCTTGAGACTGTTCAGAGTTGCTCTCCAACTTCCGGTCAAAAAGGCTGTCAACAATAACAACACAAAATAATCGCAGGTAAATTAAGCACCTGGTCTGGCTGAGGACGTTTTAATTAAAGATTAAGAGAAAAATCGTATTTTTTAAATAAAATTACAGCCAGTGAATGAAATACACTTACATTACAGTTCTACATGTGAAATGCTTTGTTATTACATTGTAGATTTTTGTCATGATGGGAGACAAGTGTTTATTACAGAGATTTGATTATTAGGTGAGCCGACCAAGGATGGAGTTTCTGGAGTCAGAAGGTGAAAAGCTTGAGTGGAAGCAGCTCAGATCTGAGGAGAACGCCCTCTCTCAGTCTGCCTGTGAGTCCCAGAGTTCTGCTGATACATGGAGCTGACCTTCGGGAGGACTGCACAGCTGAGTTATCAGTCCTAAACAGGCACATTTTGTACATAAATGACTGGTACCAGTGCTTCTCCGAGGCCTTGGTGATTAGAGAGTTGCAGCTGTTGTTGTTGAGGTTTGTGCTTAGGAATGTAATCAGCTAGTTTTAGAATAATACGTTTTTCTCTTACAATTAGAGTCGGTGGCTCTTCATCATGTTACCGGGATCTGTATCAAATACTTTGGGTTAGGGTTCCAATCGTTGATCATTGGAACGTGTTTCACCTGTTTATTATTCTACTCTCTGACGTTTTTCCTTTTAAAATGTTGCTTTTCCAGCACAGGCAGTTGTGCACCTGTCTGAGTATGAGCTGTACACTGTAAAAAAATATCCGTAGATTTTACAGTGAAAAACTGTCAAACCATGACAGAAAAAGACTGTAAACTTAAAAAGAGTTTATTACAGTTTTTGTAACAGGGAAATACCGTAAATATATATAGTTGCCGAAACAGTAATTTTTGCATATTTTTTGCTGTAAAAATTACATTAATCTACTATTAAATAACTGCACCATATTAATTATGGATATATCCCAAACCTGTATCTTTTTTGTAAAAAATACATTTTCTTACTGTTAACCTTATTAACCATTGTGTTAATTACATAAAAAATACCATAATATTTATAAGAGCCAAAACTTCTGGCAACCACAGCTGCCAGTTTTACCGTAAAAACAAGGTTTTTTTTTTTACAGAATAAAGTAGAATTTTATGTTAATAAATGCTGTTTTATTTCATGGAGAAATCCTTTACTTATCCTTAACTAATACTTTTACTTTCAATTAAAAAACAATGTAATTTATATGATAGAATATAAACCTCCAACCTTTACCGTAAAAACAGCAATACTCATATCCTTTTACCGCAATGTAAGAAAAAGTTCTACCCTATTTATTACGGTAGAATTCTGGCAACCACAGTAAAAGCAACAGTTGTTGGAACACTGCAGACATCACTGACCTGAGGTTGGGCAGCTGCGTGTGTTGAGCGGCTGCGTCAGGGAACAGAACCTTCTCCAGCCCGTGGTCCACTGCCAGCTCCGCTGCTCGATGCTGAAGACGCACGACGAGACGGTTGATGGTGAACTCCACGCTGAACTTCATGCCGTCGACGAAGCGACTCAGCAATCTGTGAGGAACCATGTTTTCCTTGTTAAATGTCACTGACGACAACAATGTTGTTATGATGCTGTGTTGTGTGGATCGTACTCGGAGCTGAAGCCCAGTTTGACTCTGTCCAGCTCCACACTGTGAACATAGCCTCGGTACTTGACGCCCGTTTCTCCCGCCGGACGAACCAGCAGCTGATCTCCCCGCAGCACGGACGGCCGGTTCTCCGACACGCCGGGCACCTGACAGGTGAGCGGAGATGAGCAGAGGTGATTCCATGATTTGAACTCATAATAGATTAGATCCCATCATGTGCAGGTGTGACACTAGTGTCACATGTACATTATTTACCTCAAGGACGAGCAGTTTTGTGTTGACGGTGTCTCTGAACATGGGGGCGTGTTCTTTTGTCTCACTGTTGGGGATGTTGTACCTCCTGATATCCACCTCCATCTGCAGCTCCTCCAGATACAGCAGCAGCTGAAACTTCTCAGCATAGTTGTCCCAGCTTAACGGACTCTTCAGCAAAGTCCTTCTGAACACAGTGGATATAAGGTTGTTTCATGTAAACCATTCACGAGAACACGGGTTTCAGACACTTCCACACTCCAGACCAAGTGATGATCGTTCTAGTTCAAGTTTTTTTGTTTTTCCTTTCAAAGTAAACGTGTAAAATGTCCATATTTAACAGAGGAGTCTGGTGTGTCTGTGCTACGGTCATGCAGGAAGTACTGTGGACAAATCTGTCTAATAAACTCATTCTAATGATTCAGTTAAGACCCAAAAGAACTGCTTTGCCGGTCACTAACGGCCTTTTTCCACCTTATGGTCCCGCCTCGTCTCGCCTCGCCTCACCACGGTTTAGGTTGCTTTTCCACTACTCAATGTGGGCGGAGTCATCACTGCTCGGCTGCATGAAACTGCCGTGACTTTCACAGACTCAGTCTCTTTGTGTCTTCCTCTGACACATGTTACAGATGAACTGTGTGTGCAACAAGAGTGTGAGAATTACCTCCTGTCACAGACCGGTGCAGGCTGCTTCAGTGACTCGATGAGCTGGTTCATGTACGGTGGGATACGATACTCATGGAGTGGAATCACGTACTGCAGGCGCATCACTGACATCCTGGTGCGAGGAGAAGAAACATTTCAGTTGTTGTGTATTTACTGTATTAAATGAAAGGTCTTTGCGGGCGTGGTGGAGCAGCGTTACCCTTCTGGTCGCTGCCCGTCCACGATGGTGCACTGATCTTGAGGCGTCCAGGCAGGGAGGGAGCGAGGGGCGTAGGGAGCTACAGGTGCCAGCTCTCGTCCTAAGGAAGTTACGCGCTCAGCCTTGATATAGCGCACAATATGGAAGGCGGCTGAGGACGGCTGCAGGTCCGGTTTGAATTCAAAAGCCAGCGTGGCGGGATAAATACCAACCCAACCACAATGGATGTTAACCTGGACTTCATAGCTGTCGCCTGAGAAGAGAAGACAACAGATGACAGTGGTGCATATACAGCAGATGCTGGGTCTGTGTGAGTCCTGTGTGTTACCTGCTTGAAGCGTCAGAGGGTTTGCTTTGGTCACTTTGCGCTCGTCGGTCAGAGTTAAATATCGGAGCCACTGCAGTGGAGTGTAGTAGGTGAAATACACCGGCTCTGCTCCAGTGTTGGTCACGCTCAGCTTCACCTCGCACTGTTCACAACAGGAACAAAACAACAGTACGTCACGAACGCAGCGGCGGCTGCGACGCGCTGTGTGCAACAACCCAGTCACATACCTCATGTGTGTCTTCCACACACAGGTGAATCTTCCCATCGTCAAACTGGTGGTCGGCGGTGATGCTGACATTATGTTTGTCTGAGATGAAATCAGCTCTGAGGAGGTGGAAAGAACCACAGTGAGACCCGGGAACTGAGGTCGAGCTGAGGACAATGTCATCAGGACCCATCAGGACCCATCAGGACCCATCAGGACCCCCATGTGTGGTGGTCTTGTTACCTGTCTGTTTTCAGTCTCGTCATCAGACAACTGGCCAGCTTCCTGCGAGCTCGAACACCCGTCTCTGCTTCGTCAGGAGAAGTCGCGGTCTGGACTGGACCAGGTCTACCCAGTGTGCCCGGGGCAGCCTGTGGCTGACGGGTCCTCGGTGTGTGCCACTGGTCCACATACAGAGCCTGGACCTGTGCATATGATCAGCAGCAGTGTTTGTGTCTGTGTTTCTCATGTTCATCTCATTATCATATCTGTTCACCCCACAAATACATTTCAGACGATGTAAAACAATAAAATGCAGAAATAATTCAATGTTTTCAACAAAAAGCTGACATTTTATCCCAGTTTTCACCAATTCTGAGCTTTTACACAACGGAAATAAAGACTTTCTTTTCTTTTCAACTACAGCGTCGATATCATTCAAATGTATGACTGAAGACTCCCTGTTGGGATGTTTCATTTACACACCGGGACGTGTCTATATTCAGGAGAAAAACAAACCGTCGCATTGAAGCGGATCTTATCTTTTCTTCTTGTTATGTTGCCGCTGGTTTTCAGGGAGTAAAGAATCGAACCGAAGTTCGGGTCTTTGGACCCAGAGTTCCTGAAACAAAAAACAATGTTGACACATTACGAGGATGAGGAGGAGGAGGAAGAGGAGGGGGATGACGATGAAGACTCACCTGCTCCTGAACTCGATGTTGTAAATGTCTCTCAGTTCAAGTCTTTCAGTGATCGATGTTCGACCAGTTTCCCTCAAAAACTCGAAGAAGTCGAGTCCGACCTGGATCCGCTGACTAAACTTCATATCGATCACGATCAAAAATCCCGATAATCGGTGAGCGGAGCGATGACACCGTCAGAGGCGAGCGCCAGTGTGGACGCAGTGTCACGGCTTGTCACGGCTTGTCACGGTTTGTCAGGTGTTTCATCCGGACTTCGTCTTCAGGAGAAACCCAGAACAACACTTTCTTCACTTTGTACTGAGGCGCGGTCCGCGTGGGCGGTGTCTGTGAGTGTGTACGGCACGGAGCGTCACACTGAGCCCGGGGGTTGAAAACAAACGAAACCACAGAACAACTCCCTTTCAGCAGAAACGAAACTCAGGCCCCGGTAGTGGACAGTGGACAGTGGACACTTCATCATCCGTCCATTATCTACCGCTCTGTCCTCCACCGGGAGGTGCTGTGCATTTATATAAAGATGATTCATCTATATATTCATAAATAATGATAGAATTAATAATAATTACAACAACAATAAATCTAGTTATAATAGTATTAGTATTAGTAGAAGTAGTAGAGGAGGTAGTAGTAGTAGTAGCACTAGTAGTAGTAGTAGTAGTAGTAGAAGTATTATTGTTATTAGTAGTAGTAGTAGTAGTAGTAGTAGAAGTATTATTATTATTATTAGTAGTAGTAGTAGAAGTATTATTATTATTATTATTAGTAGAAGTATTATTATTAGTAGTAGTAGTAGAAGTATCATTATTATTATTATTAGTAGTAGAAGTTTTATTATTACTATTATTATTATTAGTAGTAGTAGAAGTAGTAGCAGCAGCTTTTCATCATCCATCAGTTGTTTCAAAAGGCACAGGTTGTGTTGTAGTACACATGTTACTCCACATGGGAGCGCTGTGACACAGACAAACTCAGACCACTCAGTTTCCCAGTGTCACCAAAAAATAAAAAAATACAAAATATCATAAACAATGTTTTACACTTTAGAAGCAAATAAGTGACTTCCAACCAGCAGGGCCCACTAAGAAGTGGGTGGGGTCAGTAGGGGCCACTGAGCAGTGGGTGTGGTCAGGAGGGTTATTGTTTTAAGTACAATATCTTTAATGAATTTTAAAACAAAAGCAATGATATGGAACAATATATAACTATAATATATATATATGTGTGTGTGTGTGTGTGTGTGTATAAATATATGTGCGTATATATGTATGTGTGTATATACATATGTTTATTTATTTATATGTTTATTTCAGTCATGTCAGTTAGATCACTCATCAACACACATCATCTTAGTGTAGTTCACACAATACACATAACCGAAAGGGAAAGCGGGAGAAGCAAAAGCTTATCTAGTCCCGCCCCTATTATCCACAGAATACATATTTTCATCATACAATACATAATTATTCTTTTTCTTATGACATTTTGATAAAAACATGTTTCAGCATCAGGTAGCACTCAGAGATGTAGTCTAGCTCTAGACAGTCAATCAGACTCCTTGTGTGTCTGTATATATATATATATATATATGTATTGCATGGAGGGCCACATGTGTGAGGGTTTTACAGATGTCTGGGTCCTGTCTTTGTGTTTGTATCCTCACAACTGTTAAAATGTGTCATGGTGATAATGAGACAAATGTCACTGCTATCATGTGACAAACACACACACACACACACACCAGGGGTCACATCACTAGTGGTAAAAATAGCATGTTGTGTCACTGGCACCCACACACACACTCACACACGGCTCATAGTTTGATTTGTGTTTTAGTCTCAGTAAACAAGCTGCTGGACGTGAACAGTCAGGGCGACGGAAGCAGGTAAGAACACACACACACAGAATATTTAATCATAATTAACATGCTAGTATTTGCTCTCATTTAACCTCAGGTGAAGTCAGGTCGCACTAGAGCATTCATTATCACTGTCACAGGATTGTTCCTCTGGGGATCATGAATACATGAAGCGTCATTCATGTCCTGTAAAACACAGATCTCTGCAGGCCTACAGCTGACATTCTGCCCTCACGTTACTCTGAAAGTGAACGGTGATGTTGGCAGGTGCGTCATCGACAGCCTCTACCAGCAATCATGTTTTATTTTAATATCCTGTTGAGTGATGGCACTCGCTGCTCAATGTAGGTCAGCACCAATATCACTGAGACCAAAGAGCAGGAACAACTTTGACCTTAGACCCACAGCTCACATGACCGTTAGCCTCACCCAAACACCAGCGTCACTGACTGTGTGGATGTATGAGGTGCTGACACATATCAAGAGAACCAGAACCTGGAGAAACAAGGAAACCTAAGAAACTCTACACCACTTTAAGATTCACTATCTTATGAAGACAGTTCCACTCACTCAGCTCCACTGTGCACTCAAGTTCTTCAAGACTTATAGTCTAGTCTTTGTCCAAAATGTCTGAAGCGTTCACTTGGCCATTGCAGCAGAGATGGGTTTGGAGAAGAAGTTGGACGTCCCGGTCTACGAGCTGTCTCTGATCCGAGGAATGTGGGAAACACGGGCGAAGAAACACAGACAGAAACAAAAGAAGGAGCAAGAAAGGATTGAGAAGAGTGCCCTGGCCAGGTCAGTGTGGTTACCACATCCATCTTGAGATGAGTTTGTTTTTATAAACCCAGGTCAGAGAGGTCACGTGATCAACGATGTGTGTGATATGTAATCAGTGCGATGCTGTGACGTCTGTCCATGTAGGATCGACCAGGAGTGGCAGTACCGCATATACTGTAAGACTCTGAGTTGTAAAGAACGCAACCTGCTGCACCAGTACCTGGAGAGATCTACGCTGACTAATAAACAGCTGTACACAAGTGAATACATCACAGGTAAATACAGGTGTGCACAAGTAAATACAGGTAAATACAGGTGTGCACAGGTAAATACAGGTGTGCACAGGTAAATACAGGTGTTCACATGTAAATATAGGTGTGCACACATAAATATAGGTGTGCACAGGTAAATATAGGTGTGCACAGGTGTGCACCGGTAAATATAGGTGTGCACAGGTAAATACAGGTGTGCACAGGTGTGCACCGGTAAATATAGGTGTGCACAGGTAAATACAGGTGTGCACAGGTAAATATAAGTGTGCACAGGTAAATACAGGTGTGCACAGGTAAATATAGGTGTGCACAGGTAAATACAGATGTGCACAGGTAAATACAGGTGTTCACAGGTAAATACAGGTGTTCACAGGTAAATATAGGTGTGCACACATAAATATAGGTGTGCACAGGTAAATACAGGTGTGCACAGGTAAATATAGGTGTGCACAGGTAAATACAGGTGTTCACAGGTAAATATAGGTGTGCACAGGTAAATACAGGTAATACAGGTGTGCACAGGTAAATACAGGTATGCACAGGTAAATACAGACATAAATAGGTAAATACAGGTATAAACAGGTAAATAAAGGTGTGCACAGGTAAATCAGAATCAGAATCACAATCAGAATCACAATCAGGTAAATACAGGTAGATACAGACATAAATAGGTAGATATAGGTATAAGCAGATAAATACAGGTAAATACAGGCGTGCACTGGTAAATACAGACATAAATAGGTAAATACGGGTATAAACTGGTACATACAAGTAAATACAGGTGTGCACAGGTAAATACAGGCAAATACAGGTAAAAACAGGTTACAAACACAGATATTATATTAATGTTCTGCTGAATGCAGTATTTTTGTGTCTCTATCGTTGTTGTGTTGTTGTTGTTGTTGTTGTTGTGGTGTTTGTTGCCGACTGTTACCTGTTGATGTTTGTGACGTTACCACTTATTCGTCAGAACCAGAGGAGCAGCAGCAGAACCACAACCAGCAGGATCATCAGGATAATCAGGATAATCAGGATCAGGGCAAACTCCACTTTCAGCTGGAGGGAGATCATTGGACGGTGAGATGGTTCCTGATGGTTCTGGAGGAAAAAAGAGGTCAGAACATCTGTGATAACACACTAGTGTTTTTCAGGACTTTCCCAAGGAGCTGCAGTGGATGACGTACCTGAAGGAGTGGCATATCAGAGGTACAAAGATCCGGCAGCTGCCTGATTACCTGGCTCTGTTCACCCAGCTCACTGTGCTCGACATGCCCAAAAATGCCATCACTCAGCTGCCGCCTGAGATTGGTGAGGCTGAGACGAGATTCAAAATCCATAATCCAGCTTCTGGACCAAATGACATCTGGTTTTTTCGATGTTGTTTCTAATCCCATCTCAAGTTTTCTGCCATTAGCAGTTTGTCTTTGACCTATAGAGTGTATTTGTTAATTCTGCAGACATCTGTCACCTGTCCCCTCAGGTAAACTGACCGGCTTAAAGGAGTTAAATGTCAGCTACAACCGTCTGTTCAAAGTTCCTCCAGAGCTTGGAAACTGTGAGAATCTGGAGAGACTTGAACTGGCAGGAAACTTCAACCTGTCGGAGCTGCCATTTGAGGTGAAACACTGAGGGGATTGATCATCCTCTGCTTTAAGTCCAAAATGATGCTAGGCTGACAAATACCAAATATCATCAAACAGAGGTCGCATAAGGTCACATCACTACTCTACTGTACATATATCTAGGTAATATGTGTTTCCTGGCTTGTTGTCAGGCTGAATGTTGCATGATTAAAGAAAGACACGTCTTCTGTACTTCTAACACGTCAGTGGTAAAAATAAAAAAGTGATTGTTAAAAATGACAACTGTGGAGACGAGATGTTAATCTTATGATGTTATGGCCCCAGTGAAGTCACCCTGCGACTTGTGTCTGCAGCTGAGCAGCTTGAAGCGACTGACTCACCTGGACATCGCAGAGAACCGCTTTGTGTCGATCCCCATCTGTGCTCTGAGGATGAGCAGCCTGCAGCAGCTGGACCTGAGCAACAACAGTCTGAGCGACCTGCCGCAGGACATGGACAGGTAACTGTTGTTAATCCATCATCTGATCTGCCACAGCTGATATCTGAAGCAATCCTCCTTAAAGACCATTTGAACTATGTCATACTTGCATCCTGTCTTGTCTTCATCCATTTATCTGACGCTGGTTGAAAGTTTCAGCAGGGACTCCTAGATACTCATACTCCGAGGCCACATCCACTGACTCCTCAGAGGGGATTACTGAGGCAGCCAAGATGTAATCCCTCCAGTTTGTCTTGGGTCTACCCCAGGGTTTCCTTCCAGATGGGGCATCCTCCCCAGACCAGATACTCAAAACACCTCAGCTGACTCTTCTTGACGTGGAGGAGGAGCAGTTTCACTTCGAGCCCCTAGGTATCTCAGCTGCTGCTCTGAGTCACCTCTGTGTGTTTGTCTCAGGTTGGAGCAGCTCGTCACACTGTTCGTTCACAAGAACCAGCTGTCTTACCTCCCTCACTGTCTCACCAACATCTCTACGCTCAAGATGATCGTCGTCAGTGGTGACGAGCTCACCTGCATCCCGACCAAACTGTGCAGGAACCCTGAAATCAAGTAACAACCCGCTCCTCCTACACCACACCTTACCTGGTGCTCATTTATGTTCAATGTAATCCACACACAGAGATTAAATTCATGACAGGTGACTTTTGTTTCTGTTGTCGCCGTGCAGATTCATCCGACTGTGCGACAACGCGGCAAACTCAGAGAAGAAGAAGAAGAAGAAAGAGAAGAGCAAGAGAAGGAGGTGGAGAGCGCCTGCAGAGGAGGAGGAGGAGGTGAAGAAGGACAGTCGAGAGAAAGAGTTCATACAGGCGTACATCGACACGCTGACGGACAGAGGTGAGACTCCGCCTCCGCCTTAACTTAGCCTTCATGATTATGATGATGGTGAAGATGATGGTGATGATTGTGATGATGATGACGATGATGGTGGTAGTAACGATGATGCTGATGATGATGAAGGTAAAGATGATGGTGATGAGGGTTATGATGATGGTGATGATGATGATGATGATGATGATGATGATGATGATGACGATGACGATGATGATGGTGATGATGATGATGAAGATGCTGATGGTGAAGATAATGATGATGCTGATGGTGAAGATGATGATGATGATGATGTGATGGTGGTGATGGTGACGATGCTGATGATGGCGATGGTAACGATGATGGTGGTGGTAACGATGATGCTGATGATGATGAAGGTAAAGATGATGGTGATGATGGTGATAAATGACGACGATGATGATGATGAAGATGCTGATGGTGAAGGTGGTGATGATGATGAGTGATGGTGGTGATGGTGACGAGGAAGATGCTGATGATGATGATGGTGAAGATGACGATGATGATCATGATGAAGATGGTGATGAAGATGAAGACGATGGTGGTGATGATGAAGATGAAGACGATGGTGGTGGTGACGATGATGATGATGAAGACGAAGGTGGTAGTAATGATGATGATGATGAAGATGAAGACGATGGTGATGAAGATGATGGTGATGATGATGAAGATGCTGATGGTGAAGATGATGATGACGGTGATAATGGTGACGATGATGATGATGATGATGGTGAAGATGACGATGATGATCATGATGATGATGGTGATGATGATGATGATGAAGACGATGGTGGTGGTAATGATGATGGTGATGATGAAGATGGTGATGATGATGATGAAGACGATGGTGGTGGTAATGATGATGGTGATGATGAAGATGAAGACGATGGTGATGATGAAGATGACGATGATGGTGATGATGATGATGGTGCAGTCAGTCTCCTGTGATCACCAGTCTTTGCCATGGACCGACATGTTTTTGTCTCCGGGTAAATGACCTGCTTTGTTTCCTCAGACAAACCTGCTAATATGTCGTTTGTCCCTCACCAGACACCGTCCCATTCTCCACCACCAAGGTGTCCATTTCCTGTGAGCTGTGAGGATAAAGACCATGAAAGTCTGACACCATGTGAGTGACAGGAAGATGCTTTGATTCAACGCTCTAAGACAATAAAAGATTTTTAAAAGTCAAATTCATAGTAATAATTACAAAAATGACACAATTCTAATCTAAAACTCATGGTATTTCATGGGCAATTAAAATGAGATTAAATCAAATATTTATTATTAGATATTTATTAGAAATGTTGACAATGAAATAATATTTTCCTCTACATTTCAAAGCTTTTGAATGTTGTGATTTGAATATATCAGGAGCTTTTTTAGTTTTCCAGTGTATTTAAAACATAGATTGTCATTCCATATAAAAAACTACTTTTTTTTTTATGTAAATCAAAAATCAAAGAATCTTTTTACATCTATAATTGAACTATTTCATATTTTACACACTGATGAAGGACTCGGGCTCAGAGTCACTTTCACCTGTTGTGACCGTTTTCTTCATCATGATTAAGTTGAAATGATATTTGACATAAAGTGGATTTATGACCAAACAGACGGCTAAATTTATTATTATTTTTTAAAACTTTAAAATGTAATTGTTCCATTGGTTCATAATTCAGTGCAAACCGACTTAGTTCATGCATTATATTTATTTTTTTTAGTCTGGATTATAAAGATTACAGCAACTAAATGTCAATACAATACAGTAAAGACCTTTTTTGATTACTCTGATTATTTTCTTTTCCATATTCAACCACGCCAGTATTTTCCAAATGTAACAAAGGGTTTGACTTTTGTTTAAATGCCGTGGCTGCTTTGATACTGAAATGTGTGTTTTTAACATTTTGTGATAGAATAAATGTTTGTGAAATATGAAATGTTCCCTTTTGAATTTCTTAAATGGAATATATTTGTTTTTTTTATGCCAAACAAAAACCGGTGTTACAAATAATCTACAGTTCTTTATGAATAAAAACAAATATGAGGTCAATTAACTCAACATGTGAAATTCCATACATTTCTCTTTATTGTCATTATTATAATAGATATTAATCAACATTATGTTCTTAAGATAAAAGCAAATGCACACAAACGTCTCTTGGTTTCTATAGAAAACAGATATGAACATGAGAATGATTAGAGGCACATGTTCAGAGAAATTAAAGTGCAGCATCAGCAAATACTCTGCATCATGTCGTGTTGTGTTCGTGTCTGCATCAGTTCTTTCTCATCATCAGATGAAATAAAAGCTTCGGAAACCTCCTCAGTAATCTTTTCAAAGCTCAAGTGTAAAATCCGTGTGAAGATTTGATAAAATTCAAGGTGTTTTCTCAGTAAAATGTTACATACACAAGCTGCTGGATGACAACTTAACAACTTAACTTCCAATAAAAGTGAAGTCAAATGAAGCCGATCGACAAAATATTCTCTCACAACATTTGGATCAAGTAACTCCGAGTGTGAAGACAACTTTTTCAAGGCCTAAAGATTCATGCTAATGGTGCGTTCACACCAAATGCAACATCATCATTATTAATCTTATTATTATGGGATGATATTGCATATAAAGTTAATACAAAGGGGGGGAAAAAAAGCGTTAGTTGTGCTGTGTGACACGTGAAGATGTGAAGATCTGTGCGGTTCATGTTAATGTCCAGAGGAAACTGGAGTGAGTGACTTCCTTTAAGCTGCGGTTGGTTCTCAGATGTGAACCCTGAGCGAGAAGTCGCCGAGTAACGCACGTAAAAGACAGGGAAAAATAACTTTAGTACGGATGAAAACGCCATAAAAGTGTGTGTTATGTTTGAATCTGGGTTGAATATTCAGTCAGACGCGTTTCTTTGTTTTCTTACAGGAAAACTGCAGAGATTGACGTTTAAAAAAGAATAAAAACAGGGAGTATTGCTGAGAGAAGTGAGTGTGAATGTTTGAGAGTAAAAACACACTGTGCAGACATTAAACGTGAACACAGTTTCCTGGTGAATACGATGAAGCACAGATCTTCCACACTTGAGCATCAATGAATTTCTCTCTTTTTTTTGGAATGTGATGTTTGAACTTTGTAAACAAAGAAAAAAAAAGAAGAAGAAAAATGTCAAAAACAAACATGGCACCATTTGGTTTTTTAACACCTACTGATTGTAAAAGGTTTACACTCAAACTGACCGTTCACACCATGTGACCTGGACTGGATTCTACATCAGTAACACTTCTTGTATCTGACAGGCTGGTCAGAGGGAGAGGAGCATTTATTTGAATGTATTTAAAACAGAAGAGGGAAGAAGAGACGTTGACAGATGAGACTGTGAAAATAATCTCTCGGAATAATGGGAGGAGTCAGTTCAAATCTGTGTTAAATAGAGTGACATCATTCCCACGTATAAATCGTCTAAATTAGAGATTGAAGTAACTGGATCTCAAACTTTAGTGACCAAACTGAAAGGTGACAGTGTGAGTGAGACGAGACAAAAAAGTCTACTAATCGATAAACCTGGAGGCTTGATTGTCTGAATCAGGACCCACTGTCACACGTGTGATCACAGTCTCGTCTCAACGCGTCTAAAACCCCGTCAAACTGTTTAAATTCATTCTCTCCTCCGCCTCAGACACCAAACAACAAACAAACGAACAAAGCTTCACGTGTGAGGAGGAGAAATAAAACAGAACCTGTCGATGTGACCTGACTTTACCTGACTCTGGAGTGAACAGTCTGAAATCTGAAGGGGAAATAAATTTATTTTTGAAATTGGTGGAACCTGCAGAGCGGAGCTCAGGCCACAGCGCTGCGATTGGCCGGGCTGGCCGTCAGTCACATGCTGCTGTCCTGTAGGAGTGGCTCAATGTCCTCTGTGTCACTGGTGGGCGAGGCCAGGGGGCCGGCGCTCTGTGCGTGTGTGGCCGCCGCGGCGCCGCTGGACTTGCGCGCGGAGCAGGTCTTGATGTCGACCAGGTGGTGGTGGTGGTTGTCGGGAATGAAGACGGCAACAAGGAGGGCCAAGAAGACGGCGCACGCTCCGAACAGGAAGGGAGGGCCAGGGATGACGGACTTCTGCAGAGAAAAATTCAAATCATCCTTTGAATGTTTGACAGTTTTACCAAATACTGTCAATGAAAAGTAACTAAAGTCTGAAAAGACACTGGACGTGACGAGAACACGTCCTTCTTTAGAGATTTCACCCAAGTGTTGAATCTAAAATAAACGAAGGAGAAAACCAAACCTATTTTTACTTGAATAAACAAAACAGTCTGCTGCACATCTACAGCTCGTTCTTAACCATTTATGTAGCACGGAGCTTCTCTCTGCGTGTGTGTGTGTGTGTGTGTGTGTGTGTCTGACTCTCTGCTCGCAGTAAATAGTGTGTTAGATGGCTCTCACTCATTTTGTGCATGACCTTCTTGTTTGTAGGTTTATGACAGAAAGTTGCTAGTCGCTTTTTTAAAAAAAACTTAAAAAGTCTGTGAAGTCGTTAAATATGCACTCGGAAACGGCACAAAATGTTATTTCCCTTTCTTTTCCATTTTCAGTTATTAGATCTAATGTTTACAACGTCTTCTCCGTCTTTTGGTGTAATATTACTGCTCAACTTACAGTCCTGGCATATTTTAGATTTCCTGAAACGATGCCGTCTTTACGGGGAACAAAAAAGAAGAAGAAAGGAGAGCGTTTAAGTTTTGTGCCGTTTCCGTCTGGATATCTAAGAATACTGTATGTGCGGCATTAAATATGCATGGCTGGAATTGGGTCGTCAAACATATTTTCTAGTGTAAACTCTGGCTGTCACATCACATATATGTACACACACACGTTTGTGTTTGAGTCACGTCACGTTTTAACATGTGTATTAAAAAAGAAAACACATTTGAATAGTAACTACAGCATTCGATTATTATTCGAATGACACTCGACTCCCTAGTGTGTACCTCTACGTTGGCCGTGGGTCGTCCTGCCCCTGGGTCTATGTCGTCCAGCTCCACATTGAAGAGGAAGAATATGAAGCCGTAGAGAGCTGGACCAAGACCGTTACAGAGACCTCGGATACCCGTGATCATGCCCTGAGCCACACCTGAACACACACACAGAACATGACAACAAGTTACAACGATGTTTGTTTCCCTATCATCTTCCCTCCTTCCCTCTTTCCTTCAGACAGACAGACAGACAGACCTTGTTGGTCAGGTGACGCGCTGTGTGACACCAGAGCAGAGACTGCTGGGAAGGTGATGGAGGACAAGGCTGCTACTGTTCCTGCTGCCCACATCATCCTGAAACAGAAGACAGGTATAATATATATAATCAATAGCTTCTTTATTAATCAATTTGGTGTAAAAACATTTTTAACAACGTGTAAAGTTTAAATCAGTGACATCACAGGTGTGGACTCACCAGGGCTCGGAGCCAAAGCCGTACCAGGCCAGCTGGAAGAGCTGAAAGCCCAGACCCAGGAGAACTGTGTTCTTATTACCAATGGTCCTCATTAAAACACTAAGGAGGAGAGTCTGACACACACACACACACACACACAGAGTCAGATTATAGGACATTATAGCTAAATAGATAAATGTGGACATAAATGTGTCTCTTGGAGCTAGAGCAGACTAAAGATCAGACAAGATCTTCATCTTCACAGGACCGTCTGAGCGACACCAGCAAGTTGTTTCAGTACCTGAGCAATGATGGAGAGGATTCCCACCATGGCGATGAAGGCAGCGATGGCTGCAGGAGAAAACTCGATCACCTGAGGCAGAAACATGAGTGTGAGAAGAGACTGGGTATTCCAATAACATGTAAAGAGCGTGTGTGTGTGTGTGTGTCTCACCTGTTTCAGGTAGAGGAAGAAGCTGGAGTACTGTCCAGCCTCAGGCAAGTAGGACAGGAACACTGTGACACATATGAGCAGCACTGTGGTGTCTTTGCCCACGCGACGCAGAGACTGAACACACGACACACATACACCTGTGAGTTCTTGACACGTGCTGCACACATTTCTACAAAAGCACCTGACAGTGAACTTTGAACTCACAGCAAAGGGGTCAGCTTGTTCCCAGGAGATGGGGAAGCCCCAGGACGTCAGCCTCATCTTGTCCGGCAACGACTCCGGGACGATGAAGAACACGAAGGCGATGTCTGCCACTGCAATCACTGTGGCAATCAGGACCACCAGGCTGTTGCCGTACTGGGCTGACAGGTAGGCCCCGATGGCAGGGCTCGTCACCAGACTGGCTGCGAAGGTCGCAGAGACCTGATGAGTGAAAGAAGACGTGTGAATGAAGAGACAGACTGACAGTTTCTGTTTCAGCTGCTGGAGCATGAAGAACCCTGAATAACGAAGCAGGGCCAGACACCTGTGACATGATCTCCAGTGACCTCTGAACCTCAACATAAACCATGCACCAACAACTCAAGATCCATTTGGTCTTGTACTTCCTGTTTGGGCTGTGACCACGCCTCACTGTAGATGTTTACACCGACAAGAAACTGCTGTGTCTCCATCAGGCTGTTCACCAAGAGGCTAAACGCTGCCCTCTACAGTTCAAAGTCCTGAATCACAGACTGTTGATTTAAGACAAAACATCTGCTATATTTAGACATATCTTATGTTAAATAAACACATTTAAAACATATTTTATGTTTGAACACAGTTGAATAAAATAATAGAAGAACTTGGTGATTTTCGTGATTATTAGTTTTGATGGAGCCTCCAGTTAATATTATTTTTGTAAATGTGACGTGGACAAACTATTGTCCTTAAATGTCACAAACCTGGAATATGATTTCCATTTGTACAGAGGTTTGTTAACGCTTGTCTTTAATCAACCAATAATAATATTAATAACTCACTAATATTAAGAATCATCCGAAATAACTTACTCGAAATGTCCAGATATCTAATTAAATCATGATTGTAACTTATTTTTCTAATGCTATTATTTCATTTATTGAATCTTTTTTTTTTTGCATTTGTTTGGTTTATAATTATCCGTGCTCCACCGAACGCATGTTTGTGTTTTTTTTAATAAAGTTTTACAAAAACAAACAAACAAAAAGCCTCTGCCGCGCATGTATCCTTCAAAAACATCGGCCGCAGGAGAAGCATGAGACGCGGCTACTATGAGAAAGCTCAGTGAGTGAGTAACTGTGTGTGTTTCCTGCCACTCTGTGGTCTGCAGTGCTCATCAGTTTGTTCAAAGATGCATGACTCTTCCACACTCTGTTGTCAGACTCCACTTACCAGGCCGTAGGCCGTGCTCCTCTCTTGTTCCTCCGTGATGTCGGCGACATAGGCAAAGATCACCGAAAAGGTCACGGAAAAAATCCCGGAGACTGAGATCAGAGCAAAATACCACCTACGGGCAGGAAAAAAAACATTTTATGATGTTGTAACTTCTTTACATTTGATACATTTTATTATTTATTATTTTTGATGTGAACACAATCTTCTTATTTTAGATTCCTTATTAAAAAAATCTACTACTAATTTCACAGTGACCTTGAGCCCTGACCAAAGTCAATTCATTGTCGAGTCCAAGTGAAGAATGGAAAGACTGAACAACCTGAGAACATGACAACGCAATGACAACAAAACAGTTTATTCAGCACTGATTGAAGTCAATAATAAAAGTTCAGCCATCTTGATCAGTTAGTTTACGTAAGCAGTGACCCAGACAAAGTTAGCTGGAGGGCTGGAGAAACTTTATGCACAAACCACGACGTGACCAATCTTAGCTCTGAAACATCTGATATGAGCTGATCAAGAAGAGCCTCAAACACAGAATCTTCAAACATTAGTCTGAGGCGACATCTGGGGGGTGAAAAAGATTCCCTTTCTAAAGTTAACCTGAACTGTGACCTAGATTTCACACGTCATCTTTCGCTGTAACCCAGAATCAAACGGATGATCAGCATCTGCACCATGAACCTTCTACAAAGACGACAAACACCACTGCTCTCAGACAGGAACCAGATGGTCCTTAAACGAACAGGCAATGTTTGAGGTATTCAGCAAAGCTTGCCGTCTACATTTCTATTTCAACTTTCTTACTTTTGCACACAAACCAGACTCTCCTCAGCTCCACTGAGTGAGTCATGTGGCATCAACAGTCACACAACTTAATTTAACTCCAGCAAAGATCCATAAAAGGACACAAGAATGCATCATAATCTCAACCGATGGAATTAAAGATAAATCTGTATTATTTACAGCTTAATGATCATATCACCTCTTTTTTTCTTTTGTTTTACCGATTTATCACATTCCCGTAACAGTTCTCAGTTTTTTGTGATATGACAACGCTGCCGGACGAGACTATAGTGAAGTAAAACTCAGTTGGAGCCTCGGGGGACTGAAGCTGTAGCTGGTTTTTGGTTTAACACATTTGTGGCCTGACCGGCTATTTTCTGATCCTCGGCTGCTCACATGAACAACATGTGACTGGTCAAACTCCATCAGGATCCAAAAGACTGCTGCAGAACACTGGCACCTGATGTAGCCCTTTTCTACCAGAGTAAAGCTGGTTCTCCTGCCGGTTCAGAGCTGGTTTAACCTGCACTGACCCCAATTGTTCACTGCACTCTTCCCTCAATATTTTATATTTTGTATCCCTCATTGCCCCATGGTTATAAATGACATTTTCTGAATCTGAATCCACATTGCTTTTCCATCGGCTCCAGCCACCACAAAGCCTCATTACATCATTATTCTATATGTGCCAAGGACAACAACAGCAGACTACACACTGCACAAGAATTGTGTGCACACACAAAAGCTCCACATCGTCTATTTTATTTTTATAGACAGCAACAGTTGAAGATATATATATATATATATATATATATATATATATATATATATATATATATATATATATATATATATATACATATAATGTCCAGTGTAACGAAGATATTTGCTACAGCATAAAGTTAAGGTTAATGTTGCTGCTTGACGTGTTGGCCACGATTAACTCCACCGCCACTCAGCAATGCAAGTGGTTCTTACTTTAGACCGGCAAAGAGTGGAACATGGAACTGGTTTTTCTGGCCTGAAGCCTTTTCTTTGGCAGTCAGAAAACAAAAGAACTCATTCCAAATGAGACACCAGGAGAGAACTTGCCCTGGAACCACCTCAATGCATAAGAGGAAAGAGTAAACCCACCAACCAACAAAGAATTTTCAAACACTTTAGTCACAAAATAACACGTTTGACCTCACTGATGGAGGTGGCATTGGACCGACAGCTCCTTTACGTTGTGATATAAAACTGCTGATTCATAAGTGTTGCCTGTTGTGGTAGAAACCTTGTGAGTTGGACGAATGAGGTTCCAGAAAATAAATGATATCGTTTGCAAAAGCATTTATTTCAGGTTTCATATGTCAAGTAGAGAAATGACACAGACGTTAACAGTAGTAATTAAATGCCACTTCAACATGGAGTAACTTTTCCTGAACGACAACAAGGGCTGTCACTTTCACATTCAAGCTTTAATGACCTGTTCAAAAGTTATGCTGTTGTCTCACAGACCATTTGAAGTAGTGCCCTTCACGAGGGCACTCATAAGGTTTCCTATCATATCATATGACATTGACTGTGCACAAGAGGGACCTGTACAAACCAAGTGACCAGCCGCAGCAGTGCCAGCACGTTGGAGACGCAAGCCTACATGAAGGAGACTCAACAAGTGACCACAAGTCTCTTTGCTGGCTCATAAATATCATTGTGTTATTACATTTTAGCAAGAAGCTATTGGAGCTTCCCCCTGTTGTCAGTGATTTCCTGTTCAGGGAGTGTTTATTCCACCCCTACTCTGTTGTATACTAACTGTAGCAGCATTGTAAATAAAGTAAAACATCCAAATTGTTACAGCCCTAATGCCAACTCACACTGACTCAAATGTTGGACAGAAAAGACTCAAAACTTTGACATTTTCCTTCAAAGACAAAGACAGAAAATGATCATCTCACCAGGGGCTGATCCTCATGAAGGGAATGGGCGCACACGTGAAAAACACTGTCATAAGCAGGAAGGACTTTCGGCCCCAGATGTCTGACAGAGCACCAATCAGAGGAGCTGACAGGAACGACAAAAAGCCCTGTGAAGGAGGACAGACAATTAAGACACAGACACAGTCTTTTGACTTTTGATGATAACTGAAGGCTATATTGCTTCTCCAACACATTTAGAAGGGAAGGGTGAGGTGAGGCATATTCAGCTACAACATCCAACCCCACCAGCGGATGTTGATAGATTTTGCACACTACTACTACTACTTCAAAACACTCAACACTGAGTTTCTTTTGCGACATTTGCCTGAAGTTTAAACTCAAGGGACTGAAGCAAACAATGTGAATTTCGTGACTAGGCCAAGAAGGAAAGGGAGGAGCAGAGAGTCTTTACTTTTGGTGCTTGGACAATTCATTTGAGTAAACACTCACTCACTGTTAATCTTCAATGCTCATTCTTTCGTGGGAAAGAAAAATAACAAAGGCATTGTGCTGCTTCCAACTTTCCATCTGATCGGTTTACAAGCAAATATAGCCAAAAGAATAACCATAAGATACCTTCCAACAGGGCAATATGCAAATATACGGTGATGTCACAAATGTGCAAATGAATGTATGACGTGTTCTGGCAACATCTAGCTACTTTCCACTGAAAGTAGTTGGCAACACTGTGGTCTGCAGCTCTCCATCATTCCATGCATGTGTACTTGATTTAACAAACCATTCCAGTAGTGGCAGAAACTTTGCTAGGATTTTTCCCTCATTTCTATTTCTCTTTGCATTGTTTGAGTACCAGGTTGAACCAAGGTGTGTGGGCACCAGCGGACCTCTGTGCATAATCTCAAGCAAGTTCCCAATGGTTATCATCTTCTTCATTGTCTCTTTTGACCAAAAAAAGATTGGGCCACCAACTGGACTATAAAGTGTTATGTTAACCGAGACCATGCCCAATACGTTTCAGTGAGGTCATAAAGTGTGGAGGTGCTCGCATTAATCCACCGATGATAACATTTAGGCCTCACAGACCAGAGTAGACCTCTGCAGACCCGCGGACATGGAAAGTGCTGAGCGATCAGATCTTAAAATGTTGTCACATCTTAACTCAGAGCTGTCCTATGCTGGTGAAATGAATGTGACGGAGTTCTCACCTTCACTCCCTGAACCAGGCCGTTCATCAGGAAGGTGTGCTGAGGAAATGTCTCACGGAGGACCTGAAACAACAACATGTCACTGAGGTAACTCATTTTGCTCAATGACCGGTTGACTGGAGGAAGTCCACCTTAAAGCTGACACAATAGCGCATCTTACTGTACAAAACAAGGACTGACCCAATACGATACTAAGTATTGGGCCAAAATTGGTCAACATCACTAGATCTTATGTTAGAAAAAGAAAAATGTTAAATCTATTACAATGCAAAAAAACTTCCACAAGACTGTAAAAATGTGTGTTTACTTCTTTTTTGTGTACATTGATGTATTTGTCTATAGTGTGTTTACTTACAGTGAGCATGGGTGTAGTCAGAAGTCCCCAGGCAAAGAACTCCAGGAAGATCACCACCACAGCGTGGGTGACTCTGGCTCGGCCTCGGCCAGGCTGTGATGAAAAGAGAGGGAACAATAACAACTGAACTATGGGATGAATAATGCGGTGTTCTATCCCTTGTTACATCAGTGGGTCCATCACACGGGGACATGGAAAATGTGGACATTTTTTAAGATTTAACAAAACAAGTAGAGTCTGTCCTTGATTATTGTGAACACAAAATGACTCCACGTCTGGATTGTTTGATTATTTTCAATATGGAATATTTTTCAGCCTTCCAAGTTATCTGACACATACTGTATGAAAACTGATTTTCTCCATTTTCATAATTACTTCTACACTGCAGTATAAGTACATGTAATAAAGTGCTTTTACACTGCAGTATAAGTACATGTAATAAAGTGCTTCTACACTGTAGTATTAGCAGTGAAGTATTTCTACACTGCTGTGGAAGTATTTATAATTAAGTACATGTTTTACATGGTGGTAGTAGCAGTGACATACTTTTACACTACAGTATTAGTACTTGTAATGTACTTCTGCACTGTGGTATTACAACTTCTAATGAAATTCATCTATACTAAGGTATAACTTGTAATGAAGTACATCTACACTGAGGTATAACTTGTAATGAAGTACATCTACACTGGAGTATAAATTGTAATGACGCACATCTACACTGAGGGTATAACTTGTAATGAAGTACATCTACACTGAGGTATAACTTGTAATGAAGTACATCTACACTGAGGTATAACTTGTAATGAAGTACATCTACACTGAGGTATAACTTGTAATGAAGTACATCTATACTGAGGTATAACTTGTAATGAAGTACATCTACACTGGAGTATAAATTGTAATGACGTACATCTACACTGAGGGTATAACTTGTAATGAAGTACATCTACACTGGAGTATAAATTGTAATGACGTACATCTACACTGAGGGTATAACTTGTAATGAAGTACATCTATACTAAGGTATAACTTGTAATGAAGTACATCTACACTGGGGTATAACTTGTAATGAAGTACATCTACACTGAGGTATAACTTGTAATGAAGTACATCTACACTGAGGTATAACTTGTAATGAAGTACATCTACACTGAGGGTATAACTTGTAATGAAGTACATCTACACTGAGGTATAACTTGTAATGAAGTACATCTACACTGGAGTATAAATTGTAATGACGTACATCTACACTGAGGGTATAACTTGTAATGAAGTACATCTACACTGAGGTATAACTTGTAATGAAGTACATCTACACTGGAGTATAAATTGTAATGACATACATCTACACTGAGGGTATAACTTGTAATGAAGTACATCTACACTGAGGTATAACTTGTAATGAAGTACATCTACACTGAGGTATAACTTGTAATGAAGTACATCTACACTGAGGTATAACTTGTAATGAAGTACATCTACACTGAGGTATAACTTGTAATGAAGTACATCTATACTGAGGTATAACTTGTAATGAAGTACATCTACACTGAGGTATAACTTGTAATGAAGTACATCTACATTGAGGTATAACTTGTAATGAATTACATATATACTGAGGTATAACTTGTAATGAAGTACATCTATACTGAGGTATAACTTGTAATGAAGTACATCTACACTGAGGTATAACTTGTAATGAAGTACATCTACACTGAGGTATAACTTGTTTTGATGTACTTCTACACTAGTGTATAACTTGTAATGTTGTGACATTATAACTTGTAATAAAGTAATTCTACACAGTGGTATTAATAGATGTAATTAAGTTCTATTATACAATATCTACATGTTATTATATTTGTAATGTAGTGACATGAGTACTTTTACTTCATCACTGATAAACTTGCCTCCAGGAAACGTCAGTACTTTTGATTGACACAGGACAAACAACTGACGCACGAAACTGACCGACTATTTAACTGTTAAACTGTGGTTTACCTATAGTCGTTACCCTGTGGTTAACCTATGGTCGCTAACCTGTGGTTAACCTATGGTCGTTAACCTGTGGTTAACTTTAACTAAGTGAATGACGACAGAGCGACTTAGCTAGTTTGACTTACCAATGACATCACACGAAAGCTGTCTAAATTAGCTGCTAGCTGAGGCTAACGACGTTAAACCGTGGTTGTTGCCCCACAGCAGCTGCCGATGTTTTCACTTTAGTTTAAACAGACGTTTTAAGCCGTTGGTGCTAAACCAGGCCAGCTAGCGCTCCACTCACCGAGCCCCGGACCAACATGGTGTCGTTGGCCTCGGTCGCTGTTTTCTCCCGGTCCATCTCACATATTGCCGCAACGATTCTCACATCGAAGCCGCGTTGTCCGGCATCCTCCTGCTGTTTCTCCGTCTGTTCCAGGGTGTCCCGCCGTGTGGATTAAAGCTACGTCTCTGTTGCGCTACCATGGACCTGTGTTAAGTCACCCACAGAGGTAAAAAGCGGCGGACTCTCGGCTCTCGTTTTCTCCTAAATTCCTCTGCTCTGATTGTAATTCAAGGCTGACACCTCAGTTTAGTCATCTGTATCTCCCGAGTGAGCGGCACCGTCGCCTCGTGTAGATCAAAGAAGCTTAAATTGGTAAACACCGCCCGGATGTAACGCCTTTGTGAATAAATCGAATGCACGTTCCCTAGGCGCTCTGTGTTGGCAGGTTCCAGATCAGCTTTTATCCAGCTTTAAACGTCCACCACACCGTTAAGGGCGAAAACATCGGACTCTGGATCAGCACAGACATTACCACTCATTCTTTCTCTCTGTGTATGAAGTGCGCCACCTTCTGAGCCGTCGTGTGAACTACAACACAACGAGTCTTTTATTTAACATCGTCTGAGACGCAAGGTGTCATTTACGTTTAACATCTGCGCTCAAAATAACCTTCACATTCGAACAAGTAAAAGATCGCGTCGTCACCGCTGAGCCGCTGAACAAGAAGATAATCAACCGAAAGGCTCAGTATTTGGCAGGAAGTCACATAGGCAAATCTTGCGGCCGACATTCGCTGGATGACTATATAGCAAGAGCAAGAAAGGCGGGACTCGGCGGTGCAAGAATTTTCTGCAACAAGCAGCGTCAAAAAAATCATTGTAACATGTCACACATCCGGCCAAGGTTTTTCAAAATAAAACCCAAACTGACTTCTGCCAAAACATGATTTACATTATTAACATTATTTATTTTTATTACACGTCGAATGTATTTTTAGATTCGTCTTACTTTTGTCATGGCACTTTAAAAGCAGAATGGATATTATGGCCTTGTCTTGTATAAAAACCTGTTGGACAATGATTTAATTTAATCTCAATTTTGATTATTTTCAAAAGAAATGCGTTCATCTTTTTTACGTTGGAATCAATCATTTGAGATGTATGCTTCGCTACTGATTATTTCTGTGTTTCACTCTAGTTTTTTCCATTTCATTCACACTTTGAAGGCCGCGTCGCTTGGTTTCCGGTCGCCCTCCGCCTTGGCACGGTTAACTTGACGCAGCGGTAGACCAAAAGAAGGCAGAACGGATCAATTTGGAGCCTCGGCTGTTGATCAGGATTGTGTAGCGACGCTGATTGATTTATCGGTAAGTAACTGCGGCCTCTGCCGCCGTCGAACGACCCGTTTATCGGAGCATTTGTCCGCTTATACGCGTTAGCGCAGAGCCGCTGGCTGTGCGCCAGTGTTTCTCTGCTCACACAGCTCCCTGCTCTCTTTGTTCGTTTGCGCCTTTTCGCAGTGATGCGGGATTGTAAATACCGGCGCAATATGGCCGCTGTCTGCGGACTGAGACGTCTTACCTGGACACATAGACCAGAGTAGGCAGAGGGACAGGTGATCGTGTAGTGACGAGGGTAAGCTTTGACCTCTGGCTGCTCATCATCATCATCCTCCTCCTCATCATCACTCACCTGAACAACAACCAGCAACTCACCTGAGGACACTGGAGTGGGTGTGTGTGCGTGCGTGCGTGAGTGAGTGAGAGAGAGAGAGTTGCTCTTGGACATGTGTTCACCTGGTAATGTGTCTCTCAGTCTCTGAGTCTGTCCGTCTGTCCGTCTGTCTCTCTCTGTGTGTGTGTGTGTGTGTGTGTGTGTGTGTGAGAGAGACAGTAACCCTTGGACATGTGTTAACCTGACAGGGACACATTATTTGTCTGTCTGCATGTGTGTGTGTGTGTGTGTGTCTGTCCCTGTCTCTGTGTCCGTCTCTATCTCCCTCTGTCCGTCTGGGTGTATTTGACAGTTGCCTGGACATGTGTTGACATGACATGGACACATTGTGTGACTCTGCTGCTACCCCACTGTGTCTCTCTCTCTTTCTGTCTCTTGTCTCTATGTGTGTGTGTGTTTGACAGTTGTGCTTGGACATGTGTTGACCTGCTGACACACCCTGGACATGGACACAACGTGTGTTTTTGTTGTTGTGCAGTGCAGTGATGCAGTAACAATAACTGCGGTTGTTTTGTCACGTGGTTGACTATTGATCATATTCATAACTGATCCACTTTGTACATGACGATTATTCGTCGTTTCAGGATTCAGTCAACGAACAATCGAGTTGCAACGATTCAACCATTGTTTCATCCATCACTGCTTCATCGATTGTCAAGTCAACTATTTTGATAATGGATCAATCAATTTGAGTCTGTGATTTCAGCGTGAAAGTGAACAGGTTGTGGTTTGTTGCTCTGTGACCGTAAGTTAGAGTTTTCATCATTTTCTAACATTTTGACACAATCTGTTAGTAAAGTGAAGTGATTGAGTTATTCAGCTCTAAATGCAGTGAGAAAATACAGTTAAAAAGCAGAAATCACAGAGCTGAAAATGTCAATATATCAATGAATGCATTGTTGCAGCTTTAGTAAATTCACACTTTATTCTCTAATGTGCAAAAGGAAAGTACGTTTCTAAAATCCAATTTTATAGGTGGAGATGGTTAAATTCATCCATCTCTTAGTTTGTGCAAATATAAAACTTGGTATACCGAGGAGACGCACTACGTCACCATTTACACGGAGATTCTGTAATGTGAGATATCAAATATTAGTCTTTCTTATGACTCAGATTGCTGCGGCTCTATTGGAAACAGATTTGATTGTGGATTAAAACATCAAACAGCATCTGGTCTTTGTGATCATGGTGTCTAATGTGTTCGGGCTGAACTGCGGTGTTGTTGTCGATCGTGCGGCAGATAGAGCGACACTGAACTGCTCTGGTGAGGAAAAAGTTCAGGATCAGCTGATGTCACAAGTTCAGAGACGTGGAAACAATACCAACGGTGGTTTTAGTTTGAATGATCCCAGGATTGTGTTTTAGTGGGAGTGATTGTTTAATAAATACATTTGGATGTGTCCTCCCAATACGCCACAAACATCAGTTTTCAAGGCTTTTTAAAACCTAAGCATAGAACACAGATGGAATAAACCTGTGGTTGTAAAAATAGTTAAAATGCTCACGTTATTGTTCCAAATGTAACATGAATTCACATGAAGGTGAAATCATGAGGCTGATTGTCGATCATCGATCGTGAGTATAACACGAGCGGCAGGTGTGACTCATGTTTTCCCTCCTCAGGCTCAACACATCATTCCATCATCGAGTCCATCAGGTGCAGCTTCAGTCTCCAGGGCTTTCGTCTGTATCCAGCCTGTATGCAGCCTGTCCAGGGCCCGGCCTGATTCCTGGTGCTCCTTCATTCCCACCACCTCCTCCCTCCTCCTCTCCCCACCCTTTCCCCTCCCCTCCCCCTCCCTGCCCCCTCCCTCCGTCCTCCGTCCATCCTTTCGAAAACACTCAGCGATCAGCCTGAACAGGCAGCGTAGGCTGCCCTCTACAGGTGGATGAATGAAGACTCCATTCAAGAGCCCAGCGGCCCCCCGGCCACGAGCGGATGGCGGTGAGTTCACTCTGACCAGAGGAAACGTCTTTTAGGTGCATTTTACTTCAAATGTGAAAACTAGCATCAAACCAGCGCTGTTGTGTTTCAGGACATTCAGGCGTGTCTGCAAACATGATGAAGAAGAAGAACTCGCACAAGTAAGTCATCTTTGAACTTCATTTTCATTCCTTCTTTTCTTTTCATCTCTTCTGCTTCTGCACAATCTTCTTCTCTGCCTTGTTCCTTTCAGGAAACAGAGGACCAGTGTTGGTCCTAGTAAGACTCTGGCTCCACCCAAGAGGAGCATAGTCGGCTACAGGATCCAGCACATTTGGAAGGAGGGCAGTAAGTTGCATTGATCCGTCTGTTCATCCGTCTTGTCGACTCATTAGCAATTATACGAACCATCCAGTTGCTCGCTTGCACACAAACATCTGATCAAACCTTTTAGGTTTTCTTTGTTTTTGTTCCCGTGTCTCATCTGGAGGCTCAACCAATGTTCCTTTTCAGGAAGAAGAAGTCTCAGATTTTACCCTTTTGCTTCCTCTTAGGTAAGTCATCTCAGTGGAAGGGGACAGTCCTGGACCAAGTCCCCGTTAACCCCTCCCTCTTTCTCATCAAATACGATGGCTTTGATTGTGTCTACGGCCTGGAGCTGTACAGAGATGAGCGGGTGGTGGGGCTGGAGGTGCTGCCCGACAGAGTGGGTGAGTTTCATCTGGTGAAAGTGAGAAGTTTGGATTTATTTTCTCAATTTAATCTACAGTCTGTACATTTGCATGCGCAGTTTAATTGAGCTATGGTCATAGTCCGACTAAGTGTGTACATGCAGGAGTAATCTGAGCTATGGTCATAGTCCAACTAAGTGTGTACATGCAGGAGTAATCTCAGCTATTGTCATAGTCCGACTAAGTGTATATCTGAGCTATGGTCCTAGTCCGACTAAGTGTGCACATGCGGGAGTAATCTGAGCTATGGTCCTAGTCCGACTAAGTGTGCACATGCAGGAGTAATCTGAGCTATGGTCATAGTTCAACTAAGTGTGTACATGCAGGAGTAATCTCAGCTATTGTCATAGTCCGACTAAGTGTATATCTGAGCTATGGTCCTAGTCCGACTAAGTGTGCACATGCGGGAGTAATCTGAGCTATGGTCCTAGTCCGACTAAGTGTGCACATGCAGGAGTAATCTGAGCTATGGTCATAGTTCAACTAAGTGTGTACATGCAGGAGTAATCTCAGCTATTGTCATAGTCCGACTAAGTGTATATCTGAGCTATGGTCCTAGTCCGACTAAGTGTGCACATGCGGGAGTAATCTGAGCTATGGTCCTAGTCCGACTAAGTGTGCACATGCAGGAGTAATCTGAGCTATGGTCATAGTCCAACTAAGTGTGCACATGCGGGAGTAATCTGAGCTATGGTCGTAGTCCGACTGAGTGTGCACATGCGGGAGTAATCTGAGCTATGGTCGTAGTCCGACTAAGTGTATACATGCGGGAGTAATCTGAGCTATGGTCATAGTCTGACTAAACGGTACATGCAGGACTAATCTGAGCTATGGTCATAGTCTGACTAAGTGTGTACATGCAGAAGTCATCTGAGCTATGGTCATAGTCCGACTAAATGTGTACACGCGGAGTAATCTGAGCTATGGTCATAGTCCGACTAAGTGTATACATGCGGGAGTAATCTGAGCTATGGTCGTAGTCCGACTAAGTGTACATGCAGGAGTAATCTGAGCTATGGTCATAGTCCGACTAAGTGTGCACATGCGGGAGTAATCTGAGCTATGGTCATAGTCCGACTAAGTGTGCACATGCGGGAGTAATCTGAGCTATGGTCCTAGTCCGACTAAGTGTGCACATGCAGGAGTAATCTGAGCTATGGTCATAGTCCAACTACAGGATACGGTCGGGCACTCTTTCAGTAATATAACTGACCACACATGATGAAAACCTGTACGTGTAAACTGTTGTGGAATATAAATAAATGTCACCTCCACATGTGTCTGGTCCAGCTCCAGCCCTCGTCAGCGACTCACTGCTGGCCGACACGATGATCGGTAAAGCGGTGGAGCACATGTTTGAGACGGAGGACGGGCCGAAGGAGGAGTGGAGGGGCATGGTTCTGGCCCGGGCTCCCATCATGACGTGCTGGTTCTACATCACCTACGAGAAAGACCCGGTTCTCTACATGTACCAGCTGCTGGACGACTACAAGGAAGGAGACCTGCGCATCATGCCCGACTCAAGTGAGTCATTGTGACATGATGCCTTTGCTTATATTGCAGAGGAGAAGGTCACTCAATAGAACAATGCTTACACACATTAGGGTTTCAATGTTGCTCTTGGTTAAATTGTTCTTTTTCAGCGTGTAAATGCTGGGACTAAAGTCAAAAGCACACATAAACATATGACGGAGTATTAGGGTCACATTGAGAGAACAGATTTTCACAGACTTTGAGAATAAAGTCTTAATTAACGAGAATAAAGCCGTAATATTCTAACCTGTTGTTTTACAAGAGGAGAGTTGTTCAAATGAGGGCCGTGGAGCATTTCGTGGATTTGTACTTTAGAATAAGTTTCACAAATGAGGAGATACTTCATCTTCTGGCACATATATGCAAGAAAATGCATTTTCTCTGCAGAAAGAACCAGGCAGACCTGGAGGAAATGGCTGCTTTTGTGGAGGGGGAAATGGCAGGATTATTGGTGGATGCATCAGTGGGCCATTCAGAGGGGTTTTTGTGGTTTCTTAAAGAAACAATCCGACTGATAATTAAGATTTTGGATCCAGGAGGAGTCGAGGTCTGGCGAGCACCTGTAGAGGCCCAAACACCTTATAGAATAAGGATTCATATGATAAACTAGAGAAACCACAAAACCCCTCTGAATGGCCCACTGATGCATCCACCGATGACCGGTTAGAATATTCCGACTTTATTCTCGTTAATTTACCACTTTATATACCACTTTAAGTCTGTGAATTGTTGTTCCCCTCAGTGTAGCCCCAATACTCCGTCCTCTGCAGCAAAGGCCACTAACCCGCTCTTCTCTGTCTGTAGACGACAACGTGCCGACGGAGCGGGAGCCCGGCGAGGTGGTCGACAGTCTGGTGGGCAAACAGGTGGAGTATGCCAAAGAAGATGGCGGCAAGCGCTCTGGGATGGTCATCCACCAGGTGGAGGCCAAGCCCTCCGTCTACTTCATCAAGTTTGACGACGACTTCCACATTTACGTCTACGACCTGGTCAAGACCTCCTAAGACCGAGAACTCCAGAAAAAACGTTCACATCCTGCCCAGATCCACCATAAACACAACCCCGCCCCCTCCTCTCTCCCCCCCCTCCTCCCCCTCGACCTGTGGAGACAGATAATATCACAGGAGAAGATGCCAACTGTTCCCAAAACAACAAGTAAAAGCTGTTACAGTTCGATCCTGAGACCAAATGAATAATAAAAAAAAAAAACTCATCTGAAAGCAGGAAGAACGACAGAAGGACGTCGCTCCCCTTTTCCTGAAACCCTGTCGGACTGTTTGAAACCTCCATCGTGTGTGTGCGGGGGGGAGGGGCTCTGCTGAGGTCAATGAAGGAACACAGACGTAGATTTGGACCTGGTCTCCATCGTGCATCTGCTTTTTCATTCAAGGCGTGAACAGACGTTGAAAACCTGGAGAAACCGTCGGACGTCGACTCTTATCGTTTCTCTTTCTCATGTGTCGGTTCCTACATCATTTCCCGTCATTAGCTGATTTATACGTTCATTTTAAAGCAGCGTTCTCTGTTCTTTCCTTCCTTTCTTTTTTTCTTTTATTGGAGTTGTTGTTTGTTGCTTGACCTTGTTTCCGATGCTGCGTTGCCTCCCTAAATTTCAACCTGAAGGTTCGACCGATAACTTGTTTTATAAGGTTTTAAACTTTTTTATATTGGTGCCAAAAAGATTCCAGAAAAGTATTGACAGGAAGCAGAATCGCTCGCTGAGATGACGAAGTGAAAAATATTGAATCTTTCCCTGTTTTATAAACATGTTCTGTTTAATATAATACAAGGCAGTTTACTATCATTTAATAGCACTTAGGTGAAAACAAGGTTAACGGGAAAAATAACAAATAGAAAGAAAAGAAATAGGAAAAATCAAAGTGTTGAAATTCAGTTTTATTGAATTTCAGTCTGCATTTTATTTTCTCATCTGTTTTGGATCCGATTTTAAAGGGATAGTTCAGGTTTTTTTGAAGGTACTGAAGTTTATAAACCTCTCACTCCCCCACACCAAAGTCGTCCCTGTCACTAAGTTAAAATGTATGAAGTTCTTTGTTCACATTTAACTTTTAAAGACACAAACTTACTGAAGAGAGACAGTAGTGGACTTTGGTGCTTTTATATCAGTTTTCCTTGGTGTATAAGTTTCAGTTTCCTGTCGACAGCAAACCTAAAGATATCATAGACTTAATTGGACATTAACCTTCTGTTTTCCTTGTGTTAAACAGAAGGTCTGTGTGATTAAAAAACCCTTAAATATCCCTTTAATATCAGAACGAGACACATGATGTTGTTCATAAGTGTTTATTAATGTTCATTATTTGTTTTGCATCGTTGCCTTGTTTCACTGTGTTGTTCAGTTTCCGCCTCAGTTGTTTGTTTCGCTTTAATAAACACTTAGACGTCATTAATATCAATTATTATTCAAAGAGCTGCCTGAAAATGTAAACTACGGGGGTTAAAGTCAAGTTGCCATCACATGGAGGGTGTCGCACCTTATTTTCTCCCATCGTCGTCTCTCCTTTGTTTGTTTCTCCTCTTCTGTCCAGTGGAGACTGCACGCTCTCCGTCGTGAGGAAGTTTTAAAGTCAAAATATCCTCTTCGTTGCTCTGACCACCAAACATCTGAATCTAAATGTTTTAAGAGGCGTGGCTGTCTCTGTCCACATCACATTCCCAGTGTGAGTCCGTGTAGCGCTGAACTTGTACAGTTGGAGCAGCTTCTTCCATATTTTTGTTCCTTTTTTTAAGTAAAACTCGCTGATTGTAGCGTCTTGATTCCCTTAAAATGTCGACTTAAGATTCTAGAACCTAATTTTGAAGACAAACATTTGACTTCCATTGTGATGAATCTCTGTTCCCACATCTTTTGTGTGTTCTCCAGAGCTTTCAAGATCCTGTTTTTTTCTTCTTTGTTCAAAACACAAAATTCACAGCTTCGGGTTCTGGAACGATAAGGATTTTGTATGGAAAAAAAAAAAAATACGAGCGTTGTTTGTGATTGAATTAAAGAGTGTGGTGTCGTCGTAGAATTCATCCCATTCCGACGTCGTTTGTTGTTCCACAGGGTTCTGAACGTGCGGAGACGAGAACGTCGTGGAACCCTCACATTGTGATTCTAGAATCATCTCTTCTCGACAGAATCTGTTTGGTTTTCTACAATACATTTTTTTTTCCTCCATAAAAAGACACCACAATGCATCACAGCTTTGGATTCTATATATACATATGTATATATATGTATATATAGAATATACATATGTATATATCTATCCAGAGTAGAAATCACCACCTACTTCGTCACAAACTCGATGACCAATCGATGAGTTGAGTATGTGGTTGTGTGACAAGGCAGGTTCAATATGACCCGGGTGTTTCCCACAATGCATCTCTTCAGGGTGAGAATGGCAGGATGTTAGGGTTGTGACGAGCCTCCTGGTGTTTGGTGGGAAATCAGGGTGAAATCAAACTGACCTTTGCCTCTATGATGTGGACATGAGTCGTTGTATGTTCAGGAGGCGAAATGGCGTTAGTGACCATGGGTGTGTGTGTGCGTGCGTGTGCGTGTGCGTGTGTGTGTGTGAACCAGCCCCTGTTCACAGCTGTGTTGTTTTTGCATGCCTATATAGCTCAGTGTAAATCGATGTGCGTTGCATGTCTGTGTAGCTTTCAGTTCTTCAGCTGGTTCTGTCCTCTGTGGCTTCTGGTGCCTTTCATTTGGTTCCCTTGTCTTTTATTTCTCCGGTTCTATTTAACGTTTCTATCTCCGGTCAGAGGCTGCTGGTGCTTCTGGTATTTTAGGGTTATATTAAAGGACAAAACATGACATCATGGTGCCTGTGATTTCTGTTTTTGGGTGGAGTGTCCCTCGAGTGCCAACTAGAGATGCCAGTGTTGTACAGCAGTGAAATGCTCATACTATTTACTAAAATAAAAATGTATGTTGTTTTTCACCAGTGAGTCTCGCTTGTTTTTTTTGTTTTTTTTGCTTCATCTGCATAAAAACAAGAATCAGTTTTAAAATCAAAGTCAGGCTGAAGTTTCTGACAGACGAGACAAATCACAAATCAACCACAATTACTACTGACCCTAACCTTACCATAACCCTAACCACAACCTAACCTTAAAACATATTTTCACCTTAAAATGTAGTCATTTACGTTACGTCATTTACCCCATAATGTGACTGTAAACAGGTTTAGGTCCCCACAACATGAGTAATACCTGGACACACATTACACACACACACACACACACTTGGCGGTAGTGTTGCAGTTCCCCTCCTGACCACCAGATGTTCTCGGTTCCCTCGTATTCACAGCAGATACTCCCAAAATGCACCTCTTTCCTTGTGAGAGGAATCTTAAACTCTGTTTTAGTCAAACAGGCATTTTCTAAAGTGTGGTTATTTGGGTTTAGTTGTTTAGTTGTTAAGTTTTACTTATGTTTTGTCGTCACTTGAATAAAAACAGCACGTGGTCGATGAAGTTTAGTCACCGTCACTGACTGAGCTGAGGAGCTCGTACAAAGTGTTTGAGCGCCTGGTGTCAGGTCTGATCCTTCGGTTCATGAATGTGATGATCGGATTAATCACGGACTGATCCGTGATAGGTGCTGCCTCACTTGTTACGCTGTGCGCCTCAGCCGTTCTGATCCTGAATCGATAACAGATTAATATTGACTCAGTTTAAAACAAAAAATAAACTAAATAAATTTTAAAGTTTAACTGTTAATATTAGTGACGTGTGTGTGTGTGCAGATCATCACCAGTGGAACAACAAACACTGTAATTGTGAAGTGAATATTGAATTTGTTCTTGTGAAACAAACTTCAGATAGAGCGACCTCTCCTGGCAAAGTGCAAGGCTGCAGTCAAATTAGGCAGACTGTAACAAAAGCGGTTTTATTTTACTAATAAATTCGAATTTACATAAAAACAACATAATAAGTACAAGTGAATCCTTAATTAAATCAGCATTATTAAGTGAAACATTCCCTCAAAAGGCAATACTGTGATTGTGTGTGATTTACCGCTATCGCGATATTTCCACACGCTGACTCGCGACCTCGGTAGGGGGAGGGGCCAGTGTTGGAAAGAAAGATGGCAGCTCTGTGAGGAAGTGCACATGTGGCGTCACAGACACAAAAAACACTTTATATCTTTATGTTGAGATAGTTTAACCTTTTTAAAACCAACAACACTTTCCGCTGTGACTGAGATTATCTCTACGAAGAAGCGAAAATGCAACACGACGACGTAAGTGTGATATATGAGTACGAACGTGCTAAGTCTGATGTTAGGTAGCGTTAGCTTCCCGGTACAAACCATTAATAATACACTTACTTCTGATTTCCCTCCGATAGTTCGATCTACAGGGGAACGAGTAACCGACCATAATCGCAGTTATCTCTATGCAGTAACCGTGGATTGTATGATATAACAACTGGTTATATAGTTTAAAGTGTAATGCTAAATGAAATGAACACGTGTTGTCTTGTTAATCGTCTCACTACGTCAGAAGTTTTCACTTTTCAACACATGTGCTCACTTACTGTGTTCATGGCTTCATCAAAGATATTAATAATAATTCATATACGAGTTAACTTCTGCAACATTTGTCTAACGATCATTTGTTAATTGTTAATGTATTCAGGCTTGATATAACATTATATATAATATATATATTAGGGATGCACCGATATGACTATTTCCACCGATACCGATATCCGATATTAATATTGCTGCTATGGCCGATAACCGATATTTACCGATATCGATATATGTTTTTTAAAAAAAGTTTCTGAGATGATAAAAGTTTGTACAGAATGAAAATCATGCAAGCTGAATTTTTGAATGTCTTTCTTTATTTTCAAAACATGTTTTACCTCCAAATAACAAGGTCACATAAGACACAAGTAACCAACTACAAGTAAAGGTTTTTAGAAACCTTTACCACTTGTAGCAAGTGTGTAACTAAATTAAAGTACAGTTTAACTCCCTCAACTCACTAAACTCCTGTGAGAAAGTTTGGATCATAAATTACAAACATGAACATAAATAAAAATAATACCCTGCCAAAGTTACTGTAACCGAGATAAGGGCGTCTATACTGGGTACGTAAATAAAGTCAACAACCCTTCCTCCCGGCAACAACAACCGCGCCACTTCCCTTCACAATAAAACTACACAACAGATATGAGAAACAATACCTGACAAGCTCTACTAAGAGCTGCCATAATTAAAAAAAATCATGTTAAAATACTTTATCAAACGTGCCAGTATTCATGGCAACCAGATATTTATTCAATTGCAAAACATCGGAAAAGTAGCGCCGACTTGGCAGGTTGTTGCGGGGTTCAATATGCGCTATCAACCGTCGGAACCCTCGGCTGGTCGTCAAGAGCAATCATTTCCATTACCTTGATCGTTATTGCCCTGGCCACTGTCTTCCTTTGGTCGAGTCCCAGCTGCGCTGCTTTCTTTTTGTCTGCTGCCTAATGTTACTAGCGTTAGCTTCCTGCCGTTGTTTGTGTACTTCTGGGTGGCGGTTTTTCAAATGACATGATCAAATTTGTGGTATTGAATGACTTGACGCGGAACCCTCCTCGACTTTGCAAGTGTTGCATAATGCTTTTCGCGTATCTTCTATTGACACCCTGAAAAATCGCCCACACCGCTGACATTCTCTCTCCTCCACACACACACACACACACACACACCTTGTGCTGCGCTTGCGTCACTGACGCTGTCCCCTTCCCGACACACATACACAAACAGCAATTAGACGGGTATAAACATCGGTTGTTAAAATCGGCGCAGTTTTACTCATTGCACCGATGCCGATATGTTAAAAAATGACGAACATCGGCCGATACCAATATTAATGCCGATATATCGTGCATCCCTAATATATATATATAACATGTCTTGCAATTATCATTATGGAATAGAATAGATTCTTTATTGTCGTTGCATTGGTGGACAGTACAACACAACTCAGATAGCAGCTTCAGAACACTAGTAATAATTATATATTATATGATATTTTGACCCACCCCTAATCTCTATTCCCTCTCCATCATGTGGACACTTGATTTAGTTGTCGCTTATTAATCGTTTGTTCTCAGTACTATTGTAAGATCGGTGAACATTAAACAGCTTGTTCAACAGCAGAAAATAAAGGGAATGTCCTCCAGTGTCGTAAACTGTATCGCCGTGTGGAACACCTTGTTTTTGTGTGTGGCTAAACTGAAAAAGCAAAACAACAGTTTCTTTATTCCGCCTCCTGCAGGTTATCTGGGACATTATTGGAAACAAACAGTTCTGCTCCCACAAAGTCAAGTAAGTTGCAGATGGAATCGACATCATTGTTTTAATGTACAATTATTGATTATGTATTAATAACATATTTACTCTCTGCCTTAGGACGAAGAGTCAGAACTTCTGTCGTAATGAATACAACGTCACAGGGTTGTGTAACCGCTCGGCCTGTCCACTCGCCAACAGTCAGTACGCCACCATCAGAGAGGAGAAAGGTACCAAAACCTACAACCTGAAATGACACAGAGGATGAAAGTTTCATGAATAGAAGAAATTAAATTAGGACATGGACATTACATTTTAATAAAAAAGTGATAGTGATCAAAAAAAGGAGAAAAGATGAATGTAAATGGTGTTTTATGTGCAGGTCAGATTTTCCTCTACATGAAGGTGATTGAGAGAGCTGCTTTTCCTGCCAGGATGTGGGAGAAGGTGAGTTTGAACTAACTGGGACACAGGGATACACCTTTTTTGTATATTTTTAATTTATTGTTCCATGTTCGTCCTCAAACCTGCAGCTGTAACTCGACAGTGAAGCCTTTTTGAATAAACTCTGTACTAATGGCATGTTTCTTTTATTGTGTGTGTGTGTGTGTGTGTGCAGGTGAAGCTCAGTAAGAACTATGAGAAAGCTCTGGAACAGATAGACGAGAATCTGATTTACTGGCCTCGATTCCTGCGACACAAATGTAAACAGAGATTCACCAAAATCACCCAGTATCTGATCCGTATGCGCAAACTGGTCCTCAAGAGACAGTAAGTTGATCAAAATGAGATGAAAAGAGTTTGAATTACAAAAAAAAACACACACGCCCTGAGACTTCACTTTGACTAAACGTTGTCTTGACTGATTTTTAGGAGGAAGTTGGTTCCTCTGAGCAGGAAGGTGGAGCAGCGGGAGAAGAGGAAAGAGGTAAGTCGATGCCACCAAATGTCTCCCGAGTCTGAACCTGTGGTCGACTTCCAACTTTCACAAAGTTCTCGTCCTCTTTGTCCCGCGTTTGTAGGAGAAAGCTCTGATTGCTGCTCAGCTGGACAACGCCATCGAGAAGGAGTTGCTGGAGAGACTCAAACAGGGAACGGTGAGTTTGTGTTAATTACGCTGTCAAAAAAAACAAAAAAATCAATCAATCTACATTTCCCTCATTCTGATTTTCACTTGTGTGTGTGTGTGTGTGTGTTTTCAGTACGGTGACATCTACAATTTCCCCGTCCACGCCTTCGACAAAGCTCTGGATCAGCAGAATGAAGAGAGCGAGTCAGAGTCCGAGTCTGAGGAGGAGGAAGAGGACGAGGTAGCGGACGGTTCTCAGTTTGTTTGTTAGTCAAAAATGTTTAAAGTCGTCCCTCTGATGCTTCACGTCTTTTGTCCGCAGGATGTTGGGAAGAGAGAGTTTGTGGCAGAAGAAGAAGTGGAGGAGAGTGACCTGAGCGACTTTGAGGTAAATCAGCGACGTTGAAATGCACTCAGGGTTCAGGGCTTTGTGAATTTTTAGATCATAAACAAATCTGGACTGGGTGGTGTTTTGGTTTCAGGACATGAACAAGCTGAGGACGAGCAGCGACGAAGAGGAAGAGGATGAGTCGAGTGACGAAGATGAGGAGGAGATGGAGGCGGAGACCAAGGCCTCTAAGATAAAAGGCAAATCTCCGGCCAACGGCGCAGTGGCGAGGAAGAAGCGGGCTTACGTGGAGATCGAGTACGAGCAGGAGACGGAGCCTCAATCCAAGAACAGAGCGACGTAACGACGACGACGATTTCTAGCACAGACTCAGCGGAGGACTTGCTCCTGTACGTACCACCAACACACTCACAGGAAAAAAACAGTGACCCTCAGGTTGTTCTGTCCATGTTTGGAGAGACACGTTACGTTTTCTTCTTTCTTCCATGAGCGTTGTCGTTCGCTCAGATCCTTGAACCAGCGTCCACTCGGAATGAGATTTGACCCAAAAATGCTTTTTAACTTGGTTTCTTTTCCTTTGGATCTGAATAATTAAATGACAAAATGTTTGAAGTCGCAAGAACGCAATGGAAGCAAGACTCGTGTCTCAGCTGGAATCCTGATTATGTTTCAATATAACAATAATAATCCTTTTATTATTATAATAATAAAATCTTAATGGACATTTTATTTCCTTGCAGCTGTTTTGCTGTTTCTGATTGTCACGTTTTTGCTCAGTTTGATTCCAAATATTTTTGTCCTTTTATTAAAATGATCTTCCTGGAAAATGAAATACTTGTAACATTCTCAGACGACGCTGCGGTGATGAAACCACAGGGACTCGAACAAGAGTTTCTTTCTGTTCTTGATTCTGAACTGCTTGCCTAACACAGTTATATGATGAACTGATGAATTAAATCTTTACAGTATACACTCTATGTTCCTGATAAATCTAAATACTTATCCGTTTGCAATGTTTAGGCCAAAGACACAGAAAACAGACCTTAAATAAGTCCAAGTGTGTGGACAGTCTCTGTGCCTCAGTAGCAGTACTTCAGAACACCACCAGTGGGCAGTTTCAGCCTGTGGTTCATCTACAACTACACAGTAGTTTATGTTCATGTTTATTTTGGTTTGTACAGATTCCTGTAAACATTCTCAAGAATAAACTGTGAGCACAAAGGTTACACAACTCTGCGCAACTGCTTTAATAAATTAAATATGAATTATAGACAACATATGCTGTATTTTTCTTTAATTTCTTTTGACAGAATAAATGTTTTTGTTCAGTGGTTAAATTATCTACACAAAGGATGAAGAGCACAGAATAAAAGGAAATGGCAAACGCTTGAATGGCTATTCAAGGAAGTAGGTCGCACTCAGTTTATATTATTATATATTTGCTAGACGAGGATTTAATATGTGTACAAATAGCAAAGTGTCACAGAATTAAAAAGAGATGGAAGAGGACAGAATAGCAGTGATTCTTTAAACAACATCCCATCATTCACTCCTCCTCACTGGCCTTGTTTGATGATGATATCCGACATGTCATCAACCTTCACCGACTCCAAATTCTGTTGAGGGAAAAACAAAAAGAAGAAAACACTCACATGGAACTACAATAGCAGGGTTCCCACACCTTGGTTGACCGCAATCTCAAGGATTTTTCAATGACTTTCCAGGACTAATTCTCTCAAATTCAAGGAACAAAAACAATCCAGATGTAAATACCTGGAAGTAAAAGCTAAAATGTTCATCCAAATGTTTTGAGTCAATTGCAAAAATAAAGGAATTTGCCTCGCTGTTCTAATATGTACCTCTGGAGGGCACTGCACAATAATAATCCTGTCATTTAGAGTTCAACACCAGCAGCGGGTTGTGGGATCCAGCCAAAGGTGTTAAAACACATTTGAAGTTCATTAATGCCGTGTGATGGCAGTTGTGGTCGGGGGTCTGATGGCACCTTTGAAGCAGCGTCTTTGTAGTTTGACTGAACACCTCGGGTTCCTCCCCAGTCTCCACCTCCTGCGGAGAACATGAAGGCACAGTTAATGACACGGACACAAAATCAAAGAGAACGCAAGCAGACCACGGGCGAAAGGCCTTTTCAAAACCAAATTGCTGAATCTAATATCTATATTTCTCGTTTCAGGTAACTTGCTCCTTCCCCTTGTGTTTTCCTGTCAGTGTGATTGTCTGCCGCGCCCTGATTGTTTCCACCTGTTCCCCATGACTGTGCATATTATGGTCTGTGTCTCCATTTTGTCTGTTGCCACTTCGTCTTGTCTTGTGAACCAGGGAACCAGCGTAACTCCCGTGCCTGTGAATGATCTTGTTTTTTTCTAGTAGTTTTTCTAGATGTTTTTTTGTTCCGCTTTGAAAATAAAAGTTTGTTTTATTTTTCACTTTGTCTCCCGAGTCGTGCAATTGGGTCCAAGTCCTTGTCCCGGTGTGACAGTAGCCTGCTATTGCAACCTTTTAACTTAAGTGTTTGGTGGGTATGTGATCAAAGAGAAATTCAACCATTTGTTGAAAAGTGGATACCAAAATGTCCAAGGGCAGCTAAATACAGAGTCTTTATAAAAAAAAAAGGTTGATATAGTCTTTTGGTTTGCAGGGTTAGAATCGGGGTCTATGGGAAAATAAGCCAATTCTCACTTGACCTAAAATCAGTCTCAATTACTAGTTTCAGCTCTTCAACAGAACATGATGTCAATTTTATAAATGATGTTCCCATTTAGAGTGCACCCCGTGACTGACCGCTGGTATTGTCCGAGTATTGTCCAAATCGTCTAATCCCTCATGGGTGGCGTCACACCCAGTTGTGTTGTGTTTGGGTGATTCCATAAACAAATACCTGCAGGAAAACTAAAACATGGGCAAACATCACCAGGGAATATTCAAGTTATCTTATGATATTGAAAAAGTTGAAAAGTTCAGTCACTTTCACTGAAGGATTTCTCACAGCGTGTTAAAAATGCATGCGTATCTGTTCCTTTCATTTTCAAAGTCAAACCTCTGGGAACCAGATATTTAAAGGGCGAGATCTCCCATCAAGTTCAACAACATCAGATTAAAACTTTAAAAAAAGGCCATTTGAAGTGGAATCCATCACTTTTATTAGAGCCGAAGGACTAAAGTAACTTATTTAGTACGGATAATGTCTGTAGACATAAAAGCTGATACAAGGCCAATCTGTCAGTGTAACTTTACATCTGAGGGTTTTTCTGGGCTTTCTGTGAGAAGACTCCATATGCTGTTCTCCAGCCTCTTCATATTCATTTTCTTTGCAGTCTTCTTTGCATAGTCGATCTTAATGTTGTTGACCTACGGGAGGAAGAAGCACAACTGAATATCATCTGCTTATTCACCACGAGTACAATCTGTTTTTATAAAATGAGCTTGTAGCCTTGAGGCTTCCTGCACGTCGTGTTCTTTGAGAGCTACTGACTGCAACTCATGTCATTTACTTGGCTTGCTACGTTTGAAGGATCTTGTGGCTCATTATAAGATCATAAAACAACTTTATTTATAGATTGTGACTTAACCCTTTTCAGCACTCAAGCAGTTCAAGTCTGATGACCTGTTTCATATTTTTAATATTTAGTTTTACATACATATATATATCTATCTATCTATATATATATATATATATATATATATATATATATATATATATATATAACATATAAGTAATAACACCACTTATGGTCTATATATATATATATATAGACCATAAGTGGTGTTATTACGTATATGTTATCAGATGGAGGAGGAAAGTGACCCGCCACTGCAAAATTAGCAGAATAAGAAACAAGTCGTCCCAGCGCAAAGCCAAAAAAAACCACAAAGAAAAGGAGATTTTTGAGGTTGAAGTTGAAGTTTCGAAGAAGCCAAATATTGTGGCTATTAAAACCATACACTTTGTAGGTGAATTAGTGTCGTTATCACATTCCAGTGCTTTAATTGTTGATTTTTTCGGCCAATCAGCTGCGCCTCACAGACGAAACACATGGCTAATTAATATGCAGCAGCTGCAGCTGCGCTACTTCAGAAGTTGCACGTGTTTCCACCGTTGAACGAAACTGGACAAGGACAAACAAACCGCAGAAGAACTAAATTGTCGCTGTTACAGCGCAAGTATTTACTTGTCTGTCCTTCTTAACGAAGGTCATGCCAACGCCAATCTCACTTCTGCTAGCGGACTTTATGCTAACACGTTAGCGGACTTTATTCGTACGCATTAGCATTTAAAGTAGCTCCACTAGTAAACTTCTCCAGAGTTTAAACACAAAAGAAGTATTTAGCGGCCAAAAGAGAGTGGCAGGACCCGAGAATAACTGGACACCTCGAGGCAAACAGACGCAGAAGTTACTTCTGAGACGACGACGTGACGCCAGCGATGAAGATACAGCACCGCGAACCGCGTATGAACCTTCTATCTTCTTATGGGTGAGTTTTTATTAACTTTAATGTTAGTATTAAAGTTATTAGTATTCATTCGAAGTCTCATACAGGGATTAAAAAAATGTTTTTTCATGCTGGACGCTGTCTTTTAATAATTCACTGTGCTTCATAACGTTGTGTGGCTACATTATTTCTGCATTCAGCTCAGTATTGTTGTTTTAATGCTAATGTGACGCACATTGAAACTTGTGTTGTTATTATAAACATTATAAAGGAAACCAAAAACAAAATAATGTGTGAATGACACAGCTTTGTGTATGAAGTTATGACTGTGATACTAATGACATGAATTACAGACTCAACCGTCCACACCAACACAGAGCCATTTAAATTTTGTATTTTGGATTATGGAAATTGGATTATGCAACGATGAAACTGTATTTTAACTGTATTTTTTGCAAACCATGGAAATATGACTACACTCAAGCCCCCCCCCCCCCACCCCCATATACTTTTAATCTCATAATTTCGACTTTTTTTTCATTTCACACACAAATGCCTTCAATTAATAAAATAAGAAATAAAAATAAGACTGACCGGTTTTGGTTACGACACATTCTCACCAGGATATTCATTATGTTCTTATTAATTAATTAAATATTTACTCTCCTGGTGAACAAAACATTACATTCACCAGTGTGAATATGTGAAGCATATCTTAGTGTAACACTTCAATAGGTATTAACGAGAAGAGACTCGTTCCTGAGTAGAGCTTAATGAAGGCCTTCCTCTCATCGTAAATAAGGGTCTTAGCTTTTAAGAATACAAGGAAGGGAAAAGTGTGGAACATACACACAGAGAAGCACTAGAAGCTTTTGCCCATTTGCCTCCTTAATCACAAGGTCGGCATTAAAAGGCTAAATTGTTGCGTCCTTCTGAAGAAAAATTAAATTCCCTCTTCAAATGCACATTCATTACAGTCACCGGGTCCGTCCTCACAGTAAGCGTCAAAGTCAGGGACAGTCGTCCTCTTCTGGTTCAGACTCATGCTCAGCTTTCTTCATCTTCTCCAGGAGCTAATTCATAGTCTGAGAAAAGATGCGCAGAATAGAATCAAATAGAAATGAATTGTGTTTAATAATATATGTAAATACAAACAATAAATATGATAAGATTGTGGATTGGATCATTGGATCCATCAGTCCAGTCTTATAGCGTTCCTCAGCAAAGCCTGTTTTCAGACGAAGGATGCAGGACAACAGCTTCTGCACTGCAAGTGCAAGTTCCTCACACAATTAAACTGAATTGTGAATGAGAGAGGTGGCAGACATGAGCATGGAAATGAGGATGATTGTATAACCATTACTTTGTTACTGCGGCCACATGTGGTAGATTTTAATTGGTAGGAACACCACGATAAGATGCCCTCTTATACTATAAGATCTGTTTGATGAAGGCTTGAGACCTAGATATGTCAGCATGTGCATGTACTTTAAAGAGTTGAACTTAATAGTTTAAAAGAGTGCATCAGAGTTTGTTTCTGTAAACAATGTTTTTATGAACTTTCTTGCATATTTCGTGCAATTTGCCAAAAATATGGCCGTTTGGGGAGAAAAATAATAATATTAGTGGAGGCAAAATCCACTGAACCTCGGTGTTCATGCCCTAATTAACATGTGTATGAATATGATGGTACTTATTACTTAGATTAGAATTGATTATTGATTTGAGTGGCTCATTGATTTCAACTACTGATGTTTTAATCCATATTAGCAAAGCCATAACAGCAACAGTTGATTGGCATTTAGACAATGTGTACATGTTTGTCTGTGCTCTGCTCGGCTCTTAGTCAAGGACGTATAACACATGCACAAGGAGAAGATGAAAGAAGACAGGGAAGGAAATGGAGGCATGGGCAGAGTGACAGGACGTTCAAACTATTTATAACGACATGGAAAGCAAAAGGAGATTGAAGGGCTGGGGGAGGGGGTTTGAAGAGGTGAGGCACGAGATGACAAAAAGAAAAAAGAGAGACAAGAAGGAGTAAAAATTGAAAGAAGAGGTCATGCAGCTGGAGGACAGAGCGAGGGTACAAAATCCCTGCTGCCACAATAGCGACAAATTCTTGTCAATTACACATTGTTAGTGTTCAAAAAGACAAATTAGAGGCAGAACAATAACAACAACGATCGCCAGAAGTTACGCACTGCACGCATTTAAGGCTCTTAACTTTATCAATGCCCAAAAGGGAAATTAAATTGTCATGTTTCATCAATTTATTTCAAAAGTAAATGACTGTATATCTAAAAAAAACACAGGGCGAGAAGGAGTCAAAAAGAAGAGTGCAAGAGCACATCCTAATGACAATACACGACACTTACATTCTCAGTGGAGAGTTTTATGCTCCGAGATCTGTGCATTCGACAACTTGGGCACGGCAGCAGGAGTCCCTGTGGCGCTGCATACAAACATGAGATTATCCTCAGGCTTTCAGGAGGAATATGACATGGCAGCAAGGAGTCATGATTTAACAGGTTATCAGGAATCAAAGTCAACTCTTCCTCTGTTATATGTTGCAAAGAAAGCAGAACATAACCTGATTCATGATTCATTTAGCCATTCATTAATAATGTGTGAATAGTTAGAATTAAGGTGGGAATTATGGTTCAGTTAAAGTTAGGGTTAGGAGTTCAGAGGTTATCACCCAGGTTAGCGATAAAGCTTTGGAGAGGTAGTCATGGAATGAAAGTGCAGTATCTCAACAATAATAGCTGTGCAAATCTGTGTGTGTCATTATTATTATTATTATTATTATTATTATTATTATTATTATTAGTGAGTGCATAATCATATGATTTGTAAAAATAAATTAAATAACAGTGATCAGCCCCTACATTAAAACCAGTTGTCTTTAATGCTGTGGCTAATCTGTGATTATCTGGGTCCTGTTTTGAAAGATGACGATGATGAAGAAGAAGATGAAGATAAGTGCCCATATCACCGATTGTGTGGTGTCAAACTTAGTTTTTTCAGTTATTCTCCACATCTTTATGGCTCGAGTATAAACAAATGTGCTGCAGCAGTAAAAGCAGCTGTAATGTGGCGGCTGTTTGGTGTTTATTGTAATGAGAAGTATGATTGCCTCTCTGACTGTTGGATCTGTTCTTCCACCAGAGCAAGTGCTGGAACATATTTGAGTGTTTTTCTTGCGCGCACACGGCTGCTTCACTCGAGCAGTGCTTGTTGTAATCCTGCAGGATCAGACACAGCAGTAGTTGCCTGAGGTTGGAGAAGAACACTCAGCTGTGACTCAGTAAAATGGATTAATGAAAGTGGAATTAGTGTCTTGGAGCTTCCTGCCTCTCTATAAATTCATACACAAGTGGGGAGATCTGATGCTCATCTTTGAGGGAACTGATGCGTTGCTGTTTCTCTATCTGTTGTATATGAAAGTACACACATTTAATCTTTTGCAAAGTGGGAAAGAATGCTATAACAATTACAGCCTGGAATGATGGTACATTATTTTCCTGCCAAGCAGTGATAAAATCTGATGAAACGGAGGTTGGTAGCTGAGCGTGGGTCCATTAGTCCTACTTTGTGGAAAGGAATTGTGTGAAATTAGAGTGGAGCGGATGAGCTGACGACAATCATTAACAGCTGCCCACTAGATGGCAGTAAAAACAAGGCTCCAATACTGAGAAGTCCTGCAACCTTGTCATTCAACAGGTACTTTTGTATTTGTTGCAGTTTTCCCTGTGGTAAGCAAAATTTAAGAGATACTAAGTCATAATTATGAGATACTAAATCATATTTATGAGATACTAAGTCATAATTATGAGATACTAAATCATATTTATGACCTACGTTCTCATAATTATGACTTACTAATATATTTTTTTATATTTTCTTTAGTGCTGTCAGTTATTAATGGCGTTATCACAAACCCATTTTAGCGGCGTAATTTTTTTTTATCGCAAGATTAACGTTCTTTTTGGCCTAGCAAACTGTAGTTTTTTTCACCTGCCGTTGCAACAACTAGTAACGTTACTTCTGAAGGTCTGCCACATCCGATTATTTCAATAATCGAATAGTCACCGATTATTTTTGCGATCAGTCGACTCATTGGATCATGCGTTAATTGCAGCTTATCGCACCAGCATGCAGCTGCACTTATATAACCATCATTAGCTTCCAGCTTGAAGTGTTTAAGGTGTGTGCTAACTAAAATAAAGACAATTAAGATGATAGCTCATTCAACTTTTAATGAACTTTGCAGCTAGTAGCAGCATTTTGGTAAAATGCTCCCAAACTTTCGAGCTCCGTTGCCGGCTAGCCATGATACTGTTAGGGCATAACTTTTCCGGTGTCATCATATTTGCACAAAGCAAGCCGATCCACTTTTCTATGTTGATAAGAGCATTAAAATGAGAAAAATAATGGGACAAAAAGAAATCAAGGGACGTTTAGAATAGTTATAAATGTGTGATTAATTGCGAGTTAACTATGACATTAATGCAATTAAAAAAAGTAAATTGAATAAATCATAGAGTAAAGTAGTCAAATAAAACGCACATAAGATGAAGAGGTAAACCAGCAAAGCCTTTCAGAATATAAAAACAAAACAATTGTTTCTGTTTAATTGACAGTGAGAATAAAGAGTGAGTGTTAGATAATTTGGGGGCAACAGTCTGAATCCCTCTGTACCTCTAGCTTCACAACAGGCCCTTGTAATATAGACTGGGTGATGTGAAGGGCAGATTTAATGTGTAGAGGACAAGGAGTTGAAAAGTTAAAACAAGATGAGTAATGAACTGTTTGCTTGTGTAAAGGAGGATAAAATCAGCATAATATTGGCTCTTTTATTTGAGTGAGTGTGTGTGTGTGTGTGTGTGGTGTGTGTGTGTGTGTGTGTGTGTGTGTGTGTGTGTGTGTGTGTGTGGTGTGAAACGTGTGCTGCCCCCCCCCCCCCCCAAAGACAAGCACTTCAGTATGATGTATGATTATGGCATTAAAACTGAAATGACAATATACGTATGTATTATATATGTGCATGAATTATATTTAAATATATTATATTAAAACCGTTGTGTGTGCATAAACACACACACACACACACACACACACACACACACACATTTGCATGTATGTTAATGTAAGCATGCAGCCATGCCTAACAAATGAAAATCATTTATCTCTCCGGCAGAAGCTCCCGTTTGTTGAAACTCTCCAGGACCTTTTGATTAATTTCTTTCCCGTCTGGTCACTGATTGGAGATGATGAGTTTTAACAAATGACTGTATTTGTCTGTCTCTGCGCTCTCTGCTCCTCACTCATCCTAATTCTCTCCATCTGTACTTGTTAACTCCGAAGTTACTTTCTAAACAAATGCTGCCTTGAACACATTTTGGTCAGGTTACTTTGACTCTATGCTCTGGTTAGTTCTGGATTAATGATGCCTTTAATGTCCAGGCACAGGGAGGAACTTTGGCAGAGGATGATGAAGATGGGCTTCCGTCCAAGTCAGTAAAGGAGATACGATTGTATAAATATAAATACCGTACTGATCCAACACTTTTACTGGAATTACAAAGCTGAGTTGGGCTGTGAATGTGTAGACAGGGCTGTTAAAATCTGACTCCACTGAAGCAATATGGAACAAGGTCAAAGACTGGAGTACGGGTCGTTAGATTTGACATGCCGGGGAGGACAGAAGGACCAGGGTCAGGACGAGAGTGAATCACAATAAGTAATTCGTTATGATTATTCTGCCAAAGCTGCAACAGCAATTGCCCATTTCATGATGTAAGACACTAACAGGGAATTGTTGCTTGCTCTGTGGTGGCGTGAGATTCTAATTCCTCACCTCCACTGTGGTCTGTGTCTCACATTTCATCACCTTTTCACCTCCTCCAGCTCAGACCTGTGACTGTCACAGAACCAGAGGAAAGTTGTTGACCCGGTGAAATGAAATCATATGTGACAGAAACACTTTTTTTTTTCTTCTTTACCTTTGGACCGCTTGCAAGAATATTTCTCTCTGTCTCTCTCTTGCACAGGGAGCCACATGTGACCCACACTCAAACCTTTCAGACTCTTTGCCTAGTTTCATGCGGCTCTTGCGTTCATATCAAATGATGCGTTTTTGTTTATTTTTTTATTCATGTTCCAGAAAAGCTCTTATATGGCGGAAAACAGAAGTTGCCCTGCATTAACCAATAGACGAGCGAGCTTTCGTGTTCTTCGCTTGTCTTGTCTTCTCCTACAGTAAGTCTCGATGCAGCAGAATCCGTTATTCCAAGGGTTCGGTTGGGTTCGTTTTCACTAAAGTGAAGACGACCTGAGTTGCAGCAGTGTGAGGTTCTTAGTGAGACAAGCTTCTGAATCACTCACACCGCGCTTGGAGAGAGAAAGGCAAATTCATTCAGAACACATCCTTTCAAGTATCTAAAGTAAACACGTATATTTCAAATACAAAATATTATTTTTCCACTTCTATTTTATGAGAAATACTTTCATATTGTGTATCAAAATACTTCATTGTCATGTATTTGTGTATTATTATTATTATTATTATTATTATTATTTTTTTTTAATACTTTAAAATACTTTGACAGAAGAATACAATACCTGAGGTTGTGCTGCAGATTGGACGTCATGGTGTTTGGTGCCTACTTTAATTTGCCTGGATTTATTAGCTTTCAGAGCCACACTTGAGTTATTTATTTATTTTTTTGTTCTCCATTTAGTGATTGGAGTTGTAATAATTGATCTCTCCTAGACTTCGAACTTGTGTATGCTCGCAATCCTTCAGCAAGTGCTCATGTCGTGATTATTGGCTTCTCAGTGATTGTTGTATTGGATGGTAATACTGTTCTGATTTTTTTGTTTTTGTTTTTAATAGACTTGAATAGAGGTTGTGGACACACCAATGACAGTTTCAACTGTAGATTAAATGATGATCAGTGTAGTCCGATCATCCGTTTGGATTGTATGCTGATCCATTGTGGGCCTCATCTGTTACTGCACAGTATTTTATTTTGATACCTGTGTAGCTGCTGTATTTTGTATTTTATTCTGATACATTTATTAGTTGGGTGTTTGTTATTTTATTTTAAACTACATTTGGATGGTGTAGAAGGGATTCGGTGAATACTGACGGCTCACATCAGGGAGAGCAGGTGGCTGTAATCCTGGATTATGGATTTCACTTCTCACTTTATTGATTAGCCGTAAAACGTGACCGGAGCTTATTTACACTTCATCCTCGGATTCTCTTTTATAGACTTCCCTACAGCTGATCACGCGGTCGTTTTGTATGCCGCACATAAACGTGAGGATCGATGACACATTTGTGTGCCTCGTAGAACTCATTAACAAAAAATCTGAGCGGTGCTGCCTGGAATTTATCGATGATGTGATCGACATATCTGACAGAGAACATGTGTCCGTCGTCACAGGTGCCTATTGGGAATGTGCAAAAACAGGCTTTTTCTATTGTTGCTGTTACACAAAGGGAGGGTATTTGAAAAGATATAAGAGGTATGGGCCTCAAGCCTAAAATTAAATAAAGGTAAATTACCTCTCCTATAGAGGACTTCGCCAAATCCAGTGCGTAACAGAGAGTTTTAGTTCCCAGGCAACGGAGACATCCAATTGTCTTGAGTGTGTGTGGGACAGACCAGTAATGGAGCATCCACAATTTCACATCAGAGGAGGAAGGTGGGAGATAAAGAAAAGCCCTATAGGCACTGACTGGGATGTAATGATGCAGAGAAAGAGAGAGACAGAATGGTGTGCAGCTTCTCACCACAGGAAGCGCTTCAAAACCTGCCGTCCCCAAGGAATAACATCAGCCCCGTGGTGCAGTCCTTTTAATTAAAGTACAATGAGACACGTCAAAACAACAACATCATCAACAACAAAAGTCAAGCACACATTAGATTACCCAGGTGTGACCGCATCAGCGAGTCTGGCCGCTGCTGGGAGCAGGCATTGGCATGTTGTAGGCACAGAAAAGATCGACAGGTTCGTTTATGGATGGGTGGAAAAACATTGGCAGAATCTGAAAGGTCCATGGTACAGGAAACAACAAAGGCCCAGTGACAGGAACACTATGAGCAGCCACAGCATCAACTCGACCTATATTTCTACAACGCTGTCAATCAAAAATGGTTCCTCCAATCGTCGTGCGTCACTCCATCATCCCACTGCTCCGTTGACTCTCAGACACACTGAGCCTCCCTGGAAGTGACGATGTTGCCACATTTATATGACATATTCTGTGCCATATCATAGAGATCAATTGAAGCTTGCTTTCTTAGAGAAATCTCCTCTAGTCCACACAAATATAACCCTAACCCTAACCCTACGACCCTTGAAAGAAGGTGATATCATAATCCCACCTCTTTGTTGTGCTTGCATTTGCTGTCACTTTGTCGTCTTCCTCGTCTTATACTTGAATATTGTCTGTTTTCTTCATGATGTGTGTCTCCTCTTTCCTTGGTTACGTTCATTCGTCAGTGTTGAACGGCTCAGCGTCTTCTCCAGGTTTTTGGCGACATACAGGCCTGATATATGTACTACAGCGTTTACAGTTTACAGAGGAATAACAACAGAAAAAAAACAGAATAATATAAAAAAAGTTCCTTATGACTAATTGAAGCTAATGGAAAGCACATTTATAAAATTGTTTTCAAGAGTAGTTTAAAAGGAAAGGAGGATGTGATGTCTGCTGATGTTCTGACCAGGTTCTCACAGCATTTTCCGTCTATTTTATATACTTTATATACTTTAACCAGAATAATCATCCATCATCTAACCTTTTTCTCCACCCCATAGTTTCAGATTCAAAGGTCGAAAACCTGTAAGAAAAAAATATTCTTCTGCTTGCTTTGAATGTTGCCGATGCTGAGGTGAATGACTCTCTCGCCTTCATTAAGAAAAACAAGCTTTGTGTGTCACAGTGTGAGGATGCCCTGTATTTAAATTTAATCGGTGTGATGTTGATAATTACACCAGACTACATAGATGCAGGATTAATTGAAGCATTTGGGGTTTTTTTGCGCAGCGAGAAAATATTATATTACGCATCAATTTGTGTCAATCACTCATTCCCCACTGACTGGGAGGCTCAGTGCTAATGAACCACACTCCCTGCTATATTCACCTGCCCAGCTGACACCTCCACCGTGCCAGTGTGCTCACTTATCTTCTGAAAAGACATCTCCCAGTGCTGTTCAGAGCTGTTCAGTGCTGTCATTTCCCCAGAATCAAATGCATGTAGTCAGGATAATGGTATGTCGGAGGCAGCGATTTTCTGTCTTAAAAATCAATTGAGGAAAATCATCACATCCCCGTCAGGCTGGCCTTCGCCACGCTTGGCCAATCAGCTGTCTATAAAAAGGCTCTCAGAAGACCGAGGGAGCACCGTGAAAAAAAGAAATCATGCGTGGCACTGTATATACTTTTGAGTGCAGTGTGAAGTGGATTATCCTCTTTATATTTCACTATGAGGAGGAGAACTCTTTATGTCAGGTTTAACAGTGATCTTTATCAACTCTCCAGGTAACATCAGACGAGGGCCCAGTCCCAATTCTCACTTTTAGCCCTACTTGTGACGTAGGCCTGGGTCATAGCCCGTTGCCGTGGTTTCCATTGAAGTGGACGTTTGTGAGCAGTTTAAGACCCCCTCCACACAGAAATAAAAAGGAAATAATATTGTCATTTCGAAAAGTGAAAACCCAGTCCAGCTTTTTGTGAAATGAAATAATAATATTTATTGGATGATATTTCACTTCATTTCAAATAAAAATTGTTGAATTTTATATGCCGGAATATGCAGAACTATAAGTTAACAGAAGAAAAACTTGCTTTATTTTATTAAAAAATGGTGGAATTTGCAGAAAATAGGTTTAAAGGTTCATCAATTTTCTTCAAGTCAGAGACTCTTTCATTGAATTTAATCTTTGCTTGATGCAATGTGCATAAAGTTAAAAGATTGAAACTAATAAAACAAGTTTGGTTTTATTTGATTCACTTTTATATGATGGAATATGCAGAAAGAATAGAATTAGGCTCAAGGCTGTTTTGCTCTACAGCGTATCCAGGTTTTCATAAGTAACATAATTAGTAAAGTAACTAGTTACTTTTCAAAATAAGTAATCAGTAAAGTAATGCCCTTATGTTTTTCATTAAAATACTTCAATGTTGTGTATTTTTGTTGAAGTTATAACAACTGAACCCTCAGCAAGTGCTATGGTGTGTAACTTAGAACATATTGGCAACCCGTGCAGGGTGTACCCCACCTTTCGCCCTATGTCAGCTGGGATTGGCACCAGCGCCCCTGTGACCCTCGTGTGGAGGGTAAAACGGTCGAAAGAAGTCCTGAATCACAGGTCTTCCCGCCCCCTTGAAACCTAACTGTTGGTTTCACCCCTAATCAGCCGAAACATCCTAAAAATCAGATATATTTAAACGTCAGCCTTTGACGACTGAGACACAGCTACTCTCGCTCCATCTCTCACACACACACACACACACACACAAACACAAACAAACAAACAAACAAACAAACACGCTGCACGGCCTGTTCCTAGCACATTTAAAACAGCCTACATGCTCCACACACCGGGACAATTAAGACAGAGCAAAATAAATATTTCAGCACTGCATAATAATTATCTTGAATGCTTGAAAGGGCAAGCATCTTAACATGAACTAAACACACAGCTTATCTTCAGAACGGCTGCAGGCTCTTGTGTCCATTTTGTTTACCGCTTATTTTGATCAACTCAGAAGGTCGTAGGTTAGACCAATCCACACCAATGTGTTTTTTTTATGACAATTATTTTATTTCATTTAGCAAAACTGTTTTCATTTGACCTTTTAATGTGATAAATGAATGCATGAAATACAAAATGGGCGGTTGGTGCATGACCCATGAATGCCCATGAAGCAGACTCCAAGTGACAGGAGAGATGAGAAAAACTGCCTCGGGGTGTGAAAGTATATTTAGTATTTTGAAAATACAATACTACTGTATTTTATTTTTGATACACAGTGTGGCTACTGTGTTTTGTCGCTTATTTGGTTACATTTAGTAGTTGGACATGTGGTTTTTTATTTTAATTTGTATGTATTTTTAGCCATGGGTGCAAACGCCATTAGTGTAGAAAAGAAAAAATCACTCTAATGTGCGTCCGTCACCACTTTTATCTTAAGAGCAGTGAGAGACTGAGACACAGTCTCATCACCTGCTACTCAAGTCTGCACAAAGAGCACTGACTGACTGTCTGTCTGACTGTCTGTCTGTCTGTGGAGCTGCTGTGGCAAAACTCCCATGTGCCTACAATAATGTTATGTATGTATATAAATGGAAAAGCTTTTAGCTAAATGCTCTGTGTGTAAACATATTACATTTAAACGTACAGCATATACATATAGAGTGTTTTAAATCCTTTTTTTCAGCACAACCCAGGCAATCTGATGAAAAAACTATACTATCAACTATACTTAAAAACACCTGAGCAAAAAGTTCTCGAAATGTTTAACGTCGGATTGAATTATTTAAAAAATTGGAAATATGTCGCAGTTCAAAGTTCTCTTGGCCTCGTTTTTATGAACGAAAAGAAAAGAAAAATTTCTTTTTTGTGACTTCTTCTGCACAGTTATTGCAACTTTATATCCTGCGATATAAAATGAATCATAACTTTAACTCAACGACACATAAGAAGACGAAAGGGTTAAAGTTGGGATGGGAGATTATTTTCTGGAGCATTTTTTAACTGTGTTGCTTAACATCCCCTTCACACCCCAATTGTAACCAATTAATGAATGCATTTGTCACAGAAATAAACAAATCAATCACCTGTGGAGCGGACAGGCCTGTAAAAACACCATCCAATAATAAATGCAATTCCTTAAATCATCTGTATAATAACCTATATATGTGCAATAACTCAAATTACAACCGTCTCCAGATTATTCATTCAATACTGTATATAGTGTCATCTCTCCTGCATACGTTATGCATATTGACACTTTATTTTAATTTTTACATAAGAGTGCATATGTTTACTCTTGTTTGGTTTAGTTAGTTTTTTTATTTTATTATTCTCATATTTTTCTGTCCTTTTTTTCATGCTCTTTGAACGGGTGCAGCGATAACTCAGCTACTGCCATGAAAAAGACCAGAGTGAACATCGGTGCTGCTGCGTTTTGAACGGTGGCGGCAAAATGATGCCACGGTGGCTCTGCTTCTACTGGACCGGTAGGTTCACTTTGTCTTTGTGACCTTTTGAGCGTATTTGTTGTTTTTCTGCATCACGTTTGTCATTTGAACAAGTGTCCATAAAAGCTAGCGTCCCCGGAAAGAACCGAAAGTCAGCGATGCTGCGCACTGCTCGTGAATCTGTGTTCGTTTGCACGTTCCTGTGCTCTGGAGGTGTAGCTTCGGAGGTCTGAATTAAAGGGGCTGGATCTCCAACCCCACCTTTAATAAGCATGACAACATATTACTGAAATTGTTGATTTGTTTATTATTGCTTCCTCTCTCCCACCATCCTCCCTGCCCTTTAACTGCCTCTTGTTGTCTGTCCTGTCCTTCATTTATCAAAGTGTTTTGCAGACACACACCATGCCCCTGTTATTAATTGGAGGATATTCAGCCCCTCCCTTCTGACATTTAAGCAGCCTTTGTTAAAGAAAAAATAATTATCCATGAATTTCCCTCATCTGCCCTCGATCCTTCGTCAGTCAAACCTCAGCACACACACACACACACACAGTCTCTCACTATAAAATGAAGTAGCCCACTTGTATCTGTAATGATGGAGTATCACAGAAACGTGTTCCGACTCTTGTTCATCAATCTTTATGTGTCTCTACAGATATATATCTATGGTTTTAAGGTGTTATCCGGCTGGTCTTGACCTTTTCATTGTAAAAAAAAAAGGTAAAAAAAAAAGGCAACTACAAAAGCCTGCAATAAAACCTGAAGCTGCTATTTTCATTAGTGTTAGTAAAAAAAAAAAGATTCCTTGGACAAAAATGAATTCCTTCATTGAAAACACTGTAGAAGTCTTAACACTGCAGAAAAACTAGATGGTATTGATATCACCTTGTGTGTGTGTGAGGGAGGAGAAGGTCTGAAAAAAAGTTATCCTCCACACGAGGGCCGTGGGTTGCTGGAGCCAATCCCAGCTGACAGGTCGCCAGTGCATCGCACCCTAACCCTAACCCCCACAGAGATGAACAACCATTCACTCTCACATTCACCACACCACGTAGAGAAACCCAGCTGTGACACTCGCTCCCATAATCCTTTGAACCGCGCTGAATTACTTTGATTGGATTGACGGTGTGACACGTCCTCCTACACGACGAACAACTAAATCCCGCCGCAGTCAAACGGGGCCAAGTGGTGTTGTGCTCCATTTCAGTGAGGTCTGGATTTGAAAAAGCTGTTTTTCCGTTAGCCTCCTAGACCAGTCAATGGCATCGACATGTCCTGTGCTCTTTGTGCTGCCGGGGTGACGTAATTAAGATGTAATTAACAGGCGTCTCATTTCATGACCTACGTGATCTGCTCTGAATGTGCTAAATGCAACGGCGAGAATGTGCACAGCTTGACAAGTGCTCCATTTTTGTAGAAACCTGGCAGGAAAGTGACAAGGTTTTAATATTGTATACAGTACTGTGCTAAAAGGGATAGGGCACTGTTCCACTGTAATGCTTTTGCTTTAATAATCATATGTAATTATTCCCCTATCTCTTCCTTAGAATACAACCAGGAAATACAGGAAATATGTGTGTCGTATTACAATAACAGAACATTGTCAGTAAATAACAGCTTCTTCAGACTTACACTTCACAGTCACAGAACATCTGGCTCATTCTGTCGTTGGTAACACCTGCATTTGCACCTGCTGTTGTGGAAAAGGTCATCTATTCCAGGTCCATTTGACACATTTTTTACATTTTACATACATATGTTGTATATTCTAATTGGAAGCTTTTCATAACCCTCTTATGACTTTATGAATGAAGCTGAAGGATATCTACATCCGGTTTTCAAAATAAAAGAGCACTGTTTCTCTTTGTCAGCTGTCATAGATGTCCTGAACACAACCTAGTCTTGTCCAGAACTTATGGAAAACGTAGTTTTTATTACATCTTAAAATGTACATTATGTTCGGTTTAAAAAGTGTGGGCCAATGTGGGACTTTTAACTTGAAATTTCTTTAAAACTGTAGTGTAAAATATCTATTTTAGTAGATATCAATGTGCTGAATGCAACTTTATCCATCTTGTTCAGAACTTAAAGAGAACTCTCTTTATTCAGTTGCTCAAAGTCCAGTTATTAAGTGTGAGGATTGTCATTATTTTTCCATTCAAAGATGTGTTTTAAACTCAGACCTTGTAAGGAAGGCATTAAAATCAGTAATATCAAGAAGCTCCTGGTGGTGGGAGAGATAAAGTCAAGGGATGAGTCAAAGTCGATAGGATTTATTCTCTGGGTAACATGAATGTCTGTGACGCCATTATAGAATAATTCCTATGATAGATGGCAATGATGCTGATGAGACATGAGAATATGATACCTTACAGATCAGCATCTGCTGTTTCCCCCTCATTGTGCTGTCTCATACACTATCTATCAGTTGAAGTGTCTTCTTTAAATGTTGTCTCTGACATGTTCAAATATAAAATGAATGAAAAAATCAGTCTGTCCCTCTGGGAAGTATTTGAAGAAAAGTCAATAGAGACAGAAAATCGACACAGGCAGGGAAAGATTTTCATTTGAGTGTCCAGAAAACAGCCATCACATTTCTCACTACATAATTGATCTCCACCCTCCGATCCCTCTGGAGATGTGCACGCCTCATCTCTACTTTCACCTTCAAATAGGATATCAAGTAAACCTTCATTTAAAATGTTCTCTCATCACTTTACGTGAATAACATGTCATCAAACTCTGGGAAAATCAATTTGAAGTCTGAACAGATGATGTTAAATGTACATTTATTTTTGTAGCTGTAGACACAGAATACAGTGTCTACAAGTGTAAAAAATGCATTCACCTCCATTCATGTTTCATAGGCTTCACCTCCACCTGGTCAGCTGACCTGATGGTCCACAAGAGCCTGTGGAGCCTCCCCTCATTAAGCAGACGCCTGACTGATAATGACTGGCAGCATGATGGTGATGCATGTGTGTGTGTGTATGTGTTTTATTTATATCTGTTTGAGGTCCAACAAAACATACTTTTTGTTAGTCTTTGTGGGGACATTTTAAAGTGCTTTTTTTCAGGGTTAAGACCTGGTTTGCGGTTAGGGTGAGGGTAAGATTTAGGGTTTGGCACTTAGTTGTGATGGTTAGGGTAAAGGGTCAGGGAATGTAAGGTGTCCTCACTCGAATATAAAAAAAAGGTTTGTGTTTGTGTGTGTGCACGTGAACTCAAATTTGTTGTCCTTTTTAGGACCTTTTCTGGCATAAACACTGACTTTGCCAGGACCAGTTGTCCTCGTGGAGACCAAAACCTGGTCCTAATGAGGCAGAATGAAATTTCTGAGAAACTGGTTAAGTTTTGGCCTCGGATTTAAATTTTAGACAAGTTTAGAGTTACATATTAACTGGTTAAGGTTAGGGTTAATTCTTTGTTTAGGCTGACTTCCAAATGAAAGGAAGTCAGTGCTGTGTGTGTGTGTGTGTGTGTGTGTGTGTTCTTCCTTTTCTATAAAACGATCCTTGTAACACACTAACCAGCAGCAGTGATAATCACAGGTGCAGTCAATGCCATGGAGCGCGATCCCCACAATACTGGAGGTAATAGTTATGCTCTGTATTGCAGCATGATGCTTTCCATTTAGCACTGAGGAGCAAGAAAGGAGGAAATCCCTGAGCAGCCGTTTTAGGAAGAGACTTTAATGAGTGTGAACTGTCCTGCGGTGATGTGGCACTTTAAGAGGCAAAGTTTCTTGGTGTTTGCTATCGTCACTGCAAAGACGGAGGCTCCAGGGCTTTGAGGGTCATTATTATCTACTGAAAGTTGAGCATACTGTATGTCGTAGCGGAGGGTCGCACAGATAAGCCCCATTTACACACTTGGATGCAGTTTGCTTAGATTTCACAAATAACTGCGTTGCGGTTGTCAGACGTTGTGGAGGGCTGATGAGTGTATTGCATTTAAGAAAAGAAAGGAGAAACCCGAGGCTAGTGGCGCAATGGATACCGCGTCTGACTACGGATCAGAAGACTCTAGGTTCGACTCCTGGCTAGCTCGTGTTCCCTCTAACATGGCAGGTGAACTTTGTCTTCAACTTTCTACTGTGAACATTGTCAACACTTTCCAGCTAATAGTAGTCAAATGACCAAATCATGCTTGTGACAAACCACAATCCAAAACTGATCGTATATCAAGTCACTGTGTATCTTGTCAAAAAACATCCACCCTTTCTTAAAAGGGCTTTTGTGGAAACATCTCAATCGATTGCTTCATATCAGCCACAGGTATTTGTGAGCCTGTTGTTTTGCTGATATTCACAGCGGGAAGAGGACAAACAGTCAGCCGTGATCGTATAGTGGTTAGTACTCTGCGTTGTGGCCGCAGCAACCCCGGTTTGAATCCGGGTCACGGCAATGAGAAATGCAGGATAAACTTTGGATGATACACCAAATGCCTTTTTCCACAAAAACTTGATAAAATGTAATTTTTGACAGAATTGAGGTGCACTAGAAAGTAGCAATCCAGGGCTAGTGGCACAATGGATAACGCGTCTGACTACGGATCAGAAGATTCTAGGTTCGACTCCTGGCTAGCTTGTGTTCCCTTTAACATGGCAGGTGAACTTTGTCTTCAACTTTCTACTGTGAACATTGTCAACACTTTCCAGCTAATAGTAGTCAAATGACCAAATCATACTTGTGACAAACCACAATCCAAAACTGATCGTATATCAAGTCACTGTGTATCTTGTCAAAAAACATCCACCCTTTCTTAAAAGGCCTTTTTTGGAAACATCTCAATCGATTGCTTCATATCAGCCACAGGTATTTGTGAGCCTGTTGTTTTGCTGATATTCACAGCGGGAAGAGGACAAACAGTCAGCCGTGATCGTATAGTGGTTAGTACTCTGCGTTGTGGCCGCAGCAACCCCGGTTTGAATCCGGGTCACGGCAATGAGAAATGCAGGATAAACTTTGGATGATACACCAAATGCCTTTTTCCACAAAAACTTGATAAAATGTAATTTTTGACAGAATTGAGGTGCACTAGAAAGTAGCAATCCAGGGCTAGTGGCACAATGGATAACGCGTCTGACTACGGATCAGAAGATTCTAGGTTCGACTCCTGGCTAGCTTGTGTTCCCTTTAACATGGCAGGTGAACTTTGTCTTCAACTTTCTACTGTGAACATTGTCAACACTTTCCAGCTAATAGTAGTCAAATGACCAAATCATACTTGTGAAAAAACACAATCCAAAACCGACAGTATATCACATCACTGTGTATCTTGTCAAAAAAACCCCACCCTTTCTTAAAAGGTTTTTTTTGGAAACATCTCAATCATTTGCTTTATATCAGCCACAGGTATTTGTGAGCCTGTTTTGCTGATATTCACAGTTTGTGCCATTCACTCCTGATGGCACAAATGTTATGCCATACCCTTACTGTAGTAAACTGAGTGGCTTTGGTGGAGGTTTGGGCTTTCTGAGCGCTTTCTCTAGTTTCTGCGTGTTTACATTTTAGTGTAACTTGAATTATTTTGATGATGCACAGAGTGGGAATGTGGTTTTAGGATAACTGGAAACATGCTGGGCTGAGATAAAAGTCCCAGCGTGAAATGGATTAGACAGTCTCACACACACACACACACACACACACACACACACACTCACACACTGCCCTACCCTGCCTGATGATAAAATTCATATATGAAAAAGTCTTTAAAGAATCTGTGAGGGGAGCTTGTGGAAGAGTCATTTCATTTATGACAAACATGAAATTAATACCTTCTAAAAATACAAGTGAGAAATTAAAGATATTCTCATGAGATCAATTCCCTTCTGTTATGTGTAAAAGTGAATGAAGTAGAATGATCACTGAAGCAAGACTACTCTTTACAGGCTACTTTATTCGCTGTTCACACGCCTTGAACATCTTGCTGCTCTTCTTCTTCTCTTCTCCTTGTCAGGCCACACTCAGCAATACTATGCCACCTAGTGGCAGACACAACACCTTCCTGCTAGAAAGGAAATGGGATGTTTTGTGTCCCACATCTGACTTGACTTGATTTTGACAAACTACAACTAATTGAGGAGAAACTGACTTGCAGAAACATAAGGATCCTGAGACTGTTACCAAGGAACATATAACTGGTTTTGTACAAGGGTTACACTGTTGGAAATTGTTGCACTAATGCATTAATTGCATATGTTAATTGTATTTTAGTATAACTTGTTATTCACACCTTGTGGCTCCAGTTACATTTGTGTGTCCTTTTCCCTAACCCCTCCTTTGGATCTAGACACTGGTCCAATGCATTTCTCTTTCGGTTACATTTGCTTATCTTTCTGGTCTTATTATTATATACATTATTAATGATGACATTATATAGATAGAAACAAGATGCTGAATTCTACACGTTCCAAGAAAGATGCTATTTTTTTAATAGTTATTAAGTATAACTGTCAGTGTTCAGTTTGCAGGGGCAGACTTAAACATGACGCTAAAATTAATGATTTTGGGGGGAATAAATGTGCTTAGATGAAAAGTGAGAATTTTGTGTCCAAAAAAAGAGCAGCTTTCATGAGACCACACTCTGACAGAGACAGATTGTTAGCTATTAGTGAGCTAATTGGTGAAAAAGTTGAAAGGAGGATTTGTTAAAGTCGCCTGGAAGTACGCAGGCAAAGTCAAAGTGCCAGTTAGTGTTAAAAAAACTACAGAAAGAAGATTACAGAGAAGACATTTAAAAATGTCTTCTCTGGCCTGTGATGATGATTCATCATCATCCTCATCATCGTCACTACCATCTGACATAGATATCTTGCCAAAGAGAAATCGTACCAGCCAAGGAGCTTATTGTGATATACGAGTCCAATAATATATTATGTCCCTCAAAGGATTTTATGTCTCTTGACAAGGACCAGGTTCTCAACCCCTGAATACTCACTGGCTGACTGCCAGTCTGGTAACAGAGATGATTTACACTCAGTCTCTGACCACCTATCTATCTGACTCATTACTAATTGCAGACTTTGCCTCAGTGTGTCAACAGGTACTTGTTTTCTATACGTTTGACATGTGTAACGACTCAATGATGCTCCTAATATATGACAACTTCATTCACTATTAAAACCTCACAGCATTATCATGAAAACAGAAGAGAAGAGTCCACAGAGCATGGATAATATTCAAGGTCCTGATCCAAGCAGCAACAAACGGAGTTTGACATGAGGCCAATGTCAAAATCCAAAAGTGTCACAAGGCTGAATGGAAATAGGATTATAGAGGCACCAGTTGGAGTAAGATTATGATCAAATAATTCTGAAAGAGTCGTAGAAGTTAATGAGAAGAGAAGCAAGCATGCAGAGGGTCAGTACTTTCTTACTGCTGTGAAACTAACAAAGCATGACATCACATCATTTTTAAGCCATAATACACATATCTATGTCTTGCGGATCTACGTAATACTTATACCCTAATTTAACCACTTGAGAGTCATAGCGATGGTTAAATGTCTTGTCGTGGGGAGATTGGGGGCTGTCTCCACTCCACCTACACTGTAACAAATTTCTGTAATTTCTACAGTAAAAAATTACAGAAGCTTGTTGTCCTATCCTTTTACAAGGTGTAACTGTAAATTGCAATGTATTATGGGTAAAAAACAATTACAGTAATTTAAAGCTGTAACACATTTTAAAATTACAGCATGGTTATGTCTTCACTTGGTTCTGACTGTAAATGATACATTTACAGTTAAACACTGTTAGGCTAATATTGGCAGTTTGCAAGAGGATAGGCATTTGATGGCGGGAGGAGGAGAGCGAACCCAGCATTCATCCACTCAATAAAGAGTAAGTAAGTATTATGTTATTAGTCTAAACTATTAAAGAGAAACTAGGCAAGATTGTATGCATGGTTATGTTACATTTTACCCGAATTAAACAGTAATTATTTTAGTTTTTAACAATATGACTTTAGTAACCTTTTTTGAGGCTATGCCTTTCACCTGGCATATCATGGCTGGAAACCAACCTTGCTAGTTTCTCTTCAAAATGTGATTCAAGTAATAACATGCAATATGATTTAATCGTGTGTCAGCCTGGTTTGCACTTGCCTAACTAAAAATAAAGTTAGCTCAAGAATATTTTTCAAACGAGTGTAATCCCAGGCTCTGCAGTTTAATGGAAGGCTAAAATGTTAGGCTAACATGCCGCTAGCTAAGGTAGTTAGGTGCTACTGTACGTTGTCGAAACTCGGTGTGAGAAAGTTACGTGTGTCGCCGACAGGATCGAATCAACCTTGAAGTGAGGTGAGGAGAGAAAGCTGCAAAAACAACATTTTGGTAAGAATAATGTTTCCTTATTTATTTGTGTGACTAACAGCATTTGGCATCATTTTATTCGCCTTAGTTGGAATATACGGGGTGTGGGACTCAAAACTGCACTGTTTTTTGAAGATGTTAACCAGCAAAAACCACAGAACAGCAAGATACACTAGAGTGTTGTAACTGCTGGATTGTATTATGAAGATTTGTGTGGTACAATTTAGTATTATGGGAATTATTATTACGATTCTTTGTCGCGAACTAGTTCTCCTCGTTCAGTTCATTAAAAGGACTTGCGAATCACGAATGAGCCATTCTCTGACTGCTTCGTCTGGTTCACTTCTGTAACTACTTTCAGACCAAGAATACATCAGATGTTTCAGTGCAGTAGGCTTTGGAGCAGTGTGTTATGTGCACAAAACATTTTTTTTTCACAGTAATATCGACCACTATCATCATTTATCTGGTGAAGGTAGTTAGTCAGAAACTTCCTATCGTTCACGAATCGTCCATGAACTCAGGGTGGCCGCAGGTCCTTAAAAAGTCGTAAATCAATTTTCCTAAAAATAAGGCCTTAAAAAGTATTAAATTGTCTTAAATTCAGATGGCATGGGTCTTAAATATTTGTGTGTCATGTCACCGCGAAAATGCAGTCAATCTGTTCTGCTATTTCGATTTTTTTTTTTCCGGTAGCCGCTGCGTTGTCTATGGGCTGGTTCAGAGGCTGTAATGCTACGCACCGTTGGGTGACAAGTGAAAGACGAGACCCAATCACTACCGCTGATAGAGTCTGGGTCTCGTCTTAAACTCGTCTCTAGCCTAGCCTGCACAGCTTTTGATGACTTAAGCTAAAGCGGTGGTCGGGGAACGCAGGGGAGATCTATGGGTTTTGTCTTTTGTAAACAATGTATTTCATTAAGTGTCTTTTTCCTGATTTTGTGACTTCAGATGCTTCCTGGGGATCAACCCAACGTCTGGCACAAAGGCCACAAAGTGGATCAGTCCAAGAAGTGGGAAGGTGCAAGAGAAGTGGAACAGCAATGTCAACCTTCATGTCTCTGCACTTCTAAAAAGGTTAATGGACTTTGAATGGCTTTGAGCCCATTTGCAAAAGAAACAATAATGGCACACTGTTTTGTATAAAAAAAACAAAAAAACAATGGTTCCAAGATGTGGTTATTTTTTACACATTTGACTTTGTTGCTGCAAATTACAGTAGTTAATTTAAAGTTACACTGTGTGGCTGCAAGTCTTGTGCAGTCTGGTGTATGTTTATGTGAGTTTGTTCATGTCTGTGTGAGTTTGAAAATATACACATCGGGTATTGAGTGTTAATAAATGTTTTGTATTGTTGCAGCACTGACTCTTGTTTTATTATTATTGTTAATAGCTGAAAATAATTACAATTACAAAAAAATGACCGTGCTTAATTTGCAAAACATGACAAGCAAACCTATATTAGCTGTAAAAACATTCTACAATAAAATAATGAATTATGAACAAGTAACAGCTATTTAGTGGCAAAAATAGTTGGCAGGTAACTCATGTAATTTGAATGGGATACAAGATAATATTGTAAATTAAAATACAATAAATGGTTGTTTATCATATAAAACAATACATTGTTGTGTTTTATATACGGCAAAAACCTGTAAAACGTATCCAGTAATATGTTGTAATTAATGTTTACAGTAATTAACAACACTTTTACAGCACTTTATGGGCAACTTTTTTGCCTGTTCTTTACTGTAAATTCTACAGGAAATTTGTTACAGTGTACTGTCTGTTAGTGGAAGACCAGCCTTGCAAGATCAGGGCTGCCGACCCGGAGTCCTCAGAATCTGTAGGGTCTCATGAGTATTGTTTTATGGCACTAAACACATACACACACACCTTAACCAAGTACCAGCTACAGCTAGCTCAGATTTACAAAAGTATGAACCCCAAAAGAGTGTGTGAGGGATAGCACAGTTCTGCTAAAGACAGTATGGTTGCTGGTGCCGGACAGGCTGGCCTGAGTATTTCAGAAACTGTTCTACTATCTACTGGGATTTTTCACGTACATCTCTACAGAGAATGTTTACAGAGAATGATCTGAAAAAGAGAAAAGCAGCCAGTGATCTGCAGGAGAAAATTGTTGACACCAGAGGTCAGATGAGAATGACCAGACTGCTTCAATAATGATAGAAAAGCAACAGAAACTCAAATAACCACACATTCAAACCAACAAGTCCATCGTATTGCAAACCTTGAAACAGATGGGTTGACAGCAGCAGAAGAACCACAGTGAGTGCCACTCCCACCACTTTATTAGGTGCTGTGTGTACCTGCTAAATTGGCCAGTGAGTGTATTTTTTTAGCTATGTTAGCAGCAATTTGAAAAAGTCAGTTTTTTTTGGAACATCTCAAAAGTCTCAAAAAGTATTGAATAGATTTCCACAGCCATGCTGCCAAAAAGAAGGGTAACACTTTATTTTAATAGTCCATTGTTGACTCTCCATCTGTCATAAGCAGATATTTCATATTTCAAGCAGATACAAAATATGTGCAGTGTAGATTGTGTCTTTGTGCTCATCTCATTAGTTGACGAACTACTTCTAATTAGTAGATAATCTGTCACTTGAAAGTTATGTTTATTTTCAAGTAAACATCAAATCATAGACTATCCTATAGTTGACAGATTACCAGATTACCTGTTGATTACTTGTAGAGAGTCAGAAATGACTATCAAACTAAAGTGACACCAAAAGAACAAATGTCTTGTTTTTCTGTTTATTAGTTTGGACTGAATTGTGTGAGCGTGAGGTGTCTTGTGATACATAAGCATCATTGGCCACTTTGAATCCCTGAACTCATCTTTAATACGATCGTGAGTAATATAGATCTTTCTTTCAAAACAAGCTCTGCTAAAGCGCCCTTGAGCATGATGCTCAAACCCTGGCACGCCTGCTGCTGCTGGCTTGAGGCCAACAGTTAATGTGATTAAATTGTTCCACTGTTACGTGAACTTGAGAAAAATCAAGGCAAAGCTCATCTTCTCATACTGTAAAATGACAGACTTGAAGGTATTTTTATTTAGTGCGTAACTTCACTTCAAACCTTAAGTGCTTTTCTATATCATGAAATATTGATGAGATCTTGAACATTTCCTGTCCCCATGTGCGTTTGATTATCTGCCTCATTCTGAATAGATTCACTTGTATCACCTTAGCTACTTCTTCTTCTTCTCATATATATATTTTTGCTGCTTCTTGTTTTATGTTCTACGTTACCTCTTGTTTGTAGCTCATGGTGCTTTTGGGACTTTTGATTTTTGACTTCACCTTGTCGACCCTGCATCTAGCGGAATGATTTTGTACATTTGGCTCGCTGGATTAGATTTTGTGTATCGACTTTTGCCTGCATTAAAGATCTAGTGTGGAGGCTTTATTGGCAGAAACAGTCTGAGTAGTAGTAGCAGTAGTAAAATATTGCTGCTACCTATACTTGTATAAGTATATAATCACTCTAAAAGAAAGAAAGTTTGGTTTTCATAACCTTAGAATAAGGCTCTTATATGTACTTTAGGCCAGGCTTGTGCTTTAATGAAGTCCACCCTCTTGCGGCCTCATAAATAGAAACATATTTATGGATAGTATATTCAATTTCTGGCAATAAACCTAAACCTTTAACATAAAGAATTAATATGGGTGTGGCACTGTGAGTCTCTTCCTCATCTTAGTTGCTGGTCGTTTGTAACACGAGATCTGCAAATTAGAAGACCAGATTAAATGGCTTTAATGAATTAATGAGCATCATTAGTATTACTGTAATTATACCGACGGGATTTTCAATTGCAGCATGAAACAACATTACAAACTGATTGAAGAGGATAATAGAATACTCAAGTCTTTGTTGGAATACGTTAAGAGCCAAGAGTTAAGAGTTTTATTTCACTTTGGTGTGCGTTAAAATGGGATGGGAAACACCGTTGTTGTTATGATTGAATGGTCCACTTGTGTCCAGAACAGTTTACACAATGCCAAGGTTCCTTCTTGTATGAAAATGACTCTCTGCCTCTAAATATAAGGAGCTAATCTGTCCAGGTATCAAAGAAGATTATTGTGGGCGAGACAAAAAGAATAATTGAGAAAAGAGAGAGAAAAGAGTGGGCGTGTGATTACGAGGTGTGAAAGGAAGCTGCTGGAAATCACTCGAGCAAATGTGCGAAAACCTCCTTGAGAAATCACTGTTCTGCGAATCTAAAAACAGACGATGTTTCAAAAGTTGTTTTGACTGTTATCTCCGTGTGGTTTGTGTTTCAGCTTCACCGAGCAGCTTTTCTATCGACACAGCCTTGGTAAATGTTTTTCCACATTAAGAAGCATTTTGACTTTGAGTCTTTTGTACTGGATGTAGCAGCTCGCTGCATTTGTAATTGCGGTTGCTTTAAAGCTGTGAAAATGAAGGTCAGCCTGTAAGAAGCCTGCTTTGAAGTTCAATGTGTTCAGAAATGGTTTTTCATCACACTGAGGTCGTAACCAGTGGTTATTTGAGTTACTGTTGCCTTTCTAACATTTTGAAGCTGGCTGCTCATTCTCCTCTAACCCGCGGCATCAGCATGGTGTTTTCTCCCAGAGAACTGCTGCTTGGTAGATATTTTCCTTTTTGTCCATCCTGGAGATGGTTGTGTGTGAACATCCCAGTAGATGAACAGTTTCTGAAATACTCAGACCTGCAACTGTGCCACATCCAAATTTGTTTAAATCAAGTTTCTTCCAAAGTCTGATACTCATTTGTTTATAATAAATGATTTTTAATTATGCTAAAAACTGATCAAGGGTTATGGATTTCCCTCACAATGACCTAGGATTCAATAAGTGGCATCGTACAGTCTGCATGCATCATTCTTGATGCTAGGTTCATTAGATCCATGTTGCACAGTGTGATTTATAATAATCTTTTCAGGTTACTGAAATTTCAGTCTGTAGGAGGCATAAGATAAGATAAAATAGTCCTTTATTAGTCCCACAGTGGGGAAATTTACATAGATAAAGAAAATACATTATAGAAAGATATTAACAATAAGACTATAAAAAGTAAAAAAAGAATCTACATTATAGACAGTTTCCAGAATATATCCAGTACTTTTTTACAGTGCATCTTTCAACATTTACATGAACCTCTCAAGAAATAATGAAGAGATTATTATAAAAGCAGGCATGCTGTATGCTGTGCTAATATCTGAAGAGGTAAAACATTGTTGCAGATCTAGGTAATGATTTAAATTTTTATGAGCACAATGAACACTTTCCTCCTGTTGCTTTTGTTGTTGTTGGCGCACAATCATGAGCCACAGGTTGCCTCACAGTGTGTAGAGCAGATTAGTTGCTCCCGCGACTGAAGTGATGCTGGCTAATCTGTTGGATAGCGTTGGCATAAAGAGGAGGGGAGCGAGCCCTTTAGCTTTGTTAGCAGTGTGCGTGCTCTGTATGAGAATATGAGTAGTAGTAGCTCAAACTGAAAGAACACAAAATGCGTTTAAAGCCACATCATTATAACACGCACACACGCTTACTTTAAAGCCTAAATGATGCATCACTCTCCACACATTTAAAATGCTTCTTCTCGATTAGTTTAATGCATATGTTTACGACTGCAGGGCAGATTTTAATCTCAACCCTTCAGTGTGTGACCTCTGACTTGATCATTATCTTTAACTTTCATTCATTTAACCACACACTTTGAGTCTATTTAGCACAATTTATTCCCTCATTGCGCTCATTTGGGTGCACACATTAGGCCAACTTAATGTCAGTTTGCAGGGTTTTTTGTCAAAAGACCTGAGGTCTTAGGAGACGCCCTTATATGACTGCATGTAGGAAGTGGAAAGAGCCAAGCCACAGGCAGACACAATTCATTTTTAATTATTTATTTAATTATGAATTTTCTTGGTTTGATAGATGCTTGAGTAGATATAATGTGCATTCACACCTAATAGTCTGCTTCGTTGGTTTACAGCTGATTTGAAATTGGATGCATTGGTTCAGTTCACATTCACAAATCCCTTTCAAGTTTTACGTCATAGAGCATCGGCAATCGTTCATTTGCCCTGCTGCTCTGGTGATGAGCAGCGCTCCAAAGGTCAATAAAGACAACAGTGCTAGCCACGTGTGCCATTGTGTGGCTCGGTTTGAGGACCAAAAAATGTAGCTGAGCGGCATGAGATTTGCTGACAGGCTGATTCAGCACTTCTGTTTCAAAACTCTGAAAGGTTTAATTGTGGAAATAAATTACCTGTAAACACTTACTAATATACTATTAATTGCTTTTCTTGACTCAATTAAATAGATTTATTGGGAGTGAGGACAAAAAAAGCAGCCCATTTTCCTCTCAATGGCTCATAACACCTAGGTGTCTATGTTTTTATGGCTTCAGTGATCGATAAATGCAAAACAGGATTTATCATGTTTGTTTGTTTGTATCTCATTATGTGCGAAATTAATATTGACTCTCGGGAAATGACCTTTAACTTTTTAAGATGCTAATTAATTACAATTACACACTTGATCTCACCTTCTCTACCTGCATTTCACACAGTCTGCTTCTCACGGCTAGTCCAGTTCAATAGGGGGCGCAAGGGAGCCACCCCACCTGTTCTACATACATATGAAGAAGAATCACAGACCTGAAGTTTTAAGATAAATATTTTTTTAAATGTAGTGTAGTCATGGAGATCAGAGCAAAGTGTGATTGAGTGGCTAAAACAAGAAAGAAAGAAATCTTATGTTATGCACAAATGTTTCATTGGGTCAGATAGATTGTCATGTTTGGGTCCCGGTATTAAAAGTGTGAAAAGTTGGGCTCCAAACATTGTTCCAGAGTATGAGAGTATAATATTGGTTTACGGCACATCTGAAAACTGACTTTTACACGCTGCGTCCACCCCAAATAAAATCTCGTCAGCCCCCACTGGTGTGGTCGTGTTCAGTGTATGAAAGGCACAAAAAGCCCAGGCTCATTTGTGTATTTCTGATGAGATGATACGTGTGTTTGCTGAAGCAAATCAGCTCTTGATGTGTGGGTGATAATGGTAATAATAGGCAAACACACAAAAGGCATTTGAATGACTCTGAATTAATAAACTCTTATTTGATTTGGCAGGTTGAACGGAACACATTCTCATTTACACACAAAAAAAAAGCAGTGAGGGAGGTGTGTGTGTGTGTGTGTGTCAGCTTTAACTCGATAAATTAAGTCATAACACTAAATTATACATGAGTGATGTTCATTTGCTATAATGGTTTGATGATAAAAAGTCAATCATTGGGGAAAACTCCATAATGAGGGAAAGATCATCCATTCATCCGTCTCATTTTCAAATCCAACATTTTTACTCCTGCTATGCAATGACAAGAAGGCTGATCCCTCCATTAGTGACAACGTCGTTCATCTCGGTAGAAGACAGCTCTCGAAACAAATTTGTTTCACAAAGCAGTCAAAATAACGCCTCAGATCATAGATCATGACATTCAGCAAACAACATGTTATATGGAGGGAGGAGAGGAAAACAAGTAAGAGGAATGGAGGTTCCTTTCATTATGTTTTTATTCGATTAATATTTTTCTTCTTGCACCACAGTTGTGAAATAGTAAAATCTTTTTTTCAACATTTAAAGAAGTTTCTCCTCGTAGTCCTTTATTGTTAATAAAAGACATTTACATTTTACAAAAGCAATAAACTCAGTGCTGCCCTGTGGTTATTTTTTATTCTCTCATTAAGAAATATTATTCTATAGTTTAAATCATTTAACTCTTCATTTGAGACAATGTTTCTAACTTTAGATATTTAATTATTTATTTTTATTTAATATGTGGAACGCTGGAACCGGAGTCTGAATGGATTCCTGTGAAAACTGAACGCTTTTTTTTGCACATCTCAGTTTTTCCAACTTAAAGCAAATCAGAGCAGTTTGTGCAGCAACGTTGGCTCTAGTCTGCATCAACAAGAGACCGATCGACAGCTTTACGGCTGGTTCAGCCATCGTTCAGGTGGAATCATTGATAATTACCCTCATTCTCATTCAAAGCTGCAGTGCGTAACTTTTGGTTTTTGTTGACGTTATTATTCTGCCTCTGTTTGGTCTTCGTTCACAGAAATGGTTGTAAATGGTCTGTATTTATAGCACTTTTCTAGTCTCATCAGTCTCATTACTCATCAGCTGCTATAAGGTAGTTGCTATAATTATTGTGGTGTGTCATCACTGGTCACATTTCTTTGCCGTCGACCAAGTGTCCTGCACTTGAGGTCCATATGTGGGGTAAAAGTAAACCGGACGACCTGATAAAGTCTTACTATTTCCATAAAATGACAAAAATCTAAGAGAAACATTTATGTTTTTCTTATTTTTTTTGACATGAAAGTGAAGCAATTTACTGAATTGGGAGGTTGGGCAGACGCTAACCGTGCTGAGAGCCAGCTGCTGCTGTGCATTTGTAATTAAATGTGATGGAAAATAGAAATAATCTCCTCACACATTGCTTTGTATTTGCAGCGTCTGCCTTGTTTGTGTGGTGTAGAAATTGCTGGGCTGTATGGAACTCCACAAAGGAACTCAGATGACACTGATGTTCCGCACCAATGCAGATTTTTCTGCATTAAGGTTGCTGTATAGTGGTGATAATAGTCAAAATAGGAGACTTACTGTAATGCTCCTGTGTGCCAGTACCTCATAATGAATAATCACTCATTGTCTATTACTTTATCCACCACATGAGGGTCACAGGGGGAGCTGGAACCAATCCGGGTACTGCGTGTTTTGTGTCTGCGGGAGGAAGAACTCGAAGGTCCTTCTTGCTTTGCGGCAATAGTGTATGTAGCATCAAATGTATTAATAATAATAATAATAATAATAATAATGATAATATATATAATATGTTAAAAAAAGTGGCCTTTTCATTGTATTTAGCATGAACACTACAACTTCACCCTCTGCTCATGTGCTCTTTCTGATTAACTGAAGGCTAAATCTGTCTGACCTGTTTCTTGTTGGAAGTTGTAGACGTTTACAGTCAACTGCTCATCTGTTGGTGAGTAAATCTGGTACCAAGGAAATTACTTTTACGAGAAATAATAAAAACCATCCTTTTCTTGGACAAAGCCTCCATATAAGCTTTGACTTACTGTGCAGCAAAGGAGACCAGTGTTTTCAGCAGACGCTCTTTGAATGAAGGAGTCTGAAACAGCCTCCCCTGACAATAGGCTGAAGAAGAAAGAAAAGAAATTGCATCGGTCCTTTTGGACTACAGTCTGCAGACAGAGGCCAACTGTGTTCTAATCTCTGCATGTAAGGTGTTGGGAGGATGTGAGGAAAACAAATGGATGACAGGAGGACGTGTGATGTGTTCAGTCAGAATTCACTCGCTCTGTCTCTCTCCATTTTATTCCCTTTATTTTTTTTAAAGGGATTCTATTTGGCTTTGTGTCTGCCTTCCTCATGTCACAGCAGAGAGTCAGTGCTAAACTGTCATTTTTGTTTTCTAAGAAAAAGATTGTCTCTCAAAGCTTGGCAGCATTAATACATCTTTGATTTCTTTAGTTGAGCAAAACTTTTAACAGAGCACTTGGTGAGTGAGTTTAGTCAACAGCCAGCAAACGTTATCAAATATAAGACCTCCATTTTTACGACAGTGATAGTTAAGGTTTATAAAGTCTGGTTGTATAAGTTATTGACGTTATGATCAACGAATGACTTAGTTGATCTGGAAACTTGCTCTGATTAACAACATGGCTGCTTGAAGCGATGTATTTTATGTATGTATGTATTTTAGCAAGTTTAACAAAAAGCTTAACCACTAAAATCCACTAAAGCCTCCTTATCATAAATATATGATATCTTGAGAATGTGTTTGCTGCTTTTCGTCATTGTCAGACAGCTTTTGTCCGTCTGGAAACTGACATTTGTAAACCACTCAGAGATTTTACATCAGTGCACACAGGAGTTGTTAATCCACTTCTGCTTCTGTCAGTTCAGTGTGTTGTTTTTTGACTTTGGTGTTTGAAATTCTTTGTTTGGATTTACCTAAGAGACACAAACATACCAAATGAGGCAGCAGAATTCCAGCAAATACTGTGCAAAGCTGCTTTTCTTTTTGGACTTTGGTGCATTTATAGCTTAAAAATATTGTCTAACTGTGACATAAATTGTCAAACATATTCCTAGACTTAAGCCTTTTGACAACTTAAACCCTAAAGTCCCTATTGACTCTTAGCAAGGCCCACCTTTATCAGTGTTGTGTTACTGTCTGTCACGCTTTGTTTGTGCTTAGCACATAATGTACTTGGAATTCTCAAAATCCAGTCTAATAATATCACAGCTGATGCAAAAACTAAGTATTTGAAAACTGTTCATAGGTTAAGGTGAATTTGCCCAATGAGGAAATTTGTCCTCTGCATTTTACCCATCCTGTATCGGGGACCTTCCTAGAACTAGGGGCAGTGGGCAGCACCCAGGGACCAGCTCAGGATAGAATGTCAGTGCCTTGGTCGTGGGCTCTGGCAGCATTATTACTCTAACACATATGTTGATGGTCTGAGGAAACCAGAGTACCCAGAGAAAACCCACTCAAACACAGACAGAACAGAAAGAAAATAGATAAAACATGAAGGGAAAGTCATGATTTACCATCCGTCCCCAGTAAAACCTGATGGTACTGAACTACAAGATGTCAACTCAAATAATTCAGATAATCTTCCTTTGAACAAAAAGTCCTGTGTCAAATCAGGCATCCTCCTCAAAAGGTCGTCTTTATAAATAGATCTGTGCAAATTAATATGCAGAAATTGGAGCCACACGGTTGGTGTAGTGGTTAACACTTTGCAGCAAGAAGACCTGCGTTCACGTGGAGTTTGCACATTCTCCTGTGTATGTGTGTGTGTGTGTTTGCTCTCGTTTCCTCCCACTGTCCAAAAACATGCAGATTTGGGGATTAGGCAAATTAGACACTCAATATGTAACTGTAGGTGTGAGTTTGAGAGTGGATTGTCTGTTGCTTTGTGGCCTTAGGATAAGGCAGGAGAAGATGAATGAATGAATATGCAGAACTTTGCATTGTGCAGGCTTTGGCTGCACGATGATAAGACAGTCCGCACAGAAAGCTCCAGATGTGGAACACACAACAGACTGAAATGCATGTGTTATTGGCTTGCTTTGGATCTACCTTTACGTGCAGATAACTGAGATTAGCCAAACACTCACTAGTTGCGAGAACAGCTTTCTTTCCAGCCAGGTGCATGTACGTGCTGGTTCCTCATTGGCTGCAGCTGATGCTGTGTGTGCAAAGTAGCACATGTGACGTGTGTGGTACTTGGTGGTCCACAAAGGAATAGAGACAACACTGATGTTCTGCACCACTGAAGACTTCAGAGATCAAAGATCTGGAAAACCCAGATTGAAGTACATTAACTATTGGCAGAGCCGGCCCAAGGCATAAGCAAACAAAGGGCTCTGTGGCCACCAGGAGGCCCCCTAGAGCATTTCATTATATATATATATTTTTTTTACATGAAAAGCCATGGCATTGTTGAAAAATAGAAAAAACTCAATAGGCCAGATAATGTTATTCATTGACTTTCATGTGCATGTGCACACTGAGCTGCACATCAGTGCTTGTATCTGATAAGAGGGAGGAGCATGCAAAATGTCTTGGTTAAAGAGATAAAGGTGTGTTTGAATCATAGAATTCATCTTGTAATTTACTGCTTTATTACTGGCGTTGATAAAGGGCCCCAAAATCAAATTTTGCTTAGCACCCCATAAAGGCTTGGGCTGGCCCAGGGTATCAGATCTCTATAATAGAGTTTATTCAAACACTAGCTCGTTGGAAAGAAACAAACTGCTGTAGATGTGGTTGCTTATCTACTATTCTACTCTCGTGTCTTGTGTAATCATTACACAGCAAATGGAAAACTCAAGTTTTTGCCAGTGTTATTTCCACCAAAAGCCCCCAAATATTAGATTGCTTGACTTATAACCTATGACTCATAACCTTAAAACTTTTGTAACTTTTAAAACACAGGCCACCTAATAAATGTTCAGGAATAGCACACAGTGTGGTCTTTCGCTGATGTAGCCAGTCTGCTTCAACGTTTTAAATCATCCACAGATGGTTTTCTTTGTATCTTGGTTGTAAGTAGCATTTTTTTTAGCTGTTGTTGCCTTTCCATCAATTTGAACCAGCATGGTCATTCTCCTCTGACCTCTGGCATCAACATGGACTGCTGTTCATTGGATATTTCACTTTTTTTTGTCGGACCATTCTCTGTAAATCCTGGAGATGGTTGTGTATTAAAAAAAATCCCAGCACATCAGACCATGCATTCCTTCTGGCACATTTAAATCTCCTCTGACCTCTGGCATCAGCAACACATTTTCTCCCAGAGAACTGCTGCTCGCTGATTATTTTTTTGATTCATTCTGGAAATCCCTGAGATGTTTGTGCCTGAAAACCCCATTACATCAGCAATTTGTGAAATACTCAAACCAGCCTTTCGGGTTCAAAGTCACATAAATCCGCTTTCTTGGTCTGTCTGAACTTCAGCAGGTTATGTTGACCATGTCTACAGATCTAAATGCATTAAATGGCTGATTAGATATTGGAATTTTTGAGCAAATAACATAGAGTACATTTATATAAATTCACTATATTGACACATGTAATGAGCCTAATGTGGACACAAAAGCTTTACTGTTTATCTTGGATGGAAATAACAGTTATGAGGCATAAACTGGATATTTTACTGCGGCATTATTCTCGGCACACACTTTCAGGAGTGTGGCCAAATGTTTGAATAAAGGCCAACGTAAAAATATGTACATGAGGAGATTATCAATCGTGTGTTTGTTTGATATTATTACCTGGCTGACTGGCAAAGCCTCTCAAACAATGAAAGAAATGTTTTCATGGGCGACACGTTGTGAAATGAATAATGGAGCCTTGGCTCCACACTCTCCCTCAGTCGCTGAGTACTTCTTCCTTGACTTGACTTGTGTATAATAGGGTTGAGCTTTGTGGGAAGGCGGTGCAGGTGGAGGAGGCTGATATCCAAATTGAATTCAGTTTCATTTAATCGAAACAATTCTAGAGAGAGAACATTGCATTACAGACACAACTGTCTGTAATAAGTGAATTGTTTCAGCTCCAAAAAACTATTCAACCTAAAAACTGATCCCAGGTTATCATAGAGCTCTTTTGCATTTATATTTGTAATCAACAGCACAATGGAAACTGCAAAACCCCCACCAAATGTTCATACTTTATTTCATCATATCTTTTTGGTTTTATCAGCACAGACTGAACATATGTGGATATGTCTGATTTAAAGTACAACACATTGTTGTATATCAACAAATACTTTTCTATATTTGAAAAAAAAACACCACATTTTATTACCTAAAGTTCCATTTTTTTCTTAACCGTTTTTATGCAGGAATCTCATTGAGACCCAGGGTCTGAATTCAAAAGAGAGACCTGTTTTAAACAGACGTGGAACAGCATTTTCTTAGATAGACTTTAAAGCTGAAAAACGACTTAAAAACAAGTTAATGTTTCCAAAGAGTCTCTCTCTCTCTCTCTCTCTCTCTCTCTCTTCCCATTGATCTTAGAATGAGTTTAAAATCCCAGAGTGGGATCAATTAGTGACCTCTAATGGTGAGACTGCAGAGACGGCTCCTCTCTCCTCTCTTTCCTAAACATTTTGGCACACTATGGTTGCCTTTGCAACCAAACAATCGTCTATCAGCTGACTGTTCCCACAGAATCTCAGAGGCCTGTTGCGTGAATGGGGTGACGTCTGCCATCTCTGATTGCCTTGTTTTTATTTATAAATAATACAACAATAAAACTTTATTTATAAAGCACTTTTCAAAACAAAGTTACAAAGTTTCAGATCTTAGGCAAACAAAATCAGGCATCTTATGTAAAACAGAAATTACATGGGGGAAAAAAACCAAACAAACAAAAAATAAATAAATAAAATCCAATGAAGTTTTGAGAAGTGATTTAAAAGATGTCACCGATTCTATTTGTTTACATCGGCAAAGTTTTAAATGTCCCATTGTATTTTAATGCACCACTCAGTTCACGTAACCCCACGTGGGCGGTACCGAGCCTCAACAGCCAATCAGGGGCTACGCAGGCCAGGTCAGCTCAGAGGTGAAGTGCAGGTGCGATGATAACCGTTCTTTTCCAATCTCAGTTACTGACGAAGGATGAAAAGAAGGAGAAAAACCCAGAGTTGAACTGTGATAGGAGAAAGAAAAGGCCAGTGCACGAGTGACTAAATTAGAGGAGTTACGTCGGTGAGACGAGATGTTTATCGGCTGAGCGCGAAATTATTTTTTATTTTGTAAATACAAGCTATTGAAGGGATTTAATTCATTTCAATTGTGAGTTCAAAGTAGGTGGGTGATTTTTTGTGCAGTTTAAGTGCAGAGCACTTAAGCACATTTTTTTGATACCTCTGAACACAACTCAGTGTATTTACTGTTATTTTATTTGCATGTTATGTTATCCTGGTTTTGATATGGATATGATATATTTTGAATGTTAAGGGCTACTCACCGTAAGTATTATTGAAACACGTTACAATACATGTTTACACTTTACACTAAGGGTCCAAAAAACATTCACTAATGTCTAACTACGGTTAATTAATGCTTATGAGGCACTTATTAAGGGTTAGGTCAGGTTACTCATGTTAATACCGTACGTAAGGTTAGTTAAGGGCTACCTGATAACATACACAGCACAGCATTAGTGAATGATGAATTAAGACTTTAAGAAGATTAATTGTTTATTAATGCTCATCCAGGTAACATGTACACCATACAGCGAATGATTAGTAGATGCATTAGTTAGCTGTTACTTAATATTCTTCACACAATACTTCAATATTATTCACTCCAAACACCATTAGTAAATGATTACTAGAGACATTAACGGCTTACTAATATATTAACTAATATGTTAATTAATGCTGAGTAATGCATACATAATAATAACTAATTACATTGAACTTGTATTAATGCTTAATAATTTATTAACTTTGATATTAAATTGAGTAGTAACTATTAATTAACTGCTTATTAATGCATTACCTAATATGTTAACTAATGCTAAATAATGCATGATAATGATTGTTAATATATTATTAAACAGTTAATTCATGCTTAATAAAATACTAACTAACGTTAATTAAGGGACCCTTGGGTTGTTTTTTGTATGGTCTGACTGGGGTGTTGATGTGGTATTTTTTCATAGTGGAGAGAATCTGACGGGAAGATCACGCCTCTGCAGCTGATGAGACACGTCATCACCGAACGTCAGGGGACAGCTCTGAGGAGGGCGGAAGACACACGCTGAAACTGGTTAACAAGGTAAAGGAAAACTTCCAGTTCTCTAAAAAAACAAACCAAAAAAACAAGTTCAATCAGTAGACAGAATGAATTTTCACAACATAACATAACAACCAGCACAGGGAAGAGTGGCCCGAACAAATGAGTATTAGGAGCAGGTGTGTGGCTGACAGTGAGCAGTGATTGGAGGGCAACCATGGGTGCAAAACCAATCAGGCAAAGGGCAGAGCAGGCACACATGAGTTGCAGCCACAGGGGCCTGACCAATCAAGGGTGAAGCTGTGGAGATCTACAAGGGAAGGATCCACACCAGAGAGCACACTGATCCACACTGCTTTGCATAATGTACAGCAGAAGTAAACAGAAGTGTGTTCCACTTCTGCTAATAAACCCTCCTAAATGTTAATACTGGACCTTTAAAGCTTACTCACTCGTTCATTTTCTACCACTTTATCCTCCGGTGTCGGGGGGTGAGGGAACTGGAGCCATGTTTTTGGACTGAGGGAGGCAACCAGTGTAATAGAAAATATTTCTAGTATAAACTTTCAAACACACCTGCAGCAGCGTGTGTCTTAACTTTCCTTCCCGGGGTTCTTCTGTCTTTGTCTCTGTGCCTGATATCAGCAGGTTCACACACTCTGTCTCACCAACTGCTGTCCATAGAAATGTTGGGGGCTGTTCCAGGCGATAAAAACCCAAACACTGACAGCCTTGATCCTCTGTCTGTTCCTCTTGCAAGAAGAATAAATTTCACACAGACAGCTTATAGCCTTTATTTCTACACTCACCACAGTATAATGAAGGTACTTCAGTCAAACTTTTTGTGGTTGTTTAATGTCTGTTTTTACTCTTTACGCCGTCGTTGTAAAACAAGTTAAAGGTCAAACTGACAACAACGGTGAAACTGAATCTGAAAGGTTGCAGTTGAATGTTGTTTGTTTTGTGGATTTGAGTGTTTGTGTGTCTTTCAATAGACTCTTTATCTCTTCATTTGATGTGGGAGTAGGTGGCGGCTAGGGATGTCACAAAAAACGATACTTGCGAGACCTTTCCATTCTAAAATTTAAAAAACACAGACGATGCCTATTATTTTGAGGCACCGAGGAAGTTTTAGTGCTGTGACTCTTCTGGAACAAATGGGGGCAGTAGAAGGCTTCAGAGTGTTTCAGTTAATACTTGCATTCCGAAGAGGTCACGAAGAAGTAGAACTCCCATGTCATAACAAACCCGATGTGAAAGATTATCAATTATCAATCCACTGAAGCCAATATGTGAACGTTGCTACCGTGGTCTTCAGACCGAGGGATGCAATACTTCCAATTTAGCGAAGCATCTCCGAGCCCGGCATCCGGATTTGTTGAAAGAATTCAAGGTAAGTTTTTATTTCATATTATAACAACATCCAAACATTTGAACGAGTTTTTAACGAGTTATCGTTTTCTTTTTTAATATGCCATACTGAAATACGTGTTACACGATGTTTGGGATGGCTCGCGGGCACATCTGTTGCAATGTCTTATGTAGCGCCTTCGTTGAGGAGCAGAATAGAAAAAATAAAATTTATATTATAATATTTTAATTAGTAATTAGTATCCCATATTTTAATGAGATTTACGGATCGACGAACTGCAACCCGCACTGTTTTTTCTGTCTTTCTTTGTCAGCAAATCTTTATTTAAAATTAAGTTGAGGATTTTTTGTGAAATAGTTCATGATTTCTTTATTCTCTTTATCTTCTATCTATTTAAATCTGAAAATGTATAAATTATTTTTATATGCACATATCTTCATGTTTATTTAACAGATGTTTTTGGTTATCTTTATTTCTAAATTGTTCAAGAGAGATAAAGTCACCGCAGTCACTGTGTTTTTTTTAATTTTTTTTTTTTACCCCCAGCCAAAAGTGCTTTGCGTTGGTTAGGGGGTATGACTGGAAAAAACTTTGATTAGCACTGGTCTAGAGAAAACATCCAGTGAGCAGCAGTTCTCTGGGAGAAAATGCTTTGTTGATGCCTGAGGTCAGATAAAATGATAGAAAGGCAACAGTAACTCAAATAACCACTTGTTACAACCAAGGTATGAAGACGGATTATCTTCGAAAACCACATCATCTAAGTCATTACAAATAAGTCATAACAACACCCACATAATGGGCTTAGGTGTGACGCCTCATTTTATTTCTCTCCACACAGACATCTGCAGACGTGGGTGCTGATAACACAGAAGAAAATGCTTTACAGCAAACTCTCTCATGGAGTTACCTGTTTTAAAATGAATGTCACATCTCTGACAGAAGTGACACAGTTTTGATTCACTTTATATTCGCTATAAAATGCAATGCTGAGCGAACAGTTTGAATATTTTAAATTTGGTAAACAGCACTGAAAAGTAAACAAAATAACCCAATAACTTCTGCATCGTACAAAGAAAAGAACGGAAATGCTGACTACAACATGTTTTTGAGATCAGATATATTCTAGTCTGTCTGCCCTTACATTTTGGACGTCAGCAGTATTCTAGCAGACTCACACAAAACTGGAACTGTAGCTGAGGAGCTGGGTAGCAGAGTCAGAATCTCACAGAAAAGCAGTGTAAGCGCGACGTCGCACCGGTGCGACGACAGCTAACGATGGCGATTGAATAAGAAGTAACAGACAACAATGGAGGACATCCAGCTGCTCTTACTTGCTGCTCAGTTTGTGGCTGTTTGTCTCAAGAAGGCGTCAAGGTTTGAATGAGAATAGACTTTGGATGTACCATTGTTCTGTGGTACTCTCAAGGGAAGGGCCCCCAGAAAATGGACTAATGGTCTAAATAAATTGGTTATAAATGGAAGGGTTGCATCAGCAAGCACATACGGCATTAAAAGACAGGTGATCTGCTATGGCAATCCTCCAGAAAAGGAAGAAGCTGCAAAAGACCCTGGAGGGCACATTTGAGCAGTGAAAAGACCACACATTTCAGCAAAACCAAAGACAACATGAAAAAACAACCATTTTCCTTTTCCCTACCTTTTTAAAGGTTTAATAAAAACAATCAAGAATGTTCTCTGGCAGCCGGGCTGTGAGCGGCTCAAGGGAGGTCCACCTACCTTTGCCAGCAGATTCTGGCTGGCCTCTTGTACTAAAACCTGCCAGTCATCCCCCAGGATTCACTGAAACACACACACACAGTCAATCAAACATGCACACCTGCAGCCACACACACAGAGAGAGACACACACAAGGAAAGGGCGAGTACAACGGTGATCAAATAACAGTCATTGTGAATTGTTCAACAGAACAGTGGAGTTCTTAGGTTCTGATTAGTGCAAAAATAACTCTAAACATGCAGCGAATCAGAGGACATCAGCTGACGAGCTGTGTCCTGAGGATGGATCGCGTTCATGCACCTCAGGAATGTGTCCTCAAACCATCACCAACGTGGAGCTAAAGTTTCAGGATGCACTGGGAGTATTCAGACCTGTATCTAGAGCGGTCTTCATGAGATCGGATCACTCAGGACGGATATTAATACCAGGTGTGAACAGAGTGTGAAGATAATATGTTGCTTTTTTACCTGACGACTTGAAATCAAGATGACAGAAACAGAAGATGCTGTTGTGACGTGCACAGTCTTGTTGCCTGGCAACATGACGTCAGCTACCAGAGCTCTATATTTCTCTATAATACTCTATTACTTTCCTTTGACTGAGTCTTTGAAAACTGGGTTGAAATTTGACATAATGGAAACCTTGTATTGATCTACAGTTTCTTGCATTCTCCCTTGTCCACAAGCTGGGTCCTTAACTGGATTCATTTGAAGCTTTTTCCTGAGATCCTACTTTTTGTGGGTTCAGCAATCCGTCTGAATCTGGATGTCAAGGGTGACAGCACCACTTCCTCCTGGTTGCAGACTGTCACATTTTTTGACAACTGTATTGATTCAGCATGTCAGGATCCTCGCTCATTAGTGAAATCCCTCCTCTCTTTGAGGTAGTTTGGTTGTCAGGGTGAACTGGCGACTGTGACCGGCTCTCTCCTGCAGTGGTCAAGACTGATCATCAATACAAATGATGACACAATGCCATTTCCAGCAGGCACCTGTGAATAACAGTCTCAGGAACTCCAAATGAAAAACACAGTCAATGAACATGCAGTAATTAATCAAGCATTATCAACATACTGATGTTGATGCATGATTAAATGCATGATTGATGATTAAATGAACAGTTTTTAATGCATAATGTAAATGATAGATCTGACATTTGGAAACACAAGAAACCACAACACCAGCCATGACCTCTCTGCTAAAATAAGACCGTAGTTCTGTTCATATGTGCAAAATTTCTTCATTTTGCATATGTGGGAGGAAACTGGAGAACATAAACAGAAAAACCTGGACCGGCCCACAAACCAGCAACCTTCTTGCCATGAGGCAACAGTACTAGCCATGTGTGCCAGTGTGTGGCCTGAATCCAGCACCCACCCGGTCAATTCCGTGGCATCTGGAGCTCTATTGGTAAGAGACGTTCGCAAAGCAGCCGCCCACAAGATTTGTTGTGGTGACAATCCTGTGTTTTTAATAGCAGATGCTGCAACGTTATGCAACGTGCCACTGGTTTTAATGCACTGTGCTGCTACGGGAATGCATGAGAAGAAATTTGCTTCAGGTGATCTGTGATAACCAGCTGATTCTGAACAAACTAGTCATAGTTGATCACAATCGTTTATTTCATTTTAAAGGAAGCAGAGCTTCCCTTGCTGTCTTACAGTCGCCTCTGCTCCAGACTGTTTCCTGCTTCCCACACTAACGCGCTCTGAGAATTTTGTGTCATTTGCAATGAACCGTACAGTATCCTGTGCATGCTGATAGCAGCACACATTTCCACAGTCTCTTTTCTGGAGCATTAATGGGGTTTGTTTGCTCTCAGTTGTACATGTGGAAAGTGAGATATACAGTACGCTTGAAGACAGAGAAGAGTGGAAAAAAAGTGAGAACCCGGCCTCCTCTCGGACATCTACATGTCAGGCCAGACGCTACGTGAAGTGGATGTGTCATGTCGGTCATGTTGTCTGTTTTGGGAAGTTATGAAACTTGGCAAAATCCTTTTTGCCCTGCCAGAAAATGAGGTTTCAGACAATGTTAGATGATCCGCCAAGCACTTCATATAAGGCACAGTTGGACCCTAAAAGGCTCTTGTTAGTGTTTGCTGCCTGCAAAAAGATATGCTGTGGAGAGCCTGGATATTTGTGTGCCTGAAGGCTTTTCAGCAGAAAATACTCCACATTTTATGACTTGTATTTGTAATTATTTGCAAGCAGTGTCTCAAAATTCTTGTTTCATTCGCAGTAAGTCCACAGTCAAAATCCACAATATCACTCCGTATGTTTACATGCACAGTTTAATCGATAAGGCTGTAGTCTGACTAAGACAGTAAATTGTGTCAAAATTTATGCATACTTGAACTTAAACTTAAAGCTGCAGTGTATAATTTTTAAATATAAACAAAAATGTAGCAGTGTTAAGCTCTTGTGTCGCTCAGCAACATTACCACAATGCACACAGGAAGTGATTTGTTTCATATCAAGACTGACGGAGGCAGCAGCAACATTACAGTAGTAAGAGTAAGGCAAGACGACTGAAAACAGGTGAAAACCTAGTTTTTCAGTAATTGGACAGGATAAATGCTTCTTGCCTCCATCCACGCCTGCCTGGCTGCTGTATACAGTCAAGGCTGATAGTTTTGCTTCACAGAGCCCATTTTCAGACGAAGGACAAAGCATACAAATAATGTTACATTGTTTCAAACAGGCAGAATAATAACCTAAAAGGATACATTTGAAAGTTAATTGATCTGTATTTAGAGAGCTTTTCTGGTCTTGCACTCAAACCTGCTTTACAGTACTTTCACCCATTCATACCATTTCATCTCATTCATACAGTGCATCTGTATGCTTTTTCTATTAAACATCTATCATGCCCATTTATGTGTTGCCAGGACAGCCATGGGGAGCGATGACAAAAAAATCACCAAACATTACACACTACAGCTTTAACATTTGTTTAGGTTTTATTTTGTTCATTTGTTGGAACCTGTAAATGAATATGGAGAAAAAGAAGGATGCTTATTTGTTTGTTCAGGGTATATTTTTAATGTGTAAAGACATATAATACAACAAACACAGCCACAGTATCAGATCAAGACAACACCTGTGTGTGTTCATGTGCCCTGCAGGTCCTGAAGTGTCTTTGAGTCTACAGTGAGTAGAGCAGATCAAATGCAAGTGATGCTGCTGACTCTGTGATTGATGTGTGTGCAGATTCAACATCATACATCTGCTGGATGTCAGGAGTTCAGTAAGAGGTGTGTTAAAAGTGGGGTTTCTGTTGGTCTCTGTGTTGAATCTTTTTTTTTTATTATTTGGTAGAGTCAAGATAAAGAAGCACCATACCATCCAGCCCTCTCACTCAAGTGTGCGATACACTGGACTAGAAAACTGAGGAGGAGGGCAGAAAAAACTACAAATACAAACACAAAACAAACAGGGGATAAATAAAGACATCACAAAAGGAATATGTACAAATATTGCTCATATGCACATAAATACCCGACTGGTTTCTGATTTGGTGGCAGCTCAACAGTCTCTCCTTCCCTGGTTTTATTAATTGTTATTTGCACGTGGACATTCAGGATCACATTAAATTAAGTCAATAATTCCTTGATCTTTTGAAAAAAAGTCATATTCAGTAAAACTCAGTTTTCTGTTTGAAAAGGCTGCTGTAAGGTAATGCAGTTTTATACAAGAAAGCAGACAGATTTTCTTTTTTATCAGGTAATCACTTTTGACACATAGAACACGACTGCACAGTTGTACTGTTACTTTAACTCAAGGATCTGAGAAGGTTTATTTTTGTAGAAAACCTTTAATGCATGCCCCACTTTTCCGCCATTTATTTCTCCCATTTAATGCATCTGATTTGACCTTTTTGATCTTGATTCTTTACTTTAACATACACTATATGGACAAAAGCTTTAAAAAACAGCTTTTATCGGTTGAGGTTCTGTCTAGTGTGGACTTTGAAAGGCTTTTTCATGACCTGTCTGGACTATTGTAATGCCCTTTTTGTTGGGGTTAGCCTGGCCTCCCTTTCATGCCTTCAGCTTGTCCAGAATGCACAGGAAACACATACGTGAGCACATCTCCCCCATTCTGGCCTCCCTCCATTGGCTCCCAGTATGGTACAGGATAGATTTTCACCCTACCGCTCTGATTTGCTGCAGCCATTTGTCCCTCTTACAAAGTTGGAAGCATAGCATTGTCCAAAATGTCTTGGTATACTAAAGTGTGGTCCTTCATTGGAGATGAGGGGCCTAGCCTAAAGCCTGAATTCAATACATTGCATGTCATTTAGCAGACACTTCCAATTCAATCCAAAGCACCTTACAAGGGAATTGAACCTGCCAGAGGTGGTGTTGAACCGGTGACCATGATGTCTCTGCACACAGGGGTAGCGGTCTTAACCACTCCACCCCCCTCAATACTTTACAGGCGTGTCCAAATACTTTAATCCATATAGTGCCGATACACACTCTTGTCTCACACACGACTTACCATGCTGCTTAAGGGCTTATCCACACAGAAACAGAAACAAAACCTGTACACTGTAGTATACAGTATATGCCAGGCCTGTATGTGGCGCTGTAATGCTGCCACAAAATACATCAAAAATGGAGAAGATGATATGGGGCATATTGGTTGTATACATGCAAGCACAAGGGTGACAATTTGATGATTTATTTTTCATTCTTGCACCAATTTTTCTGAAAATAGTGATTTAGGGCTCCCTAAATGCTGGTTCGGTGTGGATTAAAAGCCGCTACGACAGAAAACATTTTGCTCATTCTCCTAAACCTTTTGTTTTGTGTTTGGCTGATAAATCTTCATGAGGCCATTTTGTTAAGCACCTAATATCTTCAAGTGGCTTTATAAACACAGGCCTGTTCATGTCTCTCATGCTCCCAGGCACAGTGTATGCAAATGAACAAAAGAAAGAGCAGAATAAGAGGCAGATCACCTCCTCTCAGGCAGGTTCTGCACAGCCGAGTGTGTTGCATTAGTCTCAGTGGTAACTGTCAGCAGGCACAATGCATTTCCATAAACTCACTGAAAGCTTTTGATTAAAGTAATTGGCTTAGCTTCAGTCACTTCACTTTTATGAATTTACAGTTGTATCAAGGGGACAGCTGCTGTTTGACACATTTCTTTACCAGCCTTTATCGTGGGTGATTTAATGTATACAATTGTCTCCATAATGATGTATTTAATGGGTCTCTTGTACAATAAGCAATAGATCATCAGGATGTATGTGTGGGTAGATGGTACCCACATCAAAAGGCAAGAATCTAAATATAGCTCCACTTATTGCAGTTATTTATTCAACAAAATTTGAACTGGAAGATTGATAGTGCTCTTGTGGCTAATGAAGCTATGATTAGCATAGCATTGCTAGGAAGATGGAAGCAGGGAGGAGGGGACTGTTGACCAAATGTGACTCACTGTAAGAAATAGATTAATACATGTACATAAAAGAATTTCATTATTAAATATACAAGTTTCTAGTCTTAAGGCTGAGCTGAGACTGTGGGTTAGCTCAGTGGTTACGACTGGTACCCTGTGTGCAGGGACATCATGGTCACAAGTTCAATGCCACCCCTGGCAACTTGTGCTTAATCCCTTATAAGATGCTTTGGATAAAAGTGTCTGCTAAAATGACATGTAATGTAATGATTTAAATGTCCAGTTTTTAAGAATGAGGGATGTCTAATGGTTAAACTACAGAACTACAAAATTCTGCAGCAAATCTTTGATCTTGCCTGCTCTTTGCTGCCAATTAAGGTAGACTGAACCTTTAAAACTTGAAGTATTTAGACGTAGTATTTTTGTGGAAAACATGCACACTAATAACTAAGTCCACACACGTATGAAATTTTAGTTTGTTCAGACTTGAGAGGGAGAATGAGCAGAGGATGGTAATGGTGTGCATGTCAGCGATGCTGCTGACAGTGAAGTGAAATGATAATCCTGCAGTTTGTCTCGGGAGACACGCCTTCCAGGATCTCAAGACTACACTTAGCTGTCCACCTGCCACCTGCCTCTGCTCACAACACACATGCTTGCATGCGCACGCAAAAAACACACACGGGATTCAAGACAGAAATGATCCATCTCATTCTGACACCCACGTGTGCTGGTAAGGGAGTGATCCAACACGTGAAATTTGATAAATTGTCTTGAGTGAAAAGCTCATCTTTTGTCCCCCTCTCTTCCTCCTGCTACATTTCCGCCAAACCTCTCTTTTCACTTCACCCCATGGAGTAATCAATTGCACGTCGGCCACTGTCCTCCCATGATTTTATGCAAAGATGTGAACATAATGTGCCCCGTGTGAGGATTGAACTCACGGCCTTCAGATTATGAGACTGACGCGCTGCCAACTGCGCTAACGAGGCCTCCTCCCCTGTAGAGCACGCACATGCATAGGACACAATGGACCCAGCTTCGCACTGGGTTCAAAACAAAATTTTGAACATTTAAAACAAGCTGACAACAAGATTCATGAAGAACCTCCAAATGAATTTCCAACTGAGCTCGCTCCAGAATTAAAATAATGATAGAGGGTCGGAAGCACATCCTGACTAAAACACCACAATGACATGTAGGGAGAAGCGGAGGAAAAGCTAAGCTGCATTGGCCGGGAATCGGACCCGGGTCTCCCGCGTGGCAGGCGAGAATTCTACCACTGAACCACCAATGCCCACGTTGTCTCAGTTTTGAGCCACTCGGCTGACAGCGCCCACTTACGGAAACCAATATTGTGTCTGGGCTGATTGTCTCATGGTCATAGCACTTCAAAGATCCTCCACGCTTTTCAGACCTTAGCTTGAGAGGCAGGCTTGTCACCACTTTTCAGCTGTACTGTCATGATTGTTCTGTTGAAAGACGCCATCGACCTGGAGAAACCATCACTCAACGGAGGAGGTGGTCGAAGACACCAACTATCAGCCACCTACAATGCTGCCCTGAGCTATAGCATACGCACGCACCCATGACAGGGCTAAAAGCCCAGCTTGCCCCGGCCAGCTTCGCACTGGATTCAAAACAAAATATTTGAACATTTAAAACAGGCTGACTGCAAGAGTCATGCAAGAACCTCCAGATGAATTTCCAACTGAGCTCGCTCCAGAATTAAAATAATGATAGAGGGTCGGAAGCACATCCTGACTAAAACACCACAATGACATGTAGGGAGGAGTGCTGGAAAATTTTGATGCATTGGCCGGGAATCGGACCCGGGTCTCCCGCGTGGCAGGCGAGAATTCTACCACTGAACCACCAATGCCCACGTTGTCTCAGTTTTGAGCCACTCGGCTCAGACCGCCCACTTACGGAAACCAATATTGTGTCTGGGCTGATTGTCTCATGGTCATAGCACTTCAAAGATCCTCCACACTTTTCAGACCTTCAGCCGAACTGTCATGATTGTTCTGTTGAAAGACGCCATCGACCTGGAGAAACCATCACTCAACAGAGGAGGTGGTCGAAGACACCAACTATCAGCCACCTACATTGCTGTCCTGAGCTCTCTTCCAAAAAGGATGGACAGTCCAACAAAGATGAACTCCAACACTCGCAGCCGGCTTATCATCATCATTGACCCTAACCATGCCCTTTCACACCTCGACTCAGGTAAAACCAACAAGGTTAAACTGGCTAAGGTGTGAACGACCTGCATTGTTTGACATAGTGACTCTCTCAACAAGTATTTTGCCAACATGGGCTAAAGACCAGGATTATCCCACCTGTCTTGCCGAAGTGAAGAAGCCTCTTGGATGAGAAGTTGAAGTACCCTCAACTAACCACAAGCAAGTGCCGCTGCAGCGAACAACTGAAGGAACTTCACAGACACTGTTAGCCATTGCTCGTCCACCACTTTCCTCCCATGATTTTATGCAAATGTGTGATGAATGTAACAATATAGGTTTTGCCCCGTGTGAGGATTGAACTCACGGCCTTCAGATTATGAGACTGACGCGCTGCCAACTGCGCTAACGAGGCCTCCTCCCCTGTAGAGCACGCACATGCATAGGACACAATGGACCCAGCTTCGCACTGGGTTCAAAACTAAATTTTGAACATTTAAAACAAGCTGACAACAAGATTCATGAAGAACCTCCAAATGAATTTCCAACTGAGCTCGCTCCAGAATTAAAATAATGATAGCGGGTCGGAAGCACATCCTGACTAAAACACCACAATGACATGTAGGGAGAAGCGGAGGAAAAGCTAAGCTGCATTGGCCGGGAATCGGACCCGGGTCTCCCGCGTGGCAGGCGAGAATTCTACCACTGAACCACCAATGCCCACGTTGTCTCAGTTTTGAGCCACTCGGCTGACAGCGCCCACTTACGGAAACCAATATTGTGTCTGGGCTGATTGTCTCATGGTCATAGCACTTCAAAGATCCTCCACGCTTTTCAGACCTTAGCTTGAGAGGCAGGCTTGTCACCACTTTTCAGCTGTACTGTCATGATTGTTCTGTTGAAAGACGCCATCGACCTGGAGAAACCATCACTCAACGGAGGAGGTGGTCGAAGACACCAACTATCAGCCACCTACAATGCTGCCCTGAGCTATAGCATACGCACGCACCCATGACAGGGCTAAAAGCCCAGCTTGCCCCGGCCAGCTTCGCACTGGATTCAAAACAAAATATTTGAACATTTAAAACAGGCTGACTGCAAGAGTCATGCAAGAACCTCCAGATGAATTTCCAACTGAGCTCGCTCCAGAATTAAAATAATGATAGAGGGTCGGAAGCACATCCTGACTAAAACACCACAATGACATGTAGGGAGGAGCGCTGGAAAATTTTGATGCATTGGCCGGGAATCGGACCCGGGTCTCCCGCGTGGCAGGCGAGAATTCTACCACTGAACCACCAATGCCCACGTTGTCTCAGTTTTGAGCCACTCGGCTCAGACCGCCCACTTACGGAAACCAATATTGTGTCTGGGCTGATTGTCTCATGGTCATAGCACTTCAAAGATCCTCCACACTTTTCAGACCTTCAGCCGAACTGTCATGATTGTTCTGTTGAAAGACGCCATCGACCTGGAGAAACCATCACTCAACAGAGGAGGTGGTCGAAGACACCAACTATCAGCCACCTACATTGCTGTCCTGAGCTCTCTTCCAAAAAGGATGGACAGTCCAACAAAGATGAACTCCAACACTCGCAGCCGGCTTATCATCATCATTGACCCTAACCATGCCCTTTCACACCTCGACTCAGGTAAAACCAACAAGGTTAAACTGGCTAAGGTGTGAACGACCTGCATTGTTTGACATAGTGACTCTCTCAACAAGTATTTCGCCAACATGGGCTAAAGACCAGGATTATCCCACCTGTCTTGCCGAAGTGAAGAAGCCTCTTGGATGAGAAGTTGAAGTACCCTCAACTAACCACAAGCAAGTGCCGCTGCAGCGAACAACTGAAGGAACTTCACAGACACTGTTAGCCATTGCTCGTCCACCACTTTCCTCCCATGGTTTTATGCAAATGTGTGATGAATGTAACAATATAGGTTTTGCCCCGTGTGAGGATTGAACTCACGGCCTTCAGATTATGAGACTGACGCGCTGCCAACTGCGCTAACGAGGCCTCCTCCCCTGTAGAGCACGCACATGCATAGGACACAATGGACCCAGCTTCGCACTGGGTTCAAAACAAAATTTTGAACATTTAAAACAAGCTGACAACAAGATTCATGAAAAACCTCCAAATGAATTTCCAACTGAGCTCGCTCCAGAATTAAAATAATGATAGAGGGTCGGAAGCACATCCTGACTATAACACCACAATGACATGTAGGGAGAAGCGGAGGAAAAGCTAAGCTGCATTGGCCGGGAATCGGACCCGGGTCTCCCGCGTGGCAGGCGAGAATTCTACCACTGAACCACCAATGCCCACGTTGTCTCAGTTTTGAGCCACTCGGCTGACAGCGCCCACTTACGGAAACCAATATTGTGTCTGGGCTGATTGTCTCATGGTCATAGCACTTCAAAGATCCTCCACGCTTTTCAGACCTTAGCTTGAGAGGCAGGCTTGTCACCACTTTTCAGCTGTACTGTCATGATTGTTCTGTTGAAAGACGCCATCGACCTGGAGAAACCATCACTCAACGGAGGAGGTGGTAGAAGACACCAACTATCAGCCACCTACAATGCTGCCCTGAGCTATAGCATACGCACGCACCCATGACAGGGCTAAAAGCCCAGCTTGCCCCGGCCAGCTTCGCACTGGATTCAAAACAAAATATTTGAACATTTAAAACAGGCTGACTGCAAGAGTCATGCAAGAACCTCCAGATGAATTTCCAACTGAGCTCGCTCCAGAATTAAAATAATGATAGAGGGTCGGAAGCACATCCTGACTAAAACACCACAATGACATGTAGGGAGGAGCGCTGGAAAATTTTGATGCATTGGCCGGGAATCGGACCCGGGTCTCCCGCGTGGCAGGCGAGAATTCTACCACTGAACCACCAATGCCCACGTTGTCTCAGTTTTGAGCCACTCGGCTCAGACCGCCCACTTACGGAAACCAATATTGTGTCTGGGCTGATTGTCTCATGGTCATAGCACTTCAAAGATCCTCCACACTTTTCAGACCTTCAGCCGAACTGTCATGATTGTTCTGTTGAAAGACGCCATCGACCTGGAGAAACCATCACTCAACAGAGGAGGTGGTCGAAGACACCAACTATCAGCCACCTACATTGCTGTCCTGAGCTCTCTTCCAAAAAGGATGGACAGTCCAACAAAGATGAACTCCAACACTCGCAGCCGGCTTATCATCATCATTGACCCTAACCATGCCCTTTCACACCTCGACTCAGGTAAAACCAACAAGGTTAAACTGGCTAAGGTGTGAACGACCTGCATTGTTTGACATAGTGACTCTCTCAACAAGTATTTTGCCAACATGGGCTAAAGACCAGGATTATCCCACCTGTCTTGCCGAAGTGAAGAAGCCTCTTGGATGAGAAGTTGAAGTACCCTCAACTAACCACAAGCAAGTGCCGCTGCAGCGAACAACTGAAGGAACTTCACAGACACTGTTAGCCATTACTCGTCCACCACTTTCCTCCCATGATTTTATGCAAATGTGTGATGAATGTAACAATATAGGTTTTGCCCCGTGTGAGGATTGAACTCACGGCCTTCAGATTATGAGACTGACGCGCTGCCAACTGCGCTAACGAGGCCTCCTCCCCTGTAGAGCACGCACATGCATAGGACACAATGGACCCAGCTTCGCACTGGGTTCAAAACAAAATTTTGAACATTTAAAACAAGCTGACAACAAGATTCATGAAGAACCTCCAAATGAATTTCCAACTGAGCTCGCTCCAGAATTAAAATAATGATAGAGGGTCGGAAGCACATCCTGACTAAAACACCACAATGACATGTAGGGAGAAGCGGAGGAAAAGCTAAGCTGCATTGGCCGGGAATCGGACCCGGGTCTCCCGCGTGGCAGGCGAGAATTCTACCACTGAACCACCAATGCCCACGTTGTCTCAGTTTTGAGCCACTCGGCTGACAGCGCCCACTTACGGAAACCAATATTGTGTCTGGGCTGATTGTCTCATGGTCATAGCACTTCAAAGATCCTCCACGCTTTTCAGACCTTAGCTTGAGAGGCAGGCTTGTCACCACTTTTCAGCTGTACTGTCATGATTGTTCTGTTGAAAGACGCCATCGACCTGGAGAAACCATCACTCAACGGAGGAGGTGGTCGAAGACACCAACTATCAGCCACCTACAATGCTGCCCTGAGCTATAGCATACGCACGCACCCATGACAGGGCTAAAAGCCCAGCTTGCCCCGGCCAGCTTCGCACTGGATTCAAAACAAAATATTTGAACATTTAAAACAGGCTGACTGCAAGAGTCATGCAAGAACCTCCAGATGAATTTCCAACTGAGCTCGCTCCAGAATTAAAATAATGATAGAGGGTCGGAAGCACATCCTGACTAAAACACCACAATGACATGTAGGGAGGAGCGCTGGAAAATTTTGATGCATTGGCCGGGAATCGGACCCGGGTCTCCCGCGTGGCAGGCGAGAATTCTACCACTGAACCACCAATGCCCACGTTGTCTCAGTTTTGAGCCACTCGGCTCAGACCGCCCACTTACGGAAACCAATATTGTGTCTGGGCTGATTGTCTCATGGTCATAGCACTTCAAAGATCCTCCACACTTTTCAGACCTTCAGCCGAACTGTCATGATTGTTCTGTTGAAAGACGCCATCGACCTGGAGAAACCATCACTCAACAGAGGAGGTGGTCGAAGACACCAACTATCAGCCACCTACATTGCTGTCCTGAGCTCTCTTCCAAAAAGGATGGACAGTCCAACAAAGATGAACTCCAACACTCGCAGCCGGCTTATCATCATCATTGACCCTAACCATGCCCTTTCACACCTCGACTCAGGTAAAACCAACAAGGTTAAACTGGCTAAGGTGTGAACGACCTGCATTGTTTGACATAGTGACTCTCTCAACAAGTATTTTGCCAACATGGGCTAAAGACCAGGATTATCCCACCTGTCTTGCCGAAGTGAAGAAGCCTCTTGGATGAGAAGTTGAAGTACCCTCAACTAACCACAAGCAAGTGCCGCTGCAGCGAACAACTGAAGGAACTTCACAGACACTGTTAGCCATTGCTCGTCCACCACTTTCCTCCCATGATTTTATGCAAATGTGTGATGAATGTAACAATATAGGTTTTGCCCCGTGTGAGGATTGAACTCACGGCCTTCAGATTATGAGACTGACGCGCTGCCAACTGCGCTAACGAGGCCTCCTCCCCTTTAGAGCATGCACATGCATAGGACACAATGGACCCAGCTTCGCACTGGGTTCAAAACAAAATTTTGAACATTTAAAACAAGCTGACAACAAGATTCATGAAGAACCTCCAAATGAATTTCCAACTGAGCTCGCTCCAGAATTAAAATAATGATAGAGGGTCGGAAGCACATCCTGACTAAAACACCACAATGACATGTAGGGAGGAGCGCTGGAAAATTTTGATGCATTGGCCGGGAATCGGACCCGGGTCTCCCGCGTGGCAGGCGAGAATTCTACCACTGAACCACCAATGCCCACGTTGTCTCAGTTTTGAGCCACTCGGCTCAGACCGCCCACTTACGGAAACCAATATTGTGTCTGGGCTGATTGTCTCATGGTCATAGCACTTCAAAGATCCTCCACACTTTTCAGACCTTCAGCCGAACTGTCATGATTGTTCTGTTGAAAGACGCCATCGACCTGGAGAAACCATCACTCAACAGAGGAGGTGGTCGAAGACACCAACTATCAGCCACCTACATTGCTGTCCTGAGCTCTCTTCCAAAAAGGATGGACAGTCCAAAAAAGATGAACTCCAACACTCGCAGCCGGCTTATCATCATCATTGACCCTAACCATGCCCTTTCACACCTCGACTCAGGTAAAACCAACAAGGTTAAACTGGCTAAGGTGTGAACGACCTGCATTGTTTGACATAGTGACTCTCTCAACAAGTATTTTGCCAACATGGGCTAAAGACCAGGATTATCCCACCTGTCTTGCCGAAGTGAAGAAGCCTCTTGGATGAGAAGTTGAAGTACCCTCAACTAACCACAAGCAAGTGCCGCTGCAGCGAACAACTGAAGGAACTTCACAGACACTGTTAGCCATTACTCGTCCACCACTTTCCTCCCATGATTTTATGCAAATGTGTGATGAATGTAACAATATAGGTTTTGCCCCGTGTGAGGATTGAACTCACGGCCTTCAGATTATGAGACTGACGCGCTGCCAACTGCGCTAACGAGGCCTCCTCCCCTGTAGAGCACGCACATGCATAGGACACAATGGACCCAGCTTCGCACTGGGTTCAAAACAAAATTTTGAACATTTAAAACAAGCTGACAACAAGATTCATGAAGAACCTCCAAATGAATTTCCAACTGAGCTCGCTCCAGAATTAAAATAATGATAGAGGGTCGGAAGCACATCCTGACTAAAACACCACAATGACATGTAGGGAGAAGCGGAGGAAAAGCTAAGCTGCATTGGCCGGGAATCGGACCCGGGTCTCCCGCGTGGCAGGCGAGAATTCTACCACTGAACCACCAATGCCCACGTTGTCTCAGTTTTGAGCCACTCGGCTGACAGCGCCCACTTACGGAAACCAATATTGTGTCTGGGCTGATTGTCTCATGGTCATAGCACTTCAAAGATCCTCCACGCTTTTCAGACCTTAGCTTGAGAGGCAGGCTTGTCACCACTTTTCAGCTGTACTGTCATGATTGTTCTGTTGAAAGACGCCATCGACCTGGAGAAACCATCACTCAACGGAGGAGGTGGTCGAAGACACCAACTATCAGCCACCTACAATGCTGCCCTGAGCTATAGCATACGCACGCACCCATGACAGGGCTAAAAGCCCAGCTTGCCCCGGCCAGCTTCGCACTGGATTCAAAACAAAATATTTGAACATTTAAAACAGGCTGACTGCAAGAGTCATGCAAGAACCTCCAGATGAATTTCCAACTGAGCTCGCTCCAGAATTAAAATAATGATAGAGGGTCGGAAGCACATCCTGACTAAAACACCACAATGACATGTAGGGAGGAGCGCTGGAAAATTTTGATGCATTGGCCGGGAATCGGACCCGGGTCTCCCGCGTGGCAGGCGAGAATTCTACCACTGAACCACCAATGCCCACGTTGTCTCAGTTTTGAGCCACTCGGCTCAGACCGCCCACTTACGGAAACCAATATTGTGTCTGGGCTGATTGTCTCATGGTCATAGCACTTCAAAGATCCTCCACACTTTTCAGACCTTCAGCCGAACTGTCATGATTGTTCTGTTGAAAGACGCCATCGACCTGGAGAAACCATCACTCAACAGAGGAGGTGGTCGAAGACACCAACTATCAGCCACCTACATTGCTGTCCTGAGCTCTCTTCCAAAAAGGATGGACAGTCCAACAAAGATGAACTCCAACACTCGCAGCCGGCTTATCATCATCATTGACCCTAACCATGCCCTTTCACACCTCGACTCAGGTAAAACCAACAAGGTTAAACTGGCTAAGGTGTGAACGACCTGCATTGTTTGACATAGTGACTCTCTCAACAAGTATTTTGCCAACATGGGCTAAAGACCAGGATTATCCCACCTGTCTTGCCCAAGTGAAGAAGCCTCTTGGATGAGAAGTTGAAGTACCCTCAACTAACCACAAGCAAGTGCCGCTGCAGCGAACAACTGAAGGAACTTCACAGACACTGTTAGCCATTGCTCGTCCACCACTTTCCTCCCATGGTTTTATGCAAATGTGTGATGAATGTAACAATATAGGTTTTGCCCCGTGTGAGGATTGAACTCACGGCCTTCAGATTATGAGACTGACGCGCTGCCAACTGCGCTAACGAAGCCTCCTCCCCTGTAGAGCACGCACATGCATAGGACACAATGGACCCAGCTTCGCACTGGGTTCAAAACTAAATTTTGAACATTTAAAACAAGCTGACAACAAGATTCATGAAGAACCTCCAAATGAATTTCCAACTGAGCTCGCTCCAGAATTAAAATAATGATAGAGGGTCGGAAGCACATCCTGACTATAACACCACAATGACATGTAGGGAGAAGCGGAGGAAAAGCTAAGCTGCATTGGCCGGGAATCGGACCCGGGTCTCCCGCGTGGCAGGCGAGAATTCTACCACTGAACCACCAATGCCCACGTTGTCTCAGTTTTGAGCCACTCGGCTGACAGCGCCCACTTACGGAAACCAATATTGTGTCTGGGCTGATTGTCTCATGGTCATAGCACTTCAAAGATCCTCCACGCTTTTCAGACCTTAGCTTGAGAGGCAGGCTTGTCACCACTTTTCAGCTGTACTGTCATGATCGTTCTGTTGAAAGACGCCATCGACCTGGAGAAACCATCACTCAACGGAGGAGGTGGTAGAAGACACCAACTATCAGCCACCTACAATGCTGCCCTGAGCTATAGCATACGCACGCACCCATGACAGGGCTAAAAGCCCAGCTTGCCCCGGCCAGCTTCGCACTGGATTCAAAACAAAATATTTGAACATTTAAAACAGGCTGACTGCAAGAGTCATGCAAGAACCTCCAGATGAATTTCCAACTGAGCTCGCTCCAGAATTAAAATAATGATAGAGGGTCGGAAGCACATCCTGACTAAAACACCACAATGACATGTAGGGAGGAGCGCTGGAAAATTTTGATGCATTGGCCGGGAATCGGACCCGGGTCTCCCGCGTGGCAGGCGAGAATTCTACCACTGAACCACCAATGCCCACGTTGTCTCAGTTTTGAGCCACTCGGCTCAGACCGCCCACTTACGGAAACCAATATTGTGTCTGGGCTGATTGTCTCATGGTCATAGCACTTCAAAGATCCTCCACACTTTTCAGACCTTCAGCCGAACTGTCATGATTGTTCTGTTGAAAGACGCCATCGACCTGGAGAAACCATCACTCAACAGAGGAGGTGGTCGAAGACACCAACTATCAGCCACCTACATTGCTGTCCTGAGCTCTCTTCCAAAAAGGATGGACAGTCCAACAAAGATGAACTCCAACACTCGCAGCCGGCTTATCATCATCATTGACCCTAACCATGCCCTTTCACACCTCGACTCAGGTAAAACCAACAAGGTTAAACTGGCTAAGGTGTGAACGACCTGCATTGTTTGACATAGTGACTCTCTCAACAAGTATTTTGCCAACATGGGCTAAAGACCAGGATTATCCCACCTGTCTTGCCGAAGTGAAGAAGCCTCTTGGATGAGAAGTTGAAGTACCCTCAACTAACCACAAGCAAGTGCCGCTGCAGCGAACAACTGAAGGAACTTCACAGACACTGTTAGCCATTGCTCGTCCACCACTTTCCTCCCATGATTTTATGCAAATGTAACAATATAGGTTTTGCCCCGTGTGAGGATTGAACTCACGGCCTTCAGATTATGAGACTGACGCGCTGCCAACTGCGCTAACGAGGCCTCCTCCCCTTTAGAGCATGCACATGCATAGGACACAATGGACCCAGCTTCGCACTGGGTTCAAAACAAAATTTTGAACATTTAAAACAAGCTGACAACAAGATTCATGAAGAACCTCCAAATGAATTTCCAACTGAGCTCGCTCCAGAATTAAAATAATGATAGAGGGTCGGAAGCACATCCTGACTAAAACACCACAATGACATGTAGGGAGGAGCGCTGGTAAATTTTGATGCATTGGCCGGGAATCGGACCAGGGTCTCCCGCGTGGCAGGCGAGAATTCTACCACTGAACCACCAATGCCCACGTTGTCTCAGTTTTGAGCCACTCGGCTCAGACCGCCCACTTACGGAAACCAATATTGTGTCTGGGCTGATTGTCTCATGGTCATAGCACTTCAAAGATCCTCCACACTTTTCAGACCTTCAGCCGAACTGTCATGATTGTTCTGTTGAAAGACGCCATCGACCTGGAGAAACCATCACTCAACAGAGGAGGTGGTCGAAGACACCAACTATCAGCCACCTACATTGCTGTCCTGAGCTCTCTTCCAAAAAGGATGGACAGTCCAACAAAGATGAACTCCAACACTCGCAGCCGGCTTATCATCATCATTGACCCTAACCATGCCCTTTCACACCTCGACTCAGGTAAAACCAACAAGGTTAAACTGGCTAAGGTGTGAACGACCTGCATTGTTTGACATAGTGACTCTCTCAACAAGTATTTTGCCAACATGGGCTAAAGACCAGGATTATCCCACCTGTCTTGCCGAAGTGAAGAAGCCTCTTGGATGAGAAGTTGAAGTACCCTCAACTAACCACAAGCAAGTGCCGCTGCAGCGAACAACTGAAGGAACTTCACAGACACTGTTAGCCATTACTCGTCCACCACTTTCCTCCCATGATTTTATGCAAATGTGTGATGAATGTAACAATATAGGTTTTGCCCCGTGTGAGGATTGAACTCACGGCCTTCAGATTATGAGACTGACGCGCTGCCAACTGCGCTAACGAGGCCTCCTCCCCTGTAGAGCACGCACATGCATAGGACACAATGGACCCAGCTTCGCACTGGGTTCAAAACAAAATTTTGAACATTTAAAACAAGCTGACAACAAGATTCATGAAGAACCTCCAAATGAATTTCCAACTGAGCTCGCTCCAGAATTAAAATAATGATAGAGGGTCGGAAGCACATCCTGACTAAAACACCACAATGACATGTAGGGAGAAGCGGAGGAAAAGCTAAGCTGCATTGGCCGGGAATCGGACCCGGGTCTCCCGCGTGGCAGGCGAGAATTCTACCACTGAACCACCAATGCCCACGTTGTCTCAGTTTTGAGCCACTCGGCTGACAGCGCCCACTTACGGAAACCAATATTGTGTCTGGGCTGATTGTCTCATGGTCATAGCACTTCAAAGATCCTCCACGCTTTTCAGACCTTAGCTTGAGAGGCAGGCTTGTCACCACTTTTCAGCTGTACTGTCATGATTGTTCTGTTGAAAGACGCCATCGACCTGGAGAAACCATCACTCAACGGAGGAGGTGGTCGAAGACACCAACTATCAGCCACCTACAATGCTGCCCTGAGCTATAGCATACGCACGCACCCATGACAGGGCTAAAAGCCCAGCTTGCCCCGGCCAGCTTCGCACTGGATTCAAAACAAAATATTTGAACATTTAAAACAGGCTGACTGCAAGAGTCATGCAAGAACCTCCAGATGAATTTCCAACTGAGCTCGCTCCAGAATTAAAATAATGATAGAGGGTCGGAAGCACATCCTGACTAAAACACCACAATGACATGTAGGGAGGAGCGCTGGAAAATTTTGATGCATTGGCCGGGAATCGGACCCGGGTCTCCCGCGTGGCAGGCGAGAATTCTACCACTGAACCACCAATGCCCACGTTGTCTCAGTTTTGAGCCACTCGGCTCAGACCGCCCACTTACGGAAACCAATATTGTGTCTGGGCTGATTGTCTCATGGTCATAGCACTTCAAAGATCCTCCACACTTTTCAGACCTTCAGCCGAACTGTCATGATTGTTCTGTTGAAAGACGCCATCGACCTGGAGAAACCATCACTCAACAGAGGAGGTGGTCGAAGACACCAACTATCAGCCACCTACATTGCTGTCCTGAGCTCTCTTCCAAAAAGGATGGACAGTCCAACAAAGATGAACTCCAACACTCGCAGCCGGCTTATCATCATCATTGACCCTAACCATGCCCTTTCACACCTCGACTCAGGTAAAACCAACAAGGTTAAACTGGCTAAGGTGTGAACGACCTGCATTGTTTGACATAGTGACTCTCTCAACAAGTATTTCGCCAACATGGGCTAAAGACCAGGATTATCCCACCTGTCTTGCCGAAGTGAAGAAGCCTCTTGGATGAGAAGTTGAAGTACCCTCAACTAACCACAAGCAAGTGCCGCTGCAGCGAACAACTGAAGAAACTTCACAGACACTGTTAGCCATTACTCGTCCACCACTTTCCTCCCATGATTTTATGCAAATGTGTGATGAATGTAACAATATAGGTTTTGCCCCGTGTGAGGATTGAACTCACGGCCTTCAGATTATGAGACTGACGCGCTGCCAACTGCGCCAAGGAAATAGCTCGTTTGTCGCGGTCCTAGAGCTAGAAGTGTCAACACCCTACCATGATATGCCGTTGCGGTTACCGGTTCGCGTCCCGTGTCTCCCGTCACTTTCGAAGCGAACTGAATTGTAAATTGGTTATGGTATTAATTAATTAAGCCGTTTTTGGTGTTTGTAAACATTTCAGTATCTAGTTTATCACAATTAATGACTGTTAACGTTATAATACAACATGTATAAGCTTACCAACATTGTGTGCTGTATGTTAACATTGAAATATCGTTTAGCACAATTATTGACTACTATTACCAGTAATATGAGAGGTATACGGTTACCATTTTCTTTTTATGTAAAACTTATATATTGTCTATCACAAGCATTTGCTGTAAAATAAAAATGTGTATACTTACCATTATGATTAAGCAATAGACAATCATCAAGTAATTAAATGATGAATGTCATATAACTTGATTTTGATGAGTGAAGCAATATTACACACACGTCTGTTGCAGAATTACAATAACTTGCAACTTGGCCCTTTGATATGATCGATAATGGCTAAATTATTATCTCTGGTGTGATAATACCCCCCCCATGTGGTGTGTGCGAACATTTCCTGTGCATAGGACTAATAAAGGATTATCTTATATTATAATGTATATTGTATTTGAATGCAAAATAACACTTGATGGACAAAGCCATCTGAATACAAATTTATTACAAACAAATAAAAACAACCAGTGCAGTAATAAAATCAGTAAAAAAAAGAGTGAGCATTCTAATAAATATATACACATGTAAACAATAATGCAACTCCAGTGAAACAGTGTATATAACAGATAACAAATAGCAATATACAATAATATATACATATAAAACAGAACAGAATACCTTATATACACACACATAGTACCACAACAGAATATAATCGAAAAAATAGAATAGCTTATTATTTACACAGCAAACTAGAATAGAATATATATAATATTAGATAAGTGAAACAATAAATAAATATAAAATAAAATACAATAAAATACAAGTACAAAATTATTGTGGTGGCGCATCTTTCTTTTTGCCATAACCCCGGGCTTCAAATGAGGCCTTCCACTCAGCCAGAGTTGTAGTGGCTGTGGCTTGGCAGTACCAATTTCCGAAGTACTGCTGGTGGGTGGCAGGTTCCCGCTCTCTCTTGCACTGCTTGCAAATGATGGCGTCACTCTTTTTAGTGTACTTCCGCTTTTTAACACCACTCTCCTCTTGCTGCATCTTCTTTTTATGGTACTGCTGTGTGGTGTATGGCACATCAGCTGCCGGTTTGGTAATAACCACAGGGAGCAGAGGTTGTGGTGCAGGCAGGAGAGGTTGTGGTGCAAGCAGAAGAGGTTGCGGTGCAGGCAGGAGAGGTTGCGGAGCAGGCAGGAGAGGTTGCGGTGCAAGCAGGAGAGGCTGCGGTGCAAGCAGGAGAGGTTGTGGTACAGGCTGGGGAGGATGAAGAGGTTGATCGAGAGCTGCAAGGAATGGTGGCAGAATTGCAGCTGGAGCCACTGGCAGGTTCCGTCGCTGTTTCAGCTGCGCCGTCCCTGCCGTGTTAGGAGGCAGGACAAAGATGTGGGGATTTGCCACACTGCTGGTCGGGACACAGGGTCTGTCTTTACTCAGAACTGCAAGAGGCAAGCTCTCTGGGCTCACATTAGTGTTCTTTGGAGTAGAGAGGCCTTGCTCCAGCATGCTCTTCTCCTGTTTTTTTTGAAGTTTACAGTACCTAAAAATATTCAAAGTATACATTTGTTTGTATACCATAGTGTATCATATATATGCAATATATCTACACAGAACAGAGCACAGATACTATGTTATTCCCTTTTATTAACTCACCAACTAGCGATGGTTGCAGTATTCATCACCGGGAGCTGGATGGTGGTCTTCTCCATCACCATGGCATTATTTAGAATGACTTGGCGGATGTGAAGATATGCCTTGGTGACAAGGCTCCAACGCTCTTTCCTGACTCCATCGATGCGCCTGGGTCCACGATACTCCTCGCAGAGCTGAACAAAAAGTGCCTCACACACACGATTGCAGTCAGGCCACTGCGCTGGGCTTTTCCCTCCTGCAAAGCATCTGCAAAGGTATGGGCAGCATTAGTGTTCATAAAAGACATTATATAATAGTATTTAGCATTGTCATACGTACCGCTTTGTACTCTCCACACCAGGTGCAACATTTTTTTTTGTGGCCCTGAATCTCCCTTTGGGGATTGTGTCTTGATAGCGTGGAGGGTAGACTGTTTTTTTTTTGTCATACTCTGACAAACACTCCCATAGGGCAATAATATGTGCAGCCTCCTCTCTTGACAGGGCAAGACTGTGGTCTTTTAATTTGAACAAGTGTCCCGTCAAGTCCTGGACAGCTTGGAAGCCCTCAATGTTGTCTGGTCCAACAGAGTCCTACATTAAACAAAATAGTGATAAAAAATATATATATATTTTCAAATATTACACCTATTTGATTTTATTACAGATGTAACCCGACAGAAGTTAAAAACATCATCAAAATGTTAACCTACATCATGACTGGTGGAGCATGATGATGTGGAAGGCTGTTCCTCTGCCACACTGGGAGCATCTTGCTGGGGAGCTAATTTAGAACACATTTAAGCAAAGAGCAATTTTTATGATGGATAAAACAAGTATGCACTAACAATGTGTTTTAGACTGCTATGCATCTGTCTTTTAAGTATGCAACAGTTTGATTAGGACATGCTTTGACCTCTGACCTTGATGAGTGCAGAGCATTGCCGCATCCTGAGAGGTTTGAGGAGTGTCGGTTTGGAGCTGGGGACCAAGGCTGGGATTAGATCCAGCAGGTCTCCCACTGTCCTCACAAACTGGGGGGCACACAGGTACAGCTGCTATGGGAAGGTACACAGATAAACAGTGTAATGAACAGTGTTGTTGCCTCTATAGTGAGACAGCCTCCAATCTAAACATGTTTTATGTAAGTCATTATTATTGGAAACTTTACACTTAACAATTAAAAACTTACCACTCTGCATAGTGGCAACAGTGACGGAAGCAGAAGGTTCGCTGAGTGGTGCGCTAGGCAGTGCAGCCCCAGTTGCAGTAGGTGCAGCTGTTGTGGCACTGTCGCTAACTGCTCCAGCTGCAGCTGGAGGTGCATTTGATGCAGGAGCTGATGGAGTGGGCTGTTGTGGAGGCCAAATTGTGTCCAGGGTGGTAACAGTTGGATCCTCCACATCAAATTGCTCCAAAAGAGAGTCTCCCTCGGCCACAGTGATGTCCTCAGTTTCAAGGGTTGCCAGGGCCAACTTATAGTCCTCCATGGCAACATTGTTTTGGCTGTATAGGTATTCAATACCTATAAGCTCTCCTGAAACAATAAAATAAGCCTCATTAGATACTGACAAAGATATGTACCTGCCTGAAGTGTATTACAAATAATGAATTACGTTCATACCTGTGTATTTCCGGGGGGCTTTGTACTCCACCAGTTTTTTCCCAAGCACCTCCTCTGACAGCTGGTTGGCTGCATGCCTAAGTAGGCCACTGTATGAGTGTGGCCCTGCTGTCCCCTCTGCTGTCATGGTCCTATCCTCATTCCACCTGGCAAGACCATCAACCAGATATGCCTGGAAAAAGGTGTCACTTGCGAGGGTTCCTTTAAAAAAATTTGAAATATTGACATTGTGTTTCCAAGCATACAAACGTTATATTAAACAAATTAATAAATATCATTCTACACCTAACATGGAAACCTAACAATGTGTACTGTTTACCTGGGATGAATCTGTTCATGTGCAGATGGAAATTCTCCAGTGAGGTCGAACCTCTGGCACACCGGAAAGTTTGCAGCACATGACCACCCTTCTTCATTGTCCCAGTCTGTGTGTACAGCTGGAAACCTGGAGGGTCCTGGAGGCAGGGGATATGTTTGCACTGGGCCTTCCAGATTTCTGCCATCCTTGCAGAGTTGATCAGAGGCACACCGAGCGTGTTGCAGCCTCTCTCTCCATCATATGCCTCAATCAACTCCTTCAGCATGGCTTCCATCTCCCTGCTTTCCCGGACGGTCCTCCGACAATGAAGCTGCATCTCTGCCTTGCTTATATGGCGTATCACATCTCCCTCTGTGGGACGCATGAGACTTGCCTCCAGCTCTGCTCGCTTGGCTGCCTTGAGTCGCTGCAGGTCACTCTCATCCCACACGAAAATGCACCGGGTTAGCTGGGCCATGAAGCTGGTGTATAGAGAATGAGAATCAGTTGTGCACCCGGTCGCAAACCTCCTCATAAAGTGCCAGATATCCAACTGAATCCTCATGCCCGGCCATGCTCCAAAGATTTTTTTAAGGTGCGAGTTCCCACAGCAGTCACGGTCCACATATAGGATCTCGGGAGGTGGCACCTCTGCGTCCTTGTAGCGCCTCACAAGACCCTCTGCCATCTTCATTAGGCCCCAGCCCTCACTCGCTGTGAGAACGGACATGATCACATGCCCATGTTCATTTCCGATGTTGGTGGCCCGAGCAGCTGTGGACCGGGCCTCACCTGCCAGCTTCCTCACAATCTTTTTGGTCGAGTCCATCTTCAGTACCTGGCCAAAGAGTGAGGTGATGGAGGCCTTCACTTCATCCAGCCTGCTGAGGACATCCTGGGCATAAACCTGCATCAGCCAGCGATGTTTAGCCACTGCAGGCATAGCTGGCAAGTCCCCCAGCGGGACAGGAGTAATCAGGCCAGAGGAGATGGCACGTGCAACTCCTCTGTACTCAGTGAGAAACTGAATTTGTCTCCCAAGCCAGCTCTCCGCATGCTGCTCTTCCAGCTGCTTCTGAAGCTGGCTGCTGCTGTTGCCCAAGCCCCGCTGACGCATGAGGCGCACGACCTGCATGTCGCATCCCAGCTTGAAAGTCAGGAGACATGGGAACTGGATGCGGTGGCCTATGTCTAGCTGGGAGACGATGGCATGGCTCCAACCGATCACCTTTCGTTTGCAGCTTTTACAGGCAAGATATTCAGATGCCAAGAAGTAAGAGCTGCTGACTCCAAACACCTGCCTGACTCTCTGATGTAGTCCAGCAGAGGTAAGCTCTGACTTGCCACAGTCTGGATGTGGACAGAGCAACCGCACACGCCAAAGCTTCCTTGGCATCCACAGGAACAGGGGGTGACCGAAGAACTGCTCCAATGTTGGTGTACAAAAGATCATACATGTCAGCATGCTTTGTTAATCACCGTGCGTGGAAATTCCCACCCTGCTGATGTCCTTGAACGCACCGTCAGTGCTGCTCGTCTGAGAGCGATCGTCGTCTAAACGATCTGTGGTGTGTGCGTCTATGAAGCCGTGAGTTGCAATGTTTTGCTTGTGTATTGCACTTTGTTGGTGTTTGTGTTTATTCATGTGTCTTTTGATGACCTGGAAGTTGTGTTTTTTCCATCAGTTATGTGATGTAATGACTAATTAGTCCCTAATTAGTGACGTGAAGCTAGCTGCTAACTGGTGATCAGAGACGTTTATGTTGCGGTATTGATCATCTGCATTGCTGGTCCCTGTTGCTTGTGAGTTGATGATTGATTAATGACTGTCTGTCCATCCATCTTATGTTTTTATGTTGCATAGAAACCAATCGATGACAGTTCATTTAGTTTATTTGAGTAATGTTGACGCTACATTCACTACTTATCTGAAGCTGTATTTTCCTTTGTTACCTTTGGATAGCTCAGTGTATTTCTATGTTAGTTTTGTTATTTTCTAATCAGACAGTATTGTGTTGTGCTTGTATTGCAGCAACCACACACCCTCACGCAAAAATTGATAAACAGCTTGAACCTTATTAAAGGACTCCGCCTCTTTTTCATGCACTCAGAAGAACTGTACAAAAGTGTCCTGACCCGACACCCTGTAGTGATTGCTACCACCTAAGATCCCTATAGTCTACCGTACAGTTGGAATACCACTGGAGTTTAGTGATGGCCGAGGTGGATACCACCACATTCTGTCCACCTTTTCAAGGTCCAGCTCAGGTTGGTTAAACCGTGACCACCGGAACAGGGCCTTAGAAATCCAGCGCTGGTCAACTTCTGGCAGGGCAGGGATCCAACCAGCGGGCAGGCAAATTCTGTTCTCTGTTAAACAGATATGAGAGAATGAAGGAATTAAGGAATATATAAATAAAACCACAGTCTCTTAAGTTTGAAGAGAATAGTGTTGTGGGGAAAGATATGCCCATCCGTCATATTCTTTCCTGTCCATAACTAAAAACTTTTGTAGATGACATATATAAAGAAATAAGTATAATAACGGTATGATAAATGGTTATAATTGTTTACTTTTTATGAAAATGCCAAGAGAATTTGTGGATGAAAGAGACTAATAGCATTTAAGAAGTTAAGAGTGATGGCTCCTCAATTACAAAAACGTAGTTACAAAAGACACAGCCACAATTTCCAAAATGGATAGAAAAGAAAGCAAATCTGTATGTATGTATGTATGTATGCTAAGGTCAAATTCTATTCACGACTGTTATCATGTCCTCATGTATTGACACACTTAGCATTAATTTAAAAACAAGTATACTAAATAAACATATAATAATAACTTTATTTATATAGGACTTTTCAAAATCGAGCTACAAAGTGCTTTACAATAAAACAGATAACATAATGAGTTAAAAATCCAAACAAAGATAGAACATATAAAATAATATATAGAGAAGAGGAGAGTGTGTGTAAGTATTTCTTAAAAATACATACGTGGCATTTGTGACTCCATCTCTTGAACTGACAGCAGAAGTTCGCTGTCAGTGGGCTCATGCTCACTGGGAGCTAAATCTGCTGGCACCGTGTCTGTGGGCTCTGTTTTCATGGTGGATCCAGCAGGGGACACAGTAGGAGCAGCTGAAAAAAACATACACATCAGAATACATTACAAATATGAAAACATCTACAACTCCATGTTACACAGAAGGCTTTTTCTAGTTGTATACTTACATGGATGAAACTTTGGTGGCATAAACAGCCTCTTGACAGACTTGTGGATGCTCTGCTGGGACACGCCTTTCCCTGTCAACAATGACCGCAGGGAGGATACAGGCACTGAGGATGGTCGCGGTGAGGTGGATGGTCGTGATGAGGTGGATGGATGTGATGAGGTGGATGGTCGTGGTGAGGTGGATGGTTGTGATGAGGTGGATGGATGTGATGAGGTGGAGGGCTGTGATGAGGTGGAGGGCTGTGTGGAGGTGGCTGGTTTACGCTGACTTGTGGATCTCGCCTCCATCTTAAACTGAATGGCATAACGTCCCTCCGGATACAGCGAAATATACTTCAGCAAGGCTCTTTTATTGACGAGGTGGTTATGAGAATCAGAGCTTCCTGATTCCTCCGACATTGATGCCACCACATATCCAGCATAGCCCAGCGCATTCTCAGCCAACCACTGAAACGTTTGACCCCGGAAAATTCCAAACTGCAGCTGATATTGGCCCAGGAGATGCTTCTCATTGTTGGTGTCTCCACCACGACTCAGAACAGCCACCCTTGCTGCCTCTTTCACGCGATCTGGGGACAAAGCTCGGGCCCATGGCCTTTTCTCTCCCTTAATTTTCTTGGCATCATCTGTATCACAGAGGCTGGCAAGACCGTCTCCCCTCTTCCTAAATTTAGGATCCATTCTCTATGGTTGAAAAACAAACAACAGTTAAAATAAGCTTGGTCTGATCTCTTACTGCAAATACATTTATAGAATTTTCACTCAGTCTTCTTCAGTAATGCATAGATGGAAGCATGCATGCATGCATATGTGTGAAAGTAGAAGTAGGCCTATGCATATATGAATGTGTGGGGACATGAATGTATGTTTGTGTATTCACTGTTGCCCATAAAGTTGGAATAAAATATTTGTTACCTCTTCTCATGAAATGACAATGTGACAATGTGATTTATTCTTCATAGATAAAGTGTATATCTATTCAAAACTTTATTGATCAATCTCTTATAAACATATCAGTGAAGATTCAAGCACATATAAATAAAATTAAAAGATCAATGTGTCTGAATACAAAATCATTCCAACTTTAACAGTGTATCTGTCTTAAAAATATATTTTTCTTACATTATATATTATATTTTAAATGCTTTATCTTCTTTTTTAATTTAATAATTCAATTCTTAGCTGTTTGTATACTTAATACAGAATATAATAAGTTACCATAACACTCAAACTATATTGACTTATCTATACATATCTGTTTTGGCCTCTTTTTGATCCAAATAAGCAATAAAAGCAAATATTACGTTGGTAAACTGTGTGATACGTCGCCAGCCCGTTATTAACAGTGTAGTAGCGTTACACGATTTCCTATGCAAACAAGCATACAGTTGTGACTGTTGTAAGCGTACTGAAGTAAATGACAGTCATTATCGGTAGCTGAAAAAGTTAAAAAAAATGGAGAATTGTCCGTCTGTTAGCGCGTTACAGTCGTTCGTATGTTGTCACTGTCAGCTAGGTTACATGCAACGCAAATAAATGAAATGTTCATCATTAACGTTAGGGGGTGCTAGCTAACTGGCACCGGAAGTATACTTTTATTTGTATAATAAATATATATATATAACAATGTGATATAAACACTTTGAAACGTTAGAGTGGCACGGTTCTTACTGTAAATGCAGCAAAAGATGACGGTCTGGACGAAATAGCGTCTCTCAAATCTCGGTAGCGATACCGATTGCGATTGGTCAAATCTTGGTAGTCCATGACGAGAGGTGATTGGTTCTCGCAATTTTTGGTAGTAGGACGCCACCCGATTGGTCAATTCTTGGTAGAATTCTTGGTAGCGAGGAGCGATTTCATTGGCTCTCACATGACGGCCGGAGTTCGACTGACAGGTGACAGGGAGCGCCAACGAGGCCTCCTCCCCTGTAGAGCACGCACATGCATAGGACACAATGGACCCAGCTTCGCACTGGGTTCAAAACAAAATTTTGAACATTTAAAACAAGCTGACAACAAGATTCATGAAGAACCTCCAAATGAATTTCCAACTGAGCTCGCTCCAGAATTAAAATAATGATAGAGGGTCGGAAGCACATCCTGACTAAAACACCACAATGACATGTAGGGAGGAGCGCTGGAAAATTTTGATGCATTGGCCGGGAATCGGACCCGGGTCTCCCGCGTGGCAGGCGAGAATTCTACCACTGAACCACCAATGCCCACGTTGTCTCAGTTTTGAGCCACTCGGCTCAGACCGCCCACTTACGGAAACCAATATTGTGTCTGGGCTGATTGTCTCATGGTCATAGCACTTCAAAGATCCTCCACACTTTTCAGACCTTCAGCCGAACTGTCATGATTGTTCTGTTGAAAGACGCCATCGACCTGGAGAAACCATCACTCAACAGAGGAGGTGGTCGAAGACACCAACTATCAGCCACCTACATTGCTGTCCTGAGCTCTCTTCCAAAAAGGATGGACAGTCCAACAAAGATGAACTCCAACACTCGCAGCCGGCTTATCATCATCATTGACCCTAACCATGCCCTTTCACACCTCGACTCAGGTAAAACCAACAAGGTTAAACTGGCTAAGGTGTGAACGACCTGCATTGTTTGACATAGTGACTCTCTCAACAAGTATTTTGCCAACATGGGCTAAAGACCAGGATTATCCCACCTGTCTTGCCGAAGTGAAGAAGCCTCTTGGATGAGAAGTTGAAGTACCCTCAACTAACCACAAGCAAGTGCCGCTGCAGCGAACAACTGAAGGAACTTCACAGACACTGTTAGCCATTGCTCGTCCACCACTTTCCTCCCATGATTTTATGCAAATGTGTGATGAATGTAACAATATAGGTTTTGCCCCGTGTGAGGATTGAACTCACGGCCTTCAGATTATGAGACTGACGCGCTGCCAACTGCGCTAACGAGGCCTCCTCCCCTGTAGAGCACGCACATGCATAGGACACAATGGACCCAGCTTCGCACTGGGTTCAAAACAAAATTTTGAACATTTAAAACAAGCTGACAACAAGATTCATGAAGAACCTCCAAATGAATTTCCAACTGAGCTCGCTCCAGAATTAAAATAATGATAGAGGGTCGGAAGCACATCCTGACTAAAACACCACAATGACATGTAGGGAGAAGCGGAGGAAAAGCTAAGCTGCATTGGCCGGGAATCGGACCCGGGTCTCCCACGTGGCAGGCGAGAATTCTACCACTGAACCACCAATGCCCACGTTGTTTCAGTTTTGAGCCACTCGGCTGACAGCGCCCACTTACGGAAACCAATATTGTGTCTGGGCTGATTGTCTCATGGTCATAGCACTTCAAAGATCCTCCACGCTTTTCAGACCTTAGCTTGAGAGGCAGGCTTGTCACCACTTTTCAGCTGTACTGTCATGATTGTTCTGTTGAAAGACGCCATCGACCTGGAGAAACCATCACTCAACGGAGGAGGTGGTCGAAGACACCAACTATCAGCCACCTACAATGCTGCCCTGAGCTATAGCATACGCACGCACCCATGACAGGGCTAAAAGCCCAGCTTGCCCCGGCCAGCTTCGCACTGGATTCAAAACAAAATATTTGAACATTTAAAACAGGCTGACTGCAAGAGTCATGCAAGAACCTCCAGATGAATTTCCAACTGAGCTCGCTCCAGAATTAAAATAATGATAGAGGGTCGGAAGCACATCCTGACTAAAACACCACAATGACATGTAGGGAGGAGCGCTGGAAAATTTTGATGCATTGGCCGGGAATCGGACCCGGGTCTCCCGCGTGGCAGGCGAGAATTCTACCACTGAACCACCAATGCCCACGTTGTCTCAGTTTTGAGCCACTCGGCTCAGACCGTCCACTTACGGAAACCAATATTGTGTCTGGGCTGATTGTCTCATGGTCATAGCACTTCAAAGATCCTCCACACTTTTCAGACCTTCAGCCGAACTGTCATGATTGTTCTGTTGAAAGACGCCATCGACCTGGAGAAACCATCACTCAACAGAGGAGGTGGTCGAAGACACCAACTATCAGCCACCTACATTGCTGTCCTGAGCTCTCTTCCAAAAAGGATGGACAGTCCAACAAAGATGAACTCCAACACTCGCAGCCGGCTTATCATCATCATTGACCCTAACCATGCCCTTTCACACCTCGACTCAGGTAAAACCAACAAGGTTAAACTGGCTAAGGTGTGAACGACCTGCATTGTTTGACATAGTGACTCTCTCAACAAGTATTTTGCCAACATGGGCTAAAGACCAGGATTATCCCACCTGTCTTGCCGAAGTGAAGAAGCCTCTTGGATGAGAAGTTGAAGTACCCTCAACTAACCACAAGCAAGTGCCGCTGCAGCGAACAACTGAAGGAACTTCACAGACACTGTTAGCCATTGCTCGTCCACCACTTTCCTCCCATGATTTTATGCAAATGTGTGATGAATGTAACAATATAGGTTTTGCCCCGTGTGAGGATTGAACTCACGGCCTTCAGATTATGAGACTGACGCGCTGCCAACTGCGCTAACGAGGCCTCCTCCCCTGTAGAGCACGCACATGCATAGGAGACAATGGACCCAGCTTCGCACTGGGTTCAAAACAAAATTTTGAACATTTAAAACAAGCTGACAACAAGATTCATGAAGAACCTCCAAATGAATTTCCAACTGAGCTCGCTCCAGAATTAAAATAATGATAGAGGGTCGGAAGCACATCCTGACTAAAACACCACAATGACATGTAGGGAGAAGCGGAGGAAAAGCTAAGCTGCATTGGCCGGGAATCGGACCCGGGTCTCCCACGTGGCAGGCGAGAATTCTACCACTGAACCACCAATGCCCACGTTGTCTCAGTTTTGAGCCACTCGGCTGACAGCGCCCACTTACGGAAACCAATATTGTGTCTGGGCTGATTGTCTCATGGTCATAGCACTTCAAAGATCCTCCACGCTTTTCAGACCTTAGCTTGAGAGGCAGGCTTGTCACCACTTTTCAGCTGTACTGTCATGATTGTTCTGTTGAAAGACGCCATCGACCTGGAGAAACCATCACTCAACGGAGGAGGTGGTCGAAGACACCAACTATCAGCCACCTACAATGCTGCCCTGAGCTATAGCATACGCACGCACCCATGACAGGGCTAAAAGCCCAGCTTGCCCCGGCCAGCTTCGCACTGGATTCAAAACAAAATATTTGAACATTTAAAACAGGCTGACTGCAAGAGTCATGCAAGAACCTCCAGATGAATTTCCAACTGAGCTCGCTCCAGAATTAAAATAATGATAGAGGGTCGGAAGCACATCCTGACTAAAACACCACAATGACATGTAGGGAGGAGCGCTGGAAAATTTTGATGCATTGGCCGGGAATCGGACCCGGGTCTCCCGCGTGGCAGGCGAGAATTCTACCACTGAACCACCAATGCCCACGTTGTCTCAGTTTTGAGCCACTCGGCTCAGACCGTCCACTTACGGAAACCAATATTGTGTCTGGGCTGATTGTCTCATGGTCATAGCACTTCAAAGATCCTCCACACTTTTCAGACCTTCAGCCGAACTGTCATGATTGTTCTGTTGAAAGACGCCATCGACCTGGAGAAACCATCACTCAACAGAGGAGGTGGTCGAAGACACCAACTATCAGCCACCTACATTGCTGTCCTGAGCTCTCTTCCAAAAAGGATGGACAGTCCAACAAAGATGAACTCCAACACTCGCAGCCGGCTTATCATCATCATTGACCCTAACCATGCCCTTTCACACCTCGACTCAGGTAAAACCAACAAGGTTAAACTGGCTAAGGTGTGAACGACCTGCATTGTTTGACATAGTGACTCTCTCAACAAGTATTTTGCCAACATGGGCTAAAGACTAGGATTATCCCACCTGTCTTGCCGAAGTGAAGAAGCCTCTTGGATGAGAAGTTGAAGTACCCTCAACTAACCACAAGCAAGTGCCGCTGCAGCGAACAACTGAAGGAACTTCACAGACACTGTTAGCCATTGCTCGTCCACCACTTTCCTCCCATGATTTTATGCAAATGTGTGATGAATGTAACAATATAGGTTTTGCCCCGTGTGAGGATTGAACTCACGGCCTTCAGATTATGAGACTGACGCGCTGCCAACTGCGCTAACGAGGCCTCCTCCCCTGTAGAGCACGCACATGCATAGGACACAATGGACCCAGCTTCGCACTGGGTTCAAAACAAAATTTTGAACATTTAAAACAAGCTGACAACAAGATTCATGAAGAACCTCCAAATGAATTTCCAACTGAGCTCGCTCCAGAATTAAAATAATGATAGAGGGTCGGAAGCACATCCTGACTAAAACACCACAATGACATGTAGGGAGAAGCGGAGGAAAGGCTAAGCTGCATTGGCCGGGAATCGGACCCGGGTCTCCCGCGTGGCAGGCGAGAATTCTACCACTGAACCACCAATGCCCACGTTGTCTCAGTTTTGAGCCACTCGGCTGACAGCGCCCACTTACGGAAACCAATATTGTGTCTGGGCTGATTGTCTCATGGTCATAGCACTTCAAAGATCCTCCACGCTTTTCAGACCTTAGCTTGAGAGGCAGGCTTGTCACCACTTTTCAGCTGTACTGTCATGATTGTTCTGTTGAAAGACGCCATCGACCTGGAGAAACCATCACTCAACGGAGGAGGTGGTCGAAGACACCAACTATCAGCCACCTACAATGCTGCCCTGAGCTATAGCATACGCACGCACCCATGACAGGGCTAAAAGCCCAGCTTGCCCCGGCCAGCTTCGCACTGGATTCAAAACAAAATATTTGAACATTTAAAACAGGCTGACTGCAAGAGTCATGCAAGAACCTCCAGATGAATTTCCAACTGAGCTCGCTCCAGAATTAAAATAATGATAGAGGGTCGGAAGCACATCCTGACTAAAACACCACAATGACATGTAGGGAGGAGCGCTGGAAAATTTTGATGCATTGGCCGGGAATCGGACCCGGGTCTCCCGCGTGGCAGGCGAGAATTCTACCACTGAACCACCAATGCCCACGTTGTCTCAGTTTTGAGCCACTCGGCTCAGACCGCCCACTTACGGAAACCAATATTGTGTCTGGGCTGATTGTCTCATGGTCATAGCACTTCAAAGATCCTCCACACTTTTCAGACCTTCAGCCGAACTGTCATGATTGTTCTGTTGAAAGACGCCATCGACCTGGAGAAACCATCACTCAACAGAGGAGGTGGTCGAAGACACCAACTATCAGCCACCTACATTGCTGTCCTGAGCTCTCTTCCAAAAAGGATGGACAGTCCAACAAAGATGAACTCCAACACTCGCAGCCGGCTTATCATCATCATTGACCCTAACCATGCCCTTTCACACCTCGACTCAGGTAAAACCAACAAGGTTAAACTGGCTAAGGTGTGAACGACCTGCATTGTTTGACATAGTGACTCTCTCAACAAGTATTTTGCCAACATGGGCTAAAGACCAGGATTATCCCACCTGTCTTGCCGAAGTGAAGAAGCCTCTTGGATGAGAAGTTGAAGTACCCTCAACTAACCACAAGCAAGTGCCGCTGCAGCGAACAACTGAAGGAACTTCACAGACACTGTTAGCCATTGCTCGTCCACCACTTTCCTCCCATGGTTTTATGCAAATGTGTGATGAATGTAACAATATAGGTTTTGCCCCGTGTGAGGATTGAACTCACGGCCTTCAGATTATGAGACTGACGCGCTGCCAACTGCGCTAACGAGGCCTCCTCCCCTGTAGAGCACGCACATGGATAGGACACAATGGACCCAGCTTCGCACTGGGTTCAAAACAAAATTTTGAACATTTAAAACAAGCTGACAACAAGATTCATGAAGAACCTCCAAATGAATTTCCAACTGAGCTCGCTCCAGAATTAAAATAATGATAGAGGGTCGGAAGCACATCCTGACTAAAACACCACAATGACATGTAGGGAGAAGCGGAGGAAAAGCTAAGCTGCATTGGCCGGGAATCGGACCCGGGTCTCCCGCGTGGCAGGCGAGAATTCTACCACTGAACCACCAATGCCCACGTTGTCTCAGTTTTGAGCCACTCGGCTGACAGCGCCCACTTACGGAAACCAATATTGTGTCTGGGCTGATTGTCTCATGGTCATAGCACTTCAAAGATCCTCCACGCTTTTCAGACCTTAGCTTGAGAGGCAGGCTTGTCACCACTTTTCAGCTGTACTGTCATGATTGTTCTGTTGAAAGACGCCATCGACCTGGAGAAACCATCACTCAACGGAGGAGGTGGTCGAAGACACCAACTATCAGCCACCTACAATGCTGCCCTGAGCTATAGCATACGCACGCACCCATGACAGGGCTAAAAGCCCAGCTTGCCCCGGCCAGCTTCGCACTGGATTCAAAACAAAATATTTGAACATTTAAAACAGGCTGACTGCAAGAGTCATGCAAGAACCTCCAGATGAATTTCCAACTGAGCTCGCTCCAGAATTAAAATAATGATAGAGGGTCGGAAGCACATCCTGACTAAAACACCACAATGACATGTAGGGAGGAGCGCTGGAAAATTTTGATGCATTGGCCGGGAATCGGACCCCGGTCTCCCGCGTGGCAGGCGAGAATTCTACCACTGAACCACCAATGCCCACGTTGTCTCAGTTTTGAGCCACTCGGCTCAGACCGCCCACTTACGGAAACCAATATTGTGTCTGGGCTGATTGTCTCATGGTCATAGCACTTCAAAGATCCTCCACACTTTTCAGACCTTCAGCCGAACTGTCATGATTGTTCTGTTGAAAGACGCCATCGACCTGGAGAAACCATCACTCAACAGAGGAGGTGGTCGAAGACACCAACTATCAGCCACCTACATTGCTGTCCTGAGCTCTCTTCCAAAAAGGATGGACAGTCCAACAAAGATGAACTCCAACACTCGCAGCCGGCTTATCATCATCATTGACCCTAACCATGCCCTTTCACACCTCGACTCAGGTAAAACCAACAAGGTTAAACTGGCTAAGGTGTGAACGACCTGCATTGTTTGACATAGTGACTCTCTCAACAAGTATTTTGCCAACATGGGCTAAAGACCAGGATTATCCCACCTGTCTTGCCGAAGTGAAGAAGCCTCTTGGATGAGAAGTTGAAGTACCCTCAACTAACCACAAGCAAGTGCCGCTGCAGCGAACAACTGAAGGAACTTCACAGACACTGTTAGCCATTACTCGTCCACCACTTTCCTCCCATGGTTTTATGCAAATGTGTGATGAATGTAACAATATAGGTTTTGCCCCGTGTGAGGATTGAACTCACGGCCTTCAGATTATGAGACTGACGCGCTGCCAACTGCGCTAACGAGGCCTCCTCCCCTGTAGAGCACGCACATGCATAGGACACAATGGACCCAGCTTCGCACTGGGTTCAAAACAAAATTTTGAACATTTAAAACAAGCTGACAACAAGATTCATGAAGAACCTCCAAATGAATTTCCAACTGAGCTCGCTCCAGAATTAAAATAATGATAGAGGGTCGGAAGCACATCCTGACTAAAACACCACAATGACATGTAGGGAGAAGCGGAGGAAAAGCTAAGCTGCATTGGCCGGGAATCGGACCCGGGTCTCCCGCGTGGCAGGCGAGAATTCTACCACTGAACCACCAATGCCCACGTTGTCTCAGTTTTGAGCCACTCGGCTGACAGCGCCCACTTACGGAAACCAATATTGTGTCTGGGCTGATTGTCTCATGGTCATAGCACTTCAAAGATCCTCCACGCTTTTCAGACCTTAGCTTGAGAGGCAGGCTTGTCACCACTTTTCAGCTGTACTGTCATGATTGTTCTGTTGAAAGACGCCATCGACCTGGAGAAACCATCACTCAACGGAGGAGGTGGTCGAAGACACCAACTATCAGCCACCTACAATGCTGCCCTGAGCTATAGCATACGCACGCACCCATGACAGGGCTAAAAGCCCAGCTTGCCCCGGCCAGCTTCGCACTGGATTCAAAACAAAATATTTGAACATTTAAAACAGGCTGACTGCAAGAGTCATGCAAGAACCTCCAGATGAATTTCCAACTGAGCTCGCTCCAGAATTAAAATAATGATAGAGGGTCGGAAGCACATCCTGACTAAAACACCACAATGACATGTAGGGAGGAGCGCTGGAAAATTTTGATGCATTGGCCGGGAATCGGACCCGGGTCTCCCGCGTGGCAGGCGAGAATTCTACCACTGAACCACCAATGCCCACGTTGTCTCAGTTTTGAGCCACTCGGCTCAGACCGCCCACTTACGGAAACCAATATTGTGTCTGGGCTGATTGTCTCATGGTCATAGCACTTCAAAGATCCTCCACACTTTTCAGACCTTCAGCCGAACTGTCATGATTGTTCTGTTGAAAGACGCCATCGACCTGGAGAAACCATCACTCAACAGAGGAGGTGGTCGAAGACACCAACTATCAGCCACCTACATTGCTGTCCTGAGCTCTCTTCCAAAAAGGATGGACAGTCCAACAAAGATGAACTCCAACACTCGCAGCCGGCTTATCATCATCATTGACCCTAACCATGCCCTTTCACACCTCGACTCAGGTAAAACCAACAAGGTTAAACTGGCTAAGGTGTGAACGACCTGCATTGTTTGACATAGTGACTCTCTCAACAAGTATTTTGCCAACATGGGCTAAAGACCAGGATTATCCCACCTGTCTTGCCGAAGTGAAGAAGCCTCTTGGATGAGAAGTTGAAGTACCCTCAACTAACCACAAGCAAGTGCCGCTGCAGCGAACAACTGAAGGAACTTCACAGACACTGTTAGCCATTGCTCGTCCACCACTTTCCTCCCATGATTTTATGCAAATGTGTGATGAATGTAACAATATAGGTTTTGCCCCGTGTGAGGATTGAACTCACGGCCTTCAGATTATGAGACTGACGCGCTGCCAACTGCGCTAACGAGGCCTCCTCCCCTGTAGAGCACGCACATGGATAGGACACAATGGACCCAGCTTCGCACTGGCTTCAAAACTAAATTTTGAACATTTAAAACAAGCTGACAACAAGATTCATGAAGAACCTCCAAATGAATTTCCAACTGAGCTCGCTCCAGAATTAAAATAATGATAGAGGGTCGGAAGCACATCCTGACTAAAACACCACAATGACATGTAGGGAGAAGCGGAGGAAAAGCTAAGCTGCATTGGCCGGGAATCGGACCCGGGTCTCCCGCGTGGCAGGCGAGAATTCTACCACTGAACCACCAATGCCCACGTTGTCTCAGTTTTGAGCCACTCGGCTGACAGCGCCCACTTACGGAAACCAATAGTGTGTCTGGGCTGATTGTCTCATGGTCATAGCACTTCAAAGATCCTCCACGCTTTTCAGACCTTAGCTTGAGAGGCAGGCTTGTCACCACTTTTCAGCTGTACTGTCATGATCGTTCTGTTGAAAGACGCCATCGACCTGGAGAAACCATCACTCAACGGAGGAGGTGGTCGAAGACACCAACTATCAGCCACCTACAATGCTGCCCTGAGCTATAGCATACGCACGCACCCATGACAGGGCTAAAAGCCCAGCTTGCCCCGGCCAGCTTCGCACTGGATTCAAAACAAAATATTTGAACATTTAAAACAGGCTGACTGCAAGAGTCATGCAAGAACCTCCAGATGAATTTCCAACTGAGCTCGCTCCAGAATTAAAATAATGATAGAGGGTCGGAAGCACATCCTGACTAAAACACCACAATGACATGTAGGGAGGAGCGCTGGAAAATTTTGATGCATTGGCCGGGAATCGGACCCGGGTCTCCCGCGTGGCAGGCGAGAATTCTACCACTGAACCACCAATGCCCACGTTGTCTCAGTTTTGAGCCACTCGGCTCAGACCGCCCACTTACGGAAACCAATATTGTGTCTGGGCTGATTGTCTCATGGTCATAGCACTTCAAAGATCCTCCACACTTTTCAGACCTTCAGCCGAACTGTCATGATTGTTCTGTTGAAAGACGCCATCGACCTGGAGAAACCATCACTCAACAGAGGAGGTGGTCGAAGACACCAACTATCAGCCACCTACATTGCTGTCCTGAGCTCTCTTCCAAAAAGGATGGACAGTCCAACAAAGATGAACTCCAACACTCGCAGCCGGCTTATCATCATCATTGACCCTAACCATGCCCTTTCACACCTCGACTCAGGTAAAACCAACAAGGTTAAACTGGCTAAGGTGTGAACGACCTGCATTGTTTGACATAGTGACTCTCTCAACAAGTATTTTGCCAACATGGGCTAAAGACCAGGATTATCCCACCTGTCTTGCCGAAGTGAAGAAGCCTCTTGGATGAGAAGTTGAAGTACCCTCAACTAACCACAAGCAAGTGCCGCTGCAGCGAACAACTGAAGGAACTTCACAGACACTGTTAGCCATTGCTCGTCCACCACTTTCCTCCCATGATTTTATGCAAATGTGTGATGAATGTAACAATATAGGTTTTGCCCCGTGTGAGGATTGAACTCACGGCCTTCAGATTATGAGACTGACGCGCTGCCAACTGCGCTAACGAGGCCTCCTCCCCTGTAGAGCACGCACATGGATAGGACACAATGGACCCAGCTTCGCACTGGCTTCAAAACTAAATTTTGAACATTTAAAACAAGCTGACAACAAGATTCATGAAGAACCTCCAAATGAATTTCCAACTGAGCTCGCTCCAGAATTAAAATAATGATAGAGGGTCGGAAGCACATCCTGACTAAAACACCACAATGACATGTAGGGAGAAGCGGAGGAAAAGCTAAGCTGCATTGGCCGGGAATCGGACCCGGGCGAGAATTCTACCACTGAACCACCAATGCCCACGTTGTCTCAGTTTTGAGCCACTCGGCTGACAGCGCCCACTTACGGAAACCAATAGTGTGTCTGGGCTGATTGTCTCATGGTCATAGCACTTCAAAGATCCTCCACGCTTTTCAGACCTTAGCTTGAGAGGCAGGCTTGTCACCACTTTTCAGCTGTACTGTCATGATCGTTCTGTTGAAAGACGCCATCGACCTGGAGAAACCATCACTCAACGGAGGAGGTGGTCGAAGACACCAACTATCAGCCACCTACAATGCTGCCCTGAGCTATAGCATACGCACGCACCCATGACAGGGCTAAAAGCCCAGCTTGCCCCGGCCAGCTTCGCACTGGATTCAAAACAAAATATTTGAACATTTAAAACAGGCTGACTGCAAGAGTCATGCAAGAACCTCCAGATGAATTTCCAACTGAGCTCGCTCCAGAATTAAAATAATGATAGAGGGTCGGAAGCACATCCTGACTAAAACACCACAATGACATGTAGGGAGGAGCGCTGGAAAATTTTGATGCATTGGCCGGGAATCGGACCCGGGTCTCCCGCGTGGCAGGCGAGAATTCTACCACTGAACCACCAATGCCCACGTTGTCTCAGTTTTGAGCCACTCGGCTCAGACCGCCCACTTACGGAAACCAATATTGTGTCTGGGCTGATTGTCTCATGGTCATAGCACTTCAAAGATCCTCCACACTTTTCAGACCTTCAGCCGAACTGTCATGATTGTTCTGTTGAAAGACGCCATCGACCTGGAGAAACCATCACTCAACAGAGGAGGTGGTCGAAGACACCAACTATCAGCCACCTACATTGCTGTCCTGAGCTCTCTTCCAAAAAGGATGGACAGTCCAACAAAGATGAACTCCAACACTCGCAGCCGGCTTATCATCATCATTGACCCTAACCATGCCCTTTCACACCTCGACTCAGGTAAAACCAACAAGGTTAAACTGGCTAAGGTGTGAACGACCTGCATTGTTTGACATAGTGACTCTCTCAACAAGTATTTTGCCAACATGGGCTAAAGACCAGGATTATCCCACCTGTCTTGCCGAAGTGAAGAAGCCTCTTGGATGAGAAGTTGAAGTACCCTCAACTAACCACAAGCAAGTGCCGCTGCAGCGAACAACTGAAGGAACTTCACAGACACTGTTAGCCATTGCTCGTCCACCACTTTCCTCCCATGATTTTATGCAAATGTGTGATGAATGTAACAATATAGGTTTTGCCCCGTGTGAGGATTGAACTCACGGCCTTCAGATTATGAGACTGACGCGCTGCCAACTGCGCTAACGAGGCCTCCTCCCCTGTAGAGCACGCACATGGATAGGACACAATGGACCCAGCTTCGCACTGGCTTCAAAACTAAATTTTGAACATTTAAAACAAGCTGACAACAAGATTCATGAAGAACCTCCAAATGAATTTCCAACTGAGCTCGCTCCAGAATTAAAATAATGATAGAGGGTCGGAAGCACATCCTGACTAAAACACCACAATGACATGTAGGGAGAAGCGGAGGAAAAGCTAAGCTGCATTGGCCGGGAATCGGACCCGGGTCTCCCGCGTGGCAGGCGAGAATTCTACCACTGAACCACCAATGCCCACGTTGTCTCAGTTTTGAGCCACTCGGCTGACAGCGCCCACTTACGGAAACCAATAGTGTGTCTGGGCTGATTGTCTCATGGTCATAGCACTTCAAAGATCCTCCACGCTTTTCAGACCTTAGCTTGAGAGGCAGGCTTGTCACCACTTTTCAGCTGTACTGTCATGATCGTTCTGTTGAAAGACGCCATCGACCTGGAGAAACCATCACTCAACGGAGGAGGTGGTCGAAGACACCAACTATCAGCCACCTACAATGCTGCCCTGAGCTATAGCATACGCACGCACCCATGACAGGGCTAAAAGCCCAGCTTGCCCCGGCCAGCTTCGCACTGGATTCAAAACAAAATATTTGAACATTTAAAACAGGCTGACTGCAAGAGTCATGCAAGAACCTCCAGATGAATTTCCAACTGAGCTCGCTCCAGAATTAAAATAATGATAGAGGGTCGGAAGCACATCCTGACTAAAACACCACAATGACATGTAGGGAGGAGCGCTGGAAAATTTTGATGCATTGGCCGGGAATCGGACCCGGGTCTCCCGCGTGGCAGGCGAGAATTCTACCACTGAACCACCAATGCCCACGTTGTCTCAGTTTTGAGCCACTCGGCTCAGACCGCCCACTTACGGAAACCAATATTGTGTCTGGGCTGATTGTCTCATGGTCATAGCACTTCAAAGATCCTCCACACTTTTCAGACCTTCAGCCGAACTGTCATGATTGTTCTGTTGAAAGACGCCATCGACCTGGAGAAACCATCACTCAACAGAGGAGGTGGTCGAAGACACCAACTATCAGCCACCTACATTGCTGTCCTGAGCTCTCTTCCAAAAAGGATGGACAGTCCAACAAAGATGAACTCCAACACTCGCAGCCGGCTTATCATCATCATTGACCCTAACCATGCCCTTTCACACCTCGACTCAGGTAAAACCAACAAGGTTAAACTGGCTAAGGTGTGAAAGACCTGCATTGTTTGACATAGTGACTCTCTCAACAAGTATTTTGCCAACATGGGCTAAAGACCAGGATTATCCCACCTGTCTTGCCGAAGTGAAGAAGCCTCTTGGATGAGAAGTTGAAGTACCCTCAACTAACCACAAGCAAGTGCCGCTGCAGCGAACAACTGAAGGAACTTCACAGACACTGTTAGCCATTGCTCGTCCACCACTTTCCTCCCATGATTTTATGCAAATGTGTGATGAATGTAACAATATAGGTTTTGCCCCGTGTGAGGATTGAACTCACGGCCTTCAGATTATGAGACTGACGCGCTGCCAACTGCGCTAACGAGGCCTCCTCCCCTGTAGAGCACGCACATGGATAGGACACAATGGACCCAGCTTCGCACTGGCTTCAAAACTAAATTTTGAACATTTAAAACAAGCTGACAACAAGATTCATGAAGAACCTCCAAATGAATTTCCAACTGAGCTCGCTCCAGAATTAAAATAATGATAGAGGGTCGGAAGCACATCCTGACTAAAACACCACAATGACATGTAGGGAGAAGCGGAGGAAAAGCTAAGCTGCATTGGCCGGGAATCGGACCCGGGTCTCCCGCGTGGCAGGCGAGAATTCTACCACTGAACCACCAATGCCCACGTTGTCTCAGTTTTGAGCCACTCGGCTGACAGCGCCCACTTACGGAAACCAATAGTGTGTCTGGGCTGATTGTCTCATGGTCATAGCACTTCAAAGATCCTCCACGCTTTTCAGACCTTAGCTTGAGAGGCAGGCTTGTCACCACTTTTCAGCTGTACTGTCATGATCGTTCTGTTGAAAGACGCCATCGACCTGGAGAAACCATCACTCAACGGAGGAGGTGGTCGAAGACACCAACTATCAGCCACCTACAATGCTGCCCTGAGCTATAGCATACGCACGCACCCATGACAGGGCTAAAAGCCCAGCTTGCCCCGGCCAGCTTCGCACTGGATTCAAAACAAAATATTTGAACATTTAAAACAGGCTGACTGCAAGAGTCATGCAAGAACCTCCAGATGAATTTCCAACTGAGCTCGCTCCAGAATTAAAATAATGATAGAGGGTCGGAAGCACATCCTGACTAAAACACCACAATGACATGTAGGGAGGAGCGCTGGAAAATTTTGATGCATTGGCCGGGAATCGGACCCGGGTCTCCCGCGTGGCAGGCGAGAATTCTACCACTGAACCACCAATGCCCACGTTGTCTCAGTTTTGAGCCACTCGGCTCAGACCGCCCACTTACGGAAACCAATATTGTGTCTGGGCTGATTGTCTCATGGTCATAGCACTTCAAAGATCCTCCACACTTTTCAGACCTTCAGCCGAACTGTCATGATTGTTCTGTTGAAAGACGCCATCGACCTGGAGAAACCATCACTCAACAGAGGAGGTGGTCGAAGACACCAACTATCAGCCACCTACATTGCTGTCCTGAGCTCTCTTCCAAAAAGGATGGACAGTCCAACAAAGATGAACTCCAACACTCGCAGCCGGCTTATCATCATCATTGACCCTAACCATGCCCTTTCACACCTCGACTCAGGTAAAACCAACAAGGTTAAACTGGCTAAGGTGTGAACGACCTGCATTGTTTGACATAGTGACTCTCTCAACAAGTATTTTGCCAACATGGGCTAAAGACCAGGATTATCCCACCTGTCTTGCCGAAGTGAAGAAGCCTCTTGGATGAGAAGTTGAAGTACCCTCAACTAACCACAAGCAAGTGCCGCTGCAGCGAACAACTGAAGGAACTTCACAGACACTGTTAGCCATTGCTCGTCCACCACTTTCCTCCCATGGTTTTATGCAAATGTGTGATGAATGTAACAATATAGGTTTTGCCCCGTGTGAGGATTGAACTCACGGCCTTCAGATTATGAGACTGACGCGCTGCCAACTGCGCTAACGAGGCCTCCTCCCCTGTAGAGCACGCACATGCATAGGACACAATGGACCCAGCTTCGCACTGGGTTCAAAACAAAATTTTGAACATTTAAAACAAGCTGACAACAAGATTCATGAAGAACCTCCAAATGAATTTCCAACTGAGCTCGCTCCAGAATTAAAATAATGATAGAGGGTCGGAAGCACATCCTGACTAAAACACCACAATGACATGTAGGGAGAAGCGGAGGAAAAGCTAAGCTGCATTGGCCGGGAATCGGACCCGGGTCTCCCGCGTGGCAGGCGAGAATTCTACCACTGAACCACCAATGCCCACGTTGTCTCAGTTTTGAGCCACTCGGCTGACAGCGCCCACTTACGGAAACCAATATTGTGTCTGGGCTGATTGTCTCATGGTCATAGCACTTCAAAGATCCTCCACGCTTTTCAGACCTTAGCTTGAGAGGCAGGCTTGTCACCACTTTTCAGCTGTACTGTCATGATTGTTCTGTTGAAAGACGCCATCGACCTGGAGAAACCATCACTCAACGGAGGAGGTGGTCGAAGACACCAACTATCAGCCACCTACAATGCTGCCCTGAGCTATAGCATACGCACGCACCCATGACAGGGCTAAAAGCCCAGCTTGCCCCGGCCAGCTTCGCACTGGATTCAAAACAAAATATTTGAACATTTAAAACAGGCTGACTGCAAGAGTCATGCAAGAACCTCCAGATGAATTTCCAACTGAGCTCGCTCCAGAATTAAAATAATGATAGAGGGTCGGAAGCACATCCTGACTAAAACACCACAATGACATGTAGGGAGGAGCGCTGGAAAATTTTGATGCATTGGCCGGGAATCGGACCCGGGTCTCCCGCGTGGCAGGCGAGAATTCTACCACTGAACCACCAATGCCCACGTTGTCTCAGTTTTGAGCCACTCGGCTCAGACCGCCCACTTACGGAAACCAATATTGTGTCTGGGCTGATTGTCTCATGGTCATAGCACTTCAAAGATCCTCCACACTTTTCAGACCTTCAGCCGAACTGTCATGATTGTTCTGTTGAAAGACGCCATCGACCTGGAGAAACCATCACTCAACAGAGGAGGTGGTCGAAGACACCAACTATCAGCCACCTACATTGCTGTCCTGAGCTCTCTTCCAAAAAGGATGGACAGTCCAACAAAGATGAACTCCAACACTCGCAGCCGGCTTATCATCATCATTGACCCTAACCATGCCCTTTCACACCTCGACTCAGGTAAAACCAACAAGGTTAAACTGGCTAAGGTGTGAACGACCTGCATTGTTTGACATAGTGACTCTCTCAACAAGTATTTTGCCAACATGGGCTAAAGACCAGGATTATCCCACCTGTCTTGCCGAAGTGAAGAAGCCTCTTGGATGAGAAGTTGAAGTACCCTCAACTAACCACAAGCAAGTGCCGCTGCAGCGAACAACTGAAGGAACTTCACAGACACTGTTAGCCATTACTTCCACCACTTTCCTCCCATGGTTTTATGCAAATGTGTGATGAATGTAACAATATAGGTTTTGCCCCGTGTGAGGATTGAACTCACGGCCTTCAGATTATGAGACTGACGCGCTGCCAACTGCGCTAACGAGGCCTCCTCCCCTGTAGAGCACGCACATGCATAGGACACAATGGACCCAGCTTCGCACTGGGTTCAAAACAAAATTTTGAACATTTAAAACAAGCTGACAACAAGATTCATGAAGAACCTCCAAATGAATTTCCAACTGAGCTCGCTCCAGAATTAAAATAATGATAGAGGGTCGGAAGCACATCCTGACTAAAACACCACAATGACATGTAGGGAGAAGCGGAGGAAAAGCTAAGCTGCATTGGCCGGGAATCGGACCCGGGTCTCCCGCGTGGCAGGCGAGAATTCTACCACTGAACCACCAATGCCCACGTTGTCTCAGTTTTGAGCCACTCGGCTGACAGCGCCCACTTACGGAAACCAATAGTGTGTCTGGGCTGATTGTCTCATGGTCATAGCACTTCAAAGATCCTCCACGCTTTTCAGACCTTAGCTTGAGAGGCAGGCTTGTCACCACTTTTCAGCTGTACTGTCATGATCGTTCTGTTGAAAGACGCCATCGACCTGGAGAAACCATCACTCAACGGAGGAGGTGGTCGAAGACACCAACTATCAGCCACCTACAATGCTGCCCTGAGCTATAGCATACGCACGCACCCATGACAGGGCTAAAAGCCCAGCTTGCCCCGGCCAGCTTCGCACTGGATTCAAAACAAAATATTTGAACATTTAAAACAGGCTGACTGCAAGAGTCATGCAAGAACCTCCAGATGAATTTCCAACTGAGCTCGCTCCAGAATTAAAATAATGATAGAGGGTCGGAAGCACATCCTGACTAAAACACCACAATGACATGTAGGGAGGAGCGCTGGAAAATTTTGATGCATTGGCCGGGAATCGGACCCGGGTCTCCCGCGTGGCAGGCGAGAATTCTACCACTGAACCACCAATGCCCACGTTGTCTCAGTTTTGAGCCACTCGGCTCAGACCGCCCACTTACGGAAACCAATATTGTGTCTGGGCTGATTGTCTCATGGTCATAGCACTTCAAAGATCCTCCACACTTTTCAGACCTTCAGCCGAACTGTCATGATTGTTCTGTTGAAAGACGCCATCGACCTGGAGAAACCATCACTCAACAGAGGAGGTGGTCGAAGACACCAACTATCAGCCACCTACATTGCTGTCCTGAGCTCTCTTCCAAAAAGGATGGACAGTCCAACAAAGATGAACTCCAACACTCGCAGCCGGCTTATCATCATCATTGACCCTAACCATGCCCTTTCACACCTCGACTCAGGTAAAACCAACAAGGTTAAACTGGCTAAGGTGTGAACGACCTGCATTGTTTGACATAGTGACTCTCTCAACAAGTATTTTGCCAACATGGGCTAAAGACCAGGATTATCCCACCTGTCTTGCCGAAGTGAAGAAGCCTCTTGGATGAGAAGTTGAAGTACCCTCAACTAACCACAAGCAAGTGCCGCTGCAGCGAACAACTGAAGGAACTTCACAGACACTGTTAGCCATTGCTCGTCCACCACTTTCCTCCCATGGTTTTATGCAAATGTGTGATGAATGTAACAATATAGGTTTTGCCCCGTGTGAGGATTGAACTCACGGCCTTCAGATTATGAGACTGACGCGCTGCCAACTGCGCTAACGAGGCCTCCTCCCCTGTAGAGCACGCACATGCATAGGACACAATGGACCCAGCTTCGCACTGGGTTCAAAACAAAATTTTGAACATTTAAAACAAGCTGACAACAAGATTCATGAAGAACCTCCAAATGAATTTCCAACTGAGCTCGCTCCAGAATTAAAATAATGATAGAGGGTCGGAAGCACATCCTGACTAAAACACCACAATGACATGTAGGGAGAAGCGGAGGAAAAGCTAAGCTGCATTGGCCGGGAATCGGACCCGGGTCTCCCGCGTGGCAGGCGAGAATTCTACCACTGAACCACCAATGCCCACGTTGTCTCAGTTTTGAGCCACTCGGCTGACAGCGCCCACTTACGGAAACCAATATTGTGTCTGGGCTGATTGTCTCATGGTCATAGCACTTCAAAGATCCTCCACGCTTTTCAGACCTTAGCTTGAGAGGCAGGCTTGTCACCACTTTTCAGCTGTACTGTCATGATTGTTCTGTTGAAAGACGCCATCGACCTGGAGAAACCATCACTCAACGGAGGAGGTGGTCGAAGACACCAACTATCAGCCACCTACAATGCTGCCCTGAGCTATAGCATACGCACGCACCCATGACAGGGCTAAAAGCCCAGCTTGCCCCGGCCAGCTTCGCACTGGATTCAAAACAAAATATTTGAACATTTAAAACAGGCTGACTGCAAGAGTCATGCAAGAACCTCCAGATGAATTTCCAACTGAGCTCGCTCCAGAATTAAAATAATGATAGAGGGTCGGAAGCACATCCTGACTAAAACACCACAATGACATGTAGGGAGGAGCGCTGGAAAATTTTGATGCATTGGCCGGGAATCGGACCCGGGTCTCCCGCGTGGCAGGCGAGAATTCTACCACTGAACCACCAATGCCCACGTTGTCTCAGTTTTGAGCCACTCGGCTCAGACCGCCCACTTACGGAAACCAATATTGTGTCTGGGCTGATTGTCTCATGGTCATAGCACTTCAAAGATCCTCCACACTTTTCAGACCTTCAGCCGAACTGTCATGATTGTTCTGTTGAAAGACGCCATCGACCTGGAGAAACCATCACTCAACAGAGGAGGTGGTCGAAGACACCAACTATCAGCCACCTACATTGCTGTCCTGAGCTCTCTTCCAAAAAGGATGGACAGTCCAACAAAGATGAACTCCAACACTCGCAGCCGGCTTATCATCATCATTGACCCTAACCATGCCCTTTCACACCTCGACTCAGGTAAAACCAACAAGGTTAAACTGGCTAAGGTGTGAACGACCTGCATTGTTTGACATAGTGACTCTCTCAACAAGTATTTTGCCAACATGGGCTAAAGACCAGGATTATCCCACCTGTCTTGCCGAAGTGAAGAAGCCTCTTGGATGAGAAGTTGAAGTACCCTCAACTAACCACAAGCAAGTGCCGCTGCAGCGAACAACTGAAGGAACTTCACAGACACTGTTAGCCATTGCTCGTCCACCACTTTCCTCCCATGATTTTATGCAAATGTGTGATGAATGTAACAATATAGGTTTTGCCCCGTGTGAGGATTGAACTCACGGCCTTCAGATTATGAGACTGACGCGCTGCCAACTGCGCTAACGAGGCCTCCTCCCCTGTAGAGCACGCACATGGATAGGACACAATGGACCCAGCTTCGCACTGGCTTCAAAACTAAATTTTGAACATTTAAAACAAGCTGACAACAAGATTCATGAAGAACCTCCAAATGAATTTCCAACTGAGCTCGCTCCAGAATTAAAATAATGATAGAGGGTCGGAAGCACATCCTGACTAAAACACCACAATGACATGTAGGGAGAAGCGGAGGAAAAGCTAAGCTGCATTGGCCGGGAATCGGACCCGGGTCTCCCGCGTGGCAGGCGAGAATTCTACCACTGAACCACCAATGCCCACGTTGTCTCAGTTTTGAGCCACTCGGCTGACAGCGCCCACTTACGGAAACCAATAGTGTGTCTGGGCTGATTGTCTCATGGTCATAGCACTTCAAAGATCCTCCACGCTTTTCAGACCTTAGCTTGAGAGGCAGGCTTGTCACCACTTTTCAGCTGTACTGTCATGATTGTTCTGTTGAAAGACGCCATCGACCTGGAGAAACCATCACTCAACGGAGGAGGTGATCGAAGACACCAACTATCAGCCACCTACAATGCTGCCCTGAGCTATAGCATACGCACGCACCCATGACAGGGCTAAAAGCCCAGCTTGCCCCGGCCAGCTTCGCACTGGATTCAAAACAAAATATTTGAACATTTAAAACAGGCTGACTGCAAGAGTCATGCAAGAACCTCCAGATGAATTTCCAACTGAGCTCGCTCCAGAATTAAAATAATGATAGAGGGTCGGAAGCACATCCTGACTAAAACACCACAATGACATGTAGGGAGGAGCGCTGGAAAATTTTGATGCATTGGCCGGGAATCGGACCCGGGTCTCCCGCGTGGCAGGCGAGAATTCTACCACTGAACCACCAATGCCCACGTTGTCTCAGTTTTGAGCCACTCGGCTCAGACCGCCCACTTACGGAAACCAATATTGTGTCTGGGCTGATTGTCTCATGGTCATAGCACTTCAAAGATCCTCCACACTTTTCAGACCTTCAGCCGAACTGTCATGATTGTTCTGTTGAAAGACGCCATCGACCTGGAGAAACCATCACTCAACAGAGGAGGTGGTCGAAGACACCAACTATCAGCCACCTACATTGCTGTCCTGAGCTCTCTTCCAAAAAGGATGGACAGTCCAACAAAGATGAACTCCAACACTCGCAGCCGGCTTATCATCATCATTGACCCTAACCATGCCCTTTCACACCTCGACTCAGGTAAAACCAACAAGGTTAAACTGGCTAAGGTGTGAACGACGTGCATTGTTTGACATAGTGACTCTCTCAACAAGTATTTTGCCAACATGGGCTAAAGACCAGGATTATCCCACCTGTCTTGCCGAAGTGAAGAAGCCTCTTGGATGAGAAGTTGAAGTACCCTCAACTAACCACAAGCAAGTGCCGCTGCAGCGAACAACTGAAGGAACTTCACAGACACTGTTAGCCATTGCTCGTCCACCACGTTCCTCCCATGATTTTATGCAAATGTGTGATGAATGTAACAACATAGGTTTTGCCCCGTGTGAGGATTGAACTCACGGCCTTCAGATTATGAGACTGACGCGCTGCCAACTGCGCTAACGAGGCCTCCTCCCCTGTAGAGCACGCACATGCATAGGACACAATGGACCCAGCTTCGCACTGGGTTCAAAACAAAATTTTGAACATTTAAAACAAGCTGACAACAAGATTCATGAAGAACCTCCAAATGAATTTCCAACTGAGCTCGCTCCAGAATTAAAATAATGATAGAGGGTCGGAAGCACATCCTGACTAAAACACCACAATGACATGTAGGGAGAAGCGGAGGAAAAGCTAAGCTGCATTGGCCGGGAATCGGACCCGGGTCTCCCGCGTGGCAGGCGAGAATTCTACCACTGAACCACCAATGCCCACGTTGTCTCAGTTTTGAGCCACTCGGCTGACAGCGCCCACTTACGGAAACCAATATTGTGTCTGGGCTGATTGTCTCATGGTCATAGCACTTCAAAGATCCTCCACGCTTTTCAGACCTTAGCTTGAGAGGCAGGCTTGTCACCACTTTTCAGCTGTACTGTCATGATTGTTCTGTTGAAAGACGCCATCGACCTGGAGAAACCATCACTCAACGGAGGAGGTGGTCGAAGACACCAACTATCAGCCACCTACAATGCTGCCCTGAGCTATAGCATACGCACGCACCCATGACAGGGCTAAAAGCCCAGCTTGCCCCGGCCAGCTTCGCACTGGATTCAAAACAAAATATTTGAACATTTAAAACAGGCTGACTGCAAGAGTCATGCAAGAACCTCCAGATGAATTTCCAACTGAGCTCGCTCCAGAATTAAAATAATGATAGAGGGTCGGAAGCACATCCTGACTAAAACACCACAATGACATGTAGGGAGGAGCGCTGGAAAATTTTGATGCATTGGCCGGGAATCGGACCCGGGTCTCCCGCGTGGCAGGCGAGAATTCTACCACTGAACCACCAATGCCCACGTTGTCTCAGTTTTGAGCCACTCGGCTCAGACCGCCCACTTACGGAAACCAATATTGTGTCTGGGCTGATTGTCTCATGGTCATAGCACTTCAAAGATCCTCCACACTTTTCAGACCTTCAGCCGAACTGTCATGATTGTTCTGTTGAAAGACGCCATCGACCTGGAGAAACCATCACTCAACAGAGGAGGTGGTCGAAGACACCAACTATCAGCCACCTACATTGCTGTCCTGAGCTCTCTTCCAAAAAGGATGGACAGTCCAACAAAGATGAACTCCAACACTCGCAGCCGGCTTATCATCATCATTGACCCTAACCATGCCCTTTCACACCTCGACTCAGGTAAAACCAACAAGGTTAAACTGGCTAAGGTGTGAACGACCTGCATTGTTTGACATAGTGACTCTCTCAACAAGTATTTTGCCAACATGGGCTAAAGACCAGGATTATCCCACCTGTCTTGCCGAAGTGAAGAAGCCTCTTGGATGAGAAGTTGAAGTACCCTCAACTAACCACAAGCAAGTGCCGCTGCAGCGAACAACTGAAGGAACTTCACAGACACTGTTAGCCATTGCTCGTCCACCACTTTCCTCCCATGATTTTATGCAAATGTGTGATGAATGTAACAACATAGGTTTTGCCCCGTGTGAGGATTGAACTCACGGCCTTCAGATTATGAGACTGACGCGCTGCCAACTGCGCTAACGAGGCCTCCTCCCCTGTAGAGCACGCACATGCATAGGACACAATGGACCCAGCTTCGCACTGGGTTCAAAACAAAATTTTGAACATTTAAAACAAGCTGACAACAAGATTCATGAAGAACCTCCAAATGAATTTCCAACTGAGCTCGCTCCAGAATTAAAATAATGATAGAGGGTCGGAAGCACATCCTGACTAAAACACCACAATGACATGTAGGGAGAAGCGGAGGAAAAGCTAAGCTGCATTGGCCGGGAATCGGACCCGGGTCTCCCGCGTGGCAGGCGAGAATTCTACCACTGAACCACCAATGCCCACGTTGTCTCAGTTTTGAGCCACTCGGCTGACAGCGCCCACTTACGGAAACCAATATTGTGTCTGGGCTGATTGTCTCATGGTCATAGCACTTCAAAGATCCTCCACGCTTTTCAGACCTTAGCTTGAGAGGCAGGCTTGTCACCACTTTTCAGCTGTACTGTCATGATTGTTCTGTTGAAAGACGCCATCGACCTGGAGAAACCATCACTCAACGGAGGAGGTGGTCGAAGACACCAACTATCAGCCACCTACAATGCTGCCCTGAGCTATAGCATACGCACGCACCCATGACAGGGCTAAAAGCCCAGCTTGCCCCGGCCAGCTTCGCACTGGATTCAAAACAAAATATTTGAACATTTAAAACAGGCTGACTGCAAGAGTCATGCAAGAACCTCCAGATGAATTTCCAACTGAGCTCGCTCCAGAATTAAAATAATGATAGAGGGTCGGAAGCACATCCTGACTAAAACACCACAATGACATGTAGGGAGGAGCGCTGGAAAATTTTGATGCATTGGCCGGGAATCGGACCCGGGTCTCCCGCGTGGCAGGCGAGAATTCTACCACTGAACCACCAATGCCCACGTTGTCTCAGTTTTGAGCCACTCGGCTCAGACCGCCCACTTACGGAAACCAATATTGTGTCTGGGCTGATTGTCTCATGGTCATAGCACTTCAAAGATCCTCCACACTTTTCAGACCTTCAGCCGAACTGTCATGATTGTTCTGTTGAAAGACGCCATCGACCTGGAGAAACCATCACTCAACAGAGGAGGTGGTCGAAGACACCAACTATCAGCCACCTACATTGCTGTCCTGAGCTCTCTTCCAAAAAGGATGGACAGTCCAACAAAGATGAACTCCAACACTCGCAGCCGGCTTATCATCATCATTGACCCTAACCATGCCCTTTCACACCTCGACTCAGGTAAAACCAACAAGGTTAAACTGGCTAAGGTGTGAACGACCTGCATTGTTTGACATAGTGACTCTCTCAACAAGTATTTTGCCAACATGGGCTAAAGACCAGGATTATCCCACCTGTCTTGCCGAAGTGAAGAAGCCTCTTGGATGAGAAGTTGAAGTACCCTCAACTAACCACAAGCAAGTGCCGCTGCAGCGAACAACTGAAGGAACTTCACAGACACTGTTAGCCATTGCTCGTCCACCACTTTCCTCCCATGATTTTATGCAAATGTGTGATGAATGTAACAACATAGGTTTTGCCCCGTGTGAGGATTGAACTCACGGCCTTCAGATTATGAGACTGACGCGCTGCCAACTGCGCTAACGAGGCCTCCTCCCCTGTAGAGCACGCACATGCATAGGACACAATGGACCCAGCTTCGCACTGGGTTCAAAACAAAATTTTGAACATTTAAAACAAGCTGACAACAAGATTCATGAAGAACCTCCAAATGAATTTCCAACTGAGCTCGCTCCAGAATTAAAATAATGATAGAGGGTCGGAAGCACATCCTGACTAAAACACCACAATGACATGTAGGGAGAAGCGGAGGTAAAGCTAAGCTGCATTGGCCGGGAATCGGACCCGGGTCTCCCGCGTGGCAGGCGAGAATTCTACCACTGAACCACCAATGCCCACGTTGTCTCAGTTTTGAGCCACTCGGCTGACAGCGCCCACTTACGGAAACCAATATTGTGTCTGGGCTGATTGTCTCATGGTCATAGTACTTCAAAGATCCTCCACGCTTTTCAGACCTTAGCTTGAGAGGCAGGCTTGTCACCACTTTTCAGCTGTACTGTCATGATTGTTCTGTTGAAAGACGCCATCGACCTGGAGAAACCATCACTCAACGGAGGAGGTGGTCGAAGACACCAACTATCAGCCACCTACAATGCTGCCCTGAGCTATAGCATACGCACGCACCCATGACAGGGCTAAAAGCCCAGCTTGCCCCGGCCAGCTTCGCACTGGATTCAAAACAAAATATTTGAACATTTAAAACAGGCTGACTGCAAGAGTCATGCAAGAACCTCCAGATGAATTTCCAACTGAGCTCGCTCCAGAATTAAAATAATGATAGAGGGTCGGAAGCACATCCTGACTAAAACACCACAATGACATGTAGGGAGGAGCGCTGGAAAATTTTGATGCATTGGCCGGGAATCGGACCCGGGTCTCCCGCGTGGCAGGCGAGAATTCTACCACTGAACCACCAATGCCCACGTTGTCTCAGTTTTGAGCCACTCGGCTCAGACCGCCCACTTACGGAAACCAATATTGTGTCTGGGCTGATTGTCTCATGGTCATAGCACTTCAAAGATCCTCCACACTTTTCAGACCTTCAGCCGAACTGTCATGATTGTTCTGTTGAAAGACGCCATCGACCTGGAGAAACCATCACTCAACAGAGGAGGTGGTCGAAGACACCAACTATCAGCCACCTACATTGCTGTCCTGAGCTCTCTTCCAAAAAGGATGGACAGTCCAAAAAAGATGAACTCCAACACTCGCAGCCGGCTTATCATCATCATTGACCCTAACCATGCCCTTTCACACCTCGACTCAGGTAAAACCAACAAGGTTAAACTGGCTAAGGTGTGAACGACGTGCATTGTTTGACATAGTGACTCTCTCAACAAGTATTTTGCCAACATGGGCTAAAGACCAGGATTATCCCACCTGTCTTGCCGAAGTGAAGAAGCCTCTTGGATGAGAAGTTGAAGTACCCTCAACTAACCACAAGCAAGTGCCGCTGCAGCGAACAACTGAAGGAACTTCACAGACACTGTTAGCCATTGCTCGTCCACCACTTTCCTCCCATGATTTTATGCAAATGTGTGATGAATGTAACAATATAGGTTTTGCCCCGTGTGAGGATTGAACTCACGGCCTTCAGATTATGAGACTGACGCGCTGCCAACTGCGCCAAGGAAATAGCTCGTTTGTCGCGGTCCTAGAGCTAGAAGTGTCAACACCCTACCATGATATGCCGTTGCGGTTACCGGTTCGCGTCCCGTGTCTCCCGTCACTTTCGAAGCGAACTGAATTGTAAATTGGTTATGGTATTAATTAATTAAGCCGTTTTTGGTGTTTGTAAACATTTCAGTATCTAGTTTATCACAATTAATGACTGTTAACGTTATAATACAACATGTATAAGCTTACCAACATTGTGTGCTGTATGTTAACATTGAAATATCGTTTAGCACAATTATTGACTACTATTACCAGTAATATGAGAGGTATACGGTTACCATTTTCTTTTTATGTAAAACTTATATATTGTCTATCACAAGCATTTGCTGTAAAATAAAAATGTGTATACTTACCATTATGATTAAGCAATAGACAATCATCAAGTAATTAAATGATGAATGTCATATAACTTGATTTTGATGAGTGAAGCAATATTACACACACGTCTGTTGCAGAATTACAATAACTTGCAACTTGGCCCTTTGATATGATCGATAATGGCTAAATTATTATCTCTGGTGTGATAATACCCCCCCCATGTGGTGTGTGCGAACATTTCCTGTGCATAGGACTAATAAAGGATTATCTTATATTATAATGTATATTGTATTTGAATGCAAAATAACACTTGATGGACAAAGCCATCTGAATACAAATTTATTACAAACAAATAAAAACAACCAGTGCAGTAATAAAATCAGTAAAAAAAAGAGTGAGCATTCTAATAAATATATACACATGTAAACAATAATGCAACTCCAGTGAAACAGTGTATATAACAGATAACAAATAGCAATATACAATAATATATACATATAAAACAGAACAGAATACCTTATATACACACACATAGTACCACAACAGAATATAATCGAAAAAATAGAATAGCTTATTATTTACACAGCAAACTAGAATAGAATATATATAATATTAGATAAGTGAAACAATAAATAAATATAAAATAAAATACAATAAAATACAAGTACAAAATTATTGTGGTGGCGCATCTTTCTTTTTGCCATAACCCCGGGCTTCAAATGAGGCCTTCCACTCAGCCAGAGTTGTAGTGGCTGTGGCTTGGCAGTACCAATTTCCGAAGTACTGCTGGTGGGTGGCAGGGTCCCGCTCTCTCTTGCACTGCTTGCAAATGATGGCGTCACTCTTTTTAGTGTACTTCCGCTTTTTAACACCACTCTCCTCTTGCTGCATCTTCTTTTTATGGTACTGCTGTGTGGTGTATGGCACATCAGCTGCCGGTTTGGTAATAACCACAGGGAGCAGAGGTTGTGGTGCAGGCAGGAGAGGTTGTGGTGCAAGCAGAAGAGGTTGTGGTGCAAGCAGAAGAGGTTGCGGTGCAAGCAGGAGAGGCTGCGGTGCAAGCAGGAGAGGTTGTGGTACAGGCTGGGGAGGATGAAGAGGTTGATTGAGAGCTGCAAGGAATGGTGGCAGAATTGCAGCTGGAGCCACTGGCAGGTTCCGTCGCTGTTTCAGCTGCGCCGTCCCTGCCGTGTTAGGAGGCAGGACAAAGATGTGGGGATTTGCCACACTGCTGGTCGGGACACAGGGTCTGTCTTTACTCAGAACTGCAAGAGGCAAGCTCTCTGGGCTCACATTAGTGTTCTTTGGAGTAGAGAGGCCTTGCTCCAGCATGCTCTTCTCCTGTTTTTTTTGAAGTTTACAGTACCTAAAAATATTCAAAGTATACATTTGTTTGTATACCATAGTGTATCATATATATGCAATATATCTACACAGAACAGAGCACAGATACTATGTTATTCCCTTTTATTAACTCACCAACTAGCGATGGTTGCAGTATTCATCACCGGGAGCTGGATGGTGGTCTTCTCCATCACCATGGCATTATTTAGAATGACTTGGCGGATGTGAAGATATGCCTTGGTGACAAGGCTCCAACGCTCTTTCCTGACTCCATCGATGCGCCTGGGTCCACGATACTCCTCGCAGAGCTGAACAAAAAGTGCCTCACACACACGATTGCAGTCAGGCCACTGCGCTGGGCTTTTCCCTCCTGCAAAGCATCTGCAAAGGTATGGGCAGCATTAGTGTTCATAAAAGACATTATATAATAGTATTTAGCATTGTCATACGTACCGCTTTGTACTCTCCACACCAGGTGCAACATTTTTTTTTGTGGCCCTGAATCTCCCTTTGGGGATTGTGTCTTGATAGCGTGGAGGGTAGACTGTTTTTTTTTTGTCATACTCTGACAAACACTCCCATAGGGCAATAATATGTGCAGCCTCCTCTCTTGACAGGGCAAGACTGTGGTCTTTTAATTTGAACAAGTGTCCCGTCAAGTCCTGGACAGCTTGGAAGCCCTCAATGTTGTCTGGTCCAACAGAGTCCTACATTAAACAAAATAGTGATAAAAAATATATATATATTTTCAAATATTACACCTATTTGATTTTATTACAGATGTAACCCGACAGAAGTTAAAAACATCATCAAAATGTTAACCTACATCATGACTGGTGGAGCATGATGATGTGGAAGGCTGTTCCTCTGCCACACTGGGAGCATCTTGCTGGGGAGCTAATTTAGAACACATTTAAGCAAAGAGCAATTTTTATGATGGATAAAACAAGTATGCACTAACAATGTGTTTTAGACTGCTATGCATCTGTCTTTTAAGTATGCAACAGTTTGATTAGGACATGCTTTGACCTCTGACCTTGATGAGTGCAGAGCATTGCCGCATCCTGAGAGGTTTGAGGAGTGTCGGTTTGGAGCTGGGGACCAAGGCTGGGATTAGATCCAGCAGGTCTCCCACTGTCCTCACAAACTGGGGGGCACACAGGTACAGCTGCTATGGGAAGGTACACAGATAAACAGTGTAATGAACAGTGTTGTTGCCTCTATAGTGAGACAGCCTCCAATCTAAACATGTTTTATGTAAGTCATTATTATTGGAAACTTTACACTTAACAATTAAAAACTTACCACTCTGCATAGTGGCAACAGTGACGGAAGCAGAAGGTTCGCTGAGTGGTGCGCTAGGCAGTGCAGCCCCAGTTGCAGTAGGTGCAGCTGTTGTGGCACTGTCGCTAACTGCTCCAGCTGCAGCTGGAGGTGCATTTGATGCAGGAGCTGATGGAGTGGGCTGTTGTGGAGGCCAAATTGTGTCCAGGGTGGTAACAGTTGGATCCTCCACATCAAATTGCTCCAAAAGAGAGTCTCCCTCGGCCACAGTGATGTCCTCAGTTTCAAGGGTTGCCAGGGCCAACTTATAGTCCTCCATGGCAACATTGTTTTGGCTGTATAGGTATTCAATACCTATAAGCTCTCCTGAAACAATAAAATAAGCCTCATTAGATACTGACAAAGATATGTACCTGCCTGAAGTGTATTACAAATAATGAATTACGTTCATACCTGTGTATTTCCGGGGGGCTTTGTACTCCACCAGTTTTTTCCCAAGCACCTCCTCTGACAGCTGGTTGGCTGCATGCCTAAGTAGGCCACTGTATGAGTGTGGCCCTGCTGTCCCCTCTGCTGTCATGGTCCTATCCTCATTCCACCTGGCAAGACCATCAACCAGATATGCCTGGAAAAAGGTGTCACTTGCGAGGGTTCCTTTAAAAAAATTTGAAATATTGACATTGTGTTTCCAAGCATACAAACGTTATATTAAACAAATTAATAAATATCATTCTACACCTAACATGGAAACCTAACAATGTGTACTGTTTACCTGGGATGAATCTGTTCATGTGCAGATGGAAATTCTCCAGTGAGGTCGAACCTCTGGCACACCGGAAAGTTTGCAGCACATGACCACCCTTCTTCATTGTCCCAGTCTGTGTGTACAGCTGGAAACCTGGAGGGTCCTGGAGGCAGGGGATATGTTTGCACTGGGCCTTCCAGATTTCTGCCATCCTTGCAGAGTTGATCAGAGGCACACCGAGCGTGTTGCAGCCTCTCTCTCCATCATATGCCTCAATCAACTCCTTCAGCATGGCTTCCATCTCCCTGCTTTCCCGGACGGTCCTCCGACAATGAAGCTGCATCTCTGCCTTGCTTATATGGCGTATCACATCTCCCTCTGTGGGACGCATGAGACTTGCCTCCAGCTCTGCTCGCTTGGCTGCCTTGAGTCGCTGCAGGTCACTCTCATCCCACACGAAAATGCACCGGGTTAGCTGGGCCATGAAGCTGGTGTATAGAGAATGAGAATCAGTTGTGCACCCGGTCGCAAACCTCCTCATAAAGTGCCAGATATCCAACTGAATCCTCATGCCCGGCCATGCTCCAAAGATTTTTTTAAGGTGCGAGTTCCCACAGCAGTCACGGTCCACATATAGGATCTCGGGAGGTGGCACCTCTGCGTCCTTGTAGCGCCTCACAAGACCCTCTGCCATCTTCATTAGGCCCCAGCCCTCGCTCGCTGTGAGAACGGACATGATCACATGCCCATGTTCATTTCCGATGTTGGTGGCCCAAGCAGCTGTGGACCGGGCCTCACCTGCCAGCTTCCTCACAATCTTTTTGGTCGAGTCCATCTTCAGTACCTGGCCAAAGAGTGAGGTGATGGAGGCCTTCACTTCATCCAGCCTGCTGAGGACATCCTGGGCATAAACCTGCATCAGCCAGCGATGTTTAGCCACTGCAGGCATAGCTGGCAAGTCCCCCAGCGGGACAGGAGTAATCAGGCCAGAGGAGATGGCACGTGCAACTCCTCTGTACTCAGTGAGAAACTGAATTTGTCTCCCAAGCCAGCTCTCCGCATGCTGCTCTTCCAGCTGCTTCTGAAGCTGGCTGCTGCTGTTGCCCAAGCCCCGCTGACGCATGAGGCGCACGACCTGCATGTCGCATCCCAGCTTGAAAGTCAGGAGACATGGGAACTGGATGCGGTGGCCTATGTCTAGCTGGGAGACGATGGCATGGCTCCAACCGATCACCTTTCGTTTGCAGCTTTTACAGGCAAGATATTCAGATGCCAAGAAGTAAGAGCTGCTGACTCCAATCACCTGCCTGACTCTCTGATGTAGTCCAGCAGAGGTAAGCTCTGACTTGCCACAGTCTGGATGTGGACAGAGCAACCGCACACGCCAAAGCTTCCTTGGCATCCACAGGAACAGGGGGTGACCGAAGAACTGCTCCAATGTTGGAATACCACTGGAGTTTAGTGATGGCCGAGGTGGATACCACCACATTCTGTCCACCTTTTCAAGGTCCAGCTCAGGTTGGTTAAACCGTGACCACCGGAACAGGGCCTTAGAAATCCAGCGCTGGTCAACTTCTGGCAGGGCAGGGATCCAACCAGCGGGCAGGCAAATTCTGTTCTCTGTTAAACAGATATGAGAGAATGAAGGAATTAAGGAATATATAAATAAAACCACAGTCTCTTAAGTTTGAAGAGAATAGTGTTGTGGGGAAAGATATGCCCATCCGTCATATTCTTTCCTGTCCATAACTAAAAACTTTTGTAGATGACATATATAAAGAAATAAGTATAATAACGGTATGATAAATGGTTATAATTGTTTACTTTTTATGAAAATGCCAAGAGAATTTGTGGATGAAAGAGACTAATAGCATTTAAGAAGTTAAGAGTGATGGCTCCTCAATTACAAAAACGTAGTTACAAAAGACACAGCCACAATTTCCAAAATGGATAGAAAAGAAAGCAAATCTGTATGTATGTATGTATGTATGCTAAGGTCAAATTCTATTCACGACTGTTATCATGTCCTCATGTATTGACACACTTAGCATTAATTTAAAAACAAGTATACTAAATAAACATATAATAATAACTTTATTTATATAGCACTTTTCAAAATCGAGCTACAAAGTGCTTTACAATAAAACAGATAACATAATGAGTTAAAAATCCAAACAAAGATAGAACATATAAAATAATATATAGAGAAGAGGAGAGTGTGTGTAAGTATTTCTTAAAAATACATACGTGGCATTTGTGACTCCATCTCTTGAACTGACAGCAGAAGTTCGCTGTCAGTGGGCTCATGCTCACTGGGAGCTAAATCTGCTGGCACCGTGTCTGTGGGCTCTGTTTTCATGGTGGATCCAGCAGGGGACACAGTAGGAGCAGCTGAAAAAAACATACACATCAGAATACATTACAAATATGAAAACATCTACAACTCCATGTTACACAGAAGGCTTTTTCTAGTTGTATACTTACATGGATGAAACTTTGGTGGCATAAACAGCCTCTTGACAGACTTGTGGATGCTCTGCTGGGACACGCCTTTCCCTGTCAACAATGACCGCAGGGAGGATACAGGCACTGAGGATGGTCGCGGTGAGGTGGATGGTCGTGATGAGGTGGATGGATGTGATGAGGTGGATGGTCGTGGTGAGGTGGATGGTTGTGATGAGGTGGATGGATGTGATGAGGTGGAGGGCTGTGATGAGGTGGAGGGCTGTGTGGAGGTGGCTGGTTTACGCTGACTTGTGGATCTCGCCTCCATCTTAAACTGAATGGCATAACGTCCCTCCGGATACAGCGAAATATACTTCAGCAAGGCTCTTTTATTGACGAGGTGGTTATGAGAATCAGAGCTTCCTGATTCCTCCGACATTGATGCCACCACATATCCAGCATAGCCCAGCGCATTCTCAGCCAACCACTGAAACGTTTGACCCCGGAAAATTCCAAACTGCAGCTGATATTGGCCCAGGAGATGCTTCTCATTGTTGGTGTCTCCACCACGACTCAGAACAGCCACCCTTGCTGCCTCTTTCACGCGATCTGGGGACAAAGCTCGGGCCCATGGCCTTTTCTCTCCCTTAATTTTCTTGGCATCATCTGTATCACAGAGGCTGGCAAGACCGTCTCCCCTCTTCCTAAATTTAGGATCCATTCTCTATGGTTGAAAAACAAACAACAGTTAAAATAAGCTTGGTCTGATCTCTTACTGCAAATACATTTATAGAATTTTCACTCAGTCTTCTTCAGTAATGCATAGATGGAAGCATGCATGCATGCATATGTGTGAAAGTAGAAGTAGGCCTATGCATATATGAATGTGTGGGGACATGAATGTATGTTTGTGTATTCACTGTTGCCCATAAAGTTGGAATAAAATATTTGTTACCTCTTCTCATGAAATGACAATGTGACAATGTGATTTATTCTTCATAGATAAAGTGTATATCTATTCAAAACTTTATTGATCAATCTCTTATAAACATATCAGTGAAGATTCAAGCACATATAAATAAAATTAAAAGATCAATGTGTCTGAATACAAAATCATTCCAACTTTAACAGTGTATCTGTCTTAAAAATATATTTTTCTTACATTATATATTATATTTTAAATGCTTTATCTTCTTTTTTAATTTAATAATTCAATTCTTAGCTGTTTGTATACTTAATACAGAATATAATAAGTTACCTTAACACTCAAACTATATTGACTTATCTATACATATCTGTTTTGGCCTCTTTTTGATCCAAATAAGCAATAAAAGCAAATATTACGTTGGTAAACTGTGTGATACGTCGCCAGCCCGTTATTAACAGTGTAGTAGCGTTACACGATTTCCTATGCAAACAAGCATACAGTTGTGACTGTTGTAAGCGTACTGAAGTAAATGACAGTCATTATCGGTAGCTGAAAAAGTTAAAAAAAATGGAGAATTGTCCGTCTGTTAGCGCGTTACAGTCGTTCGTATGTTGTCACTGTCAGCTAGGTTACATGCACCGCAAATAAATGAAATGTTCATCATTAACGTTAGGGGGTGCTAGCTAACTGGCACCGGAAGTATACTTTTATTTGTATAATAAATATATATATATAACAATGTGATATAAACACTTTGAAACGTTAGAGTGGCACGGTACTTACTGTAAATGCAGCAAAAGATGACGGTCTGGACGAAATAGCGTCTCTCAAATCTCGGTAGCGATACCGATTGCGATTGGTCAAATCTTGGTAGTCCATGACGAGAGGTGATTGGTTCTCGCAATTCTTGGTAGTAGGACGCCACCCGATTGGTCAATTCTTGGTAGAATTCTTGGTAGCGAGGAGCGATTTCATTGGCTCTCACATGACGGCCGGAGTTCGACTGACAGGTGACAGGGAGCGCCAACGAGGCCTCCTCCCCTGTAGAGCACGCACATGCATAGGACACAATGGACCCAGCTTCGCACTGGGTTCAAAACAAAATTTTGAACATTTAAAACAAGCTGACAACAAGATTCATGAAGAACCTCCAAATGAATTTCCAACTGAGCTCGCTCCAGAATTAAAATAATGATAGAGGGTCGGAAGCACATCCTGACTAAAACACCACAATGACATGTAGGGAGAAGCGGAGGAAAAGCTAAGCTGCATTGGCCGGGAATCGGACCAGGGTCTCCCGCGTGGCAGGCGAGAATTCTACCACTGAACCACCAATGCCCACGTTGTCTCAGTTTTGAGCCACTCGGCTGACAGCGCCCACTTACGGAAACCAATATTGTGTCTGGGCTGATTGTCTCATGGTCATAGCACTTCAAAGATCCTCCACGCTTTTCAGACCTTAGCTTGAGAGGCAGGCTTGTCACCACTTTTCAGCTGTACTGTCATGATTGTTCTGTTGAAAGACGCCATCGACCTGGAGAAACCATCACTCAACGGAGGAGGTGGTCGAAGACACCAACTATCAGCCACCTACAATGCTGCCCTGAGCTATAGCATACGCACGCACCCATGACAGGGCTAAAAGCCCAGCTTTCCCCGGCCAGCTTCGCACTGGATTCAAAACAAAATATTTGAACATTTAAAACAGGCTGACTGCAAGAGTCATGCAAGAACCTCCAGATGAATTTCCAACTGAGCTCGCTCCAGAATTAAAATAATGATAGAGGGTCGGAAGCACATCCTGACTAAAACACCACAATGACATGTAGGGAGGAGCGCTGGAAAATTTTGATGCATTGGCCGGGAATCGGACCCGGGTCTCCCGCGTGGCAGGCGAGAATTCTACCACTGAACCACCAATGCCCACGTTGTCTCAGTTTTGAGCCACTCGGCTCAGACCGCCCACTTACGGAAACCAATATTGTGTCTGGGCTGATTGTCTCATGGTCATAGCACTTCAAAGATCCTCCACACTTTTCAGACCTTCAGCCGAACTGTCATGATTGTTCTGTTGAAAGACGCCATCGACCTGGAGAAACCATCACTCAACAGAGGAGGTGGTCGAAGACACCAACTATCAGCCACCTACATTGCTGTCCTGAGCTCTCTTCCAAAAAGGATGGACAGTCCAACAAAGATGAACTCCAACACTCGCAGCCGGCTTATCATCATCATTGACCCTAACCATGCCCTTTCACACCTCGACTCAGGTAAAACCAACAAGGTTAAACTGGCTAAGGTGTGAACGACCTGCATTGTTTGACATAGTGACTCTCTCAACAAGTATTTTGCCAACATGGGCTAAAGACCAGGATTATCCCACCTGTCTTGCCGAAGTGAAGAAGCCTCTTGGATGAGAAGTTGAAGTACCCTCAACTAACCACAAGCAAGTGCCGCTGCAGCGAACAACTGAAGGAACTTCACAGACACTGTTAGCCATTGCTCGTCCACCACTTTCCTCCCATGGTTTTATGCAAATGTGTGATGAATGTAACAATATAGGTTTTGCCCCGTGTGAGGATTGAACTCACGGCCTTCAGATTATGAGACTGACGCGCTGCCAACTGCGCCAAGGAAATAGCTCGTTTGTCGCGGTCCTAGAGCTAGAAGTGTCAACACCCTACCATGATATGCCGTTGCGGTTACCGGTTCGCGTCCCGTGTCTCCCGTCACTTTCGAAGCGAACTGAATTGTAAATTGGTTATGGTATTAATTAATTAAGCCGTTTTTGGTGTTTGTAAACATTTCAGTATCTAGTTTATCACAATTAATGACTGTTAACGTTATAATACAACATGTATAAGCTTACCAACATTGTGTGCTGTATGTTAACATTGAAATATCGTTTAGCACAATTATTGACTACTATTACCAGTAATATGAGAGGTATACGGTTACCATTTTCTTTTTATGTAAAACTTATATATTGTCTATCACAAGCATTTGCTGTAAAATAAAAATGTGTATACTTACCATTATGATTAAGCAATAGACAATCATCAAGTAATTAAATGATGAATGTCATATAACTTGATTTTGATGAGTGAAGCAATATTACACACACGTCTGTTGCAGAATTACAATAACTTGCAACTTGGCCCTTTGATATGATCGATAATGGCTAAATTATTATCTCTGGTGTGATAATACCCCCCCCATGTGGTGTGTGCGAACATTTCCTGTGCATAGGACTAATAAAGGATTATCTTATATTATAATGTATATTGTATTTGAATGCAAAATAACACTTGATGGACAAAGCCATCTGAATACAAATTTATTACAAACAAATAAAAACAACCAGTGCAGTAATAAAATCAGTAAAAAAAAGAGTGAGCATTCTAATAAATATATACACATGTAAACAATAATGCAACTCCAGTGAAACAGTGTATATAACAGATAACAAATAGCAATATACAATAATATATACATATAAAACAGAACAGAATACCTTATATACACACACATAGTACCACAACAGAATATAATCGAAAAAATAGAATAGCTTATTATTTACACAGCAAACTAGAATAGAATATATATAATATTAGATAAGTGAAACAATAAATAAATATAAAATAAAATACAATAAAATACAAGTACAAAATTATTGTGGTGGCGCATCTTTCTTTTTGCCATAACCCCGGGCTTCAAATGAGGCCTTCCACTCAGCCAGAGTTGTAGTGGCTGTGGCTTGGCAGTACCAATTTCCGAAGTACTGCTGGTGGGTGGCAGGGTCCCGCTCTCTCTTGCACTGCTTGCAAATGATGGCGTCACTCTTTTTAGTGTACTTCCGCTTTTTAACACCACTCTCCTCTTGCTGCATCTTCTTTTTATGGTACTGCTGTGTGGTGTATGGCACATCAGCTGCCGGTTTGGTAATAACCACAGGGAGCAGAGGTTGTGGTGCAGGCAGGAGAGGTTGTGGTGCAAGCAGAAGAGGTTGCGGTGCAGGCAGGAGAGGTTGCGGAGCAGGCAGGAGAGGTTGCGGTGCAAGCAGGAGAGGCTGCGGTGCAAGCAGGAGAGGTTGTGGTACAGGCTGGGGAGGATGAAGAGGTTGATTGAGAGCTGCAAGGAATGGTGGCAGAATTGCAGCTGGAGCCACTGGCAGGTTCCGTCGCTGTTTCAGCTGCGCCGTCCCTGCCGTGTTAGGAGGCAGGACAAAGATGTGGGGATTTGCCACACTGCTGGTCGGGACACAGGGTCTGTCTTTACTCAGAACTGCAAGAGGCAAGCTCTCTGGGCTCACATTAGTGTTCTTTGGAGTAGAGAGGCCTTGCTCCAGCATGCTCTTCTCCTGTTTTTTTTGAAGTTTACAGTACCTAAAAATATTCAAAGTATACATTTGTTTGTATACCATAGTGTATCATATATATGCAATATATCTACACAGAACAGAGCACAGATACTATGTTATTCCCTTTTATTAACTCACCAACTAGCGATGGTTGCAGTATTCATCACCGGGAGCTGGATGGTGGTCTTCTCCATCACCATGGCATTATTTAGAATGACTTGGCGGATGTGAAGATATGCCTTGGTGACAAGGCTCCAACGCTCTTTCCTGACTCCATCGATGCGCCTGGGTCCACGATACTCCTCGCAGAGCTGAACAAAAAGTGCCTCACACACACGATTGCAGTCAGGCCACTGCGCTGGGCTTTTCCCTCCTGCAAAGCATCTGCAAAGGTATGGGCAGCATTAGTGTTCATAAAAGACATTATATAATAGTATTTAGCATTGTCATACGTACCGCTTTGTACTCTCCACACCAGGTGCAACATTTTTTTTTGTGGCCCTGAATCTCCCTTTGGGGATTGTGTCTTGATAGCGTGGAGGGTAGACTGTTTTTTTTTTGTCATACTCTGACAAACACTCCCATAGGGCAATAATATGTGCAGCCTCCTCTCTTGACAGGGCAAGACTGTGGTCTTTTAATTTGAACAAGTGTCCCGTCAAGTCCTGGACAGCTTGGAAGCCCTCAATGTTGTCTGGTCCAACAGAGTCCTACATTAAACAAAATAGTGATAAAAAATATATATATATTTTCAAATATTACACCTATTTGATTTTATTACAGATGTAACCCGACAGAAGTTAAAAACATCATCAAAATGTTAACCTACATCATGACTGGTGGAGCATGATGATGTGGAAGGCTGTTCCTCTGCCACACTGGGAGCATCTTGCTGGGGAGCTAATTTAGAACACATTTAAGCAAAGAGCAATTTTTATGATGGATAAAACAAGTATGCACTAACAATGTGTTTTAGACTGCTATGCATCTGTCTTTTAAGTATGCAACAGTTTGATTAGGACATGCTTTGACCTCTGACCTTGATGAGTGCAGAGCATTGCCGCATCCTGAGAGGTTTGAGGAGTGTCGGTTTGGAGCTGGGGACCAAGGCTGGGATTAGATCCAGCAGGTCTCCCACTGTCCTCACAAACTGGGGGGCACACAGGTACAGCTGCTATGGGAAGGTACACAGATAAACAGTGTAATGAACAGTGTTGTTGCCTCTATAGTGAGACAGCCTCCAATCTAAACATGTTTTATGTAAGTCATTATTATTGGAAACTTTACACTTAACAATTAAAAACTTACCACTCTGCATAGTGGCAACAGTGACGGAAGCAGAAGGTTCGCTGAGTGGTGCGCTAGGCAGTGCAGCCCCAGTTGCAGTAGGTGCAGCTGTTGTGGCACTGTCGCTAACTGCTCCAGCTGCAGCTGGAGGTGCATTTGATGCAGGAGCTGATGGAGTGGGCTGTTGTGGAGGCCAAATTGTGTCCAGGGTGGTAACAGTTGGATCCTCCACATCAAATTGCTCCAAAAGAGAGTCTCCCTCGGCCACAGTGATGTCCTCAGTTTCAAGGGTTGCCAGGGCCAACTTATAGTCCTCCATGGCAACATTGTTTTGGCTGTATAGGTATTCAATACCTATAAGCTCTCCTGAAACAATAAAATAAGCCTCATTAGATACTGACAAAGATATGTACCTGCCTGAAGTGTATTACAAATAATGAATTACGTTCATACCTGTGTATTTCCGGGGGGCTTTGTACTCCACCAGTTTTTTCCCAAGCACCTCCTCTGACAGCTGGTTGGCTGCATGCCTAAGTAGGCCACTGTATGAGTGTGGCCCTGCTGTCCCCTCTGCTGTCATGGTCCTATCCTCATTCCACCTGGCAAGACCATCAACCAGATATGCCTGGAAAAAGGTGTCACTTGCGAGGGTTCCTTTAAAAAAATTTGAAATATTGACATTGTGTTTCCAAGCATACAAACGTTATATTAAACAAATTAATAAATATCATTCTACACCTAACATGGAAACCTAACAATGTGTACTGTTTACCTGGGATGAATCTGTTCATGTGCAGATGGAAATTCTCCAGTGAGGTCGAACCTCTGGCACACCGGAAAGTTTGCAGCACATGACCACCCTTCTTCATTGTCCCAGTCTGTGTGTACAGCTGGAAACCTGGAGGGTCCTGGAGGCAGGGGATATGTTTGCACTGGGCCTTCCAGATTTCTGCCATCCTTGCAGAGTTGATCAGAGGCACACCGAGCGTGTTGCAGCCTCTCTCTCCATCATATGCCTCAATCAACTCCTTCAGCATGGCTTCCATCTCCCTGCTTTCCCGGACGGTCCTCCGACAATGAAGCTGCATCTCTGCCTTGCTTATATGGCGTATCACATCTCCCTCTGTGGGACGCATGAGACTTGCCTCCAGCTCTGCTCGCTTGGCTGCCTTGAGTCGCTGCAGGTCACTCTCATCCCACACGAAAATGCACCGGGTTAGCTGGGCCATGAAGCTGGTGTATAGAGAATGAGAATCAGTTGTGCACCCGGTCGCAAACCTCCTCATAAAGTGCCAGATATCCAACTGAATCCTCATGCCCGGCCATGCTCCAAAGATTTTTTTAAGGTGCGAGTTCCCACAGCAGTCACGGTCCACATATAGGATCTCGGGAGGTGGCACCTCTGCGTCCTTGTAGCGCCTCACAAGACCCTCTGCCATCTTCATTAGGCCCCAGCCCTCGCTCGCTGTGAGAACGGACATGATCACATGCCCATGTTCATTTCCGATGTTGGTGGCCCAAGCAGCTGTGGACCGGGCCTCACCTGCCAGCTTCCTCACAATCTTTTTGGTCGAGTCCATCTTCAGTACCTGGCCAAAGAGTGAGGTGATGGAGGCCTTCACTTCATCCAGCCTGCTGAGGACATCCTGGGCATAAACCTGCATCAGCCAGCGATGTTTAGCCACTGCAGGCATAGCTGGCAAGTCCCCCAGCGGGACAGGAGTAATCAGGCCAGAGGAGATGGCACGTGCAACTCCTCTGTACTCAGTGAGAAACTGAATTTGTCTCCCAAGCCAGCTCTCCGCATGCTGCTCTTCCAGCTGCTTCTGAAGCTGGCTGCTGCTGTTGCCCAAGCCCCGCTGACGCATGAGGCGCACGACCTGCATGTCGCATCCCAGCTTGAAAGTCAGGAGACATGGGAACTGGATGCGGTGGCCTATGTCTAGCTGGGAGACGATGGCATGGCTCCAACCGATCACCTTTCGTTTGCAGCTTTTACAGGCAAGATATTCAGATGCCAAGAAGTAAGAGCTGCTGACTCCAATCACCTGCCTGACTCTCTGATGTAGTCCAGCAGAGGTAAGCTCTGACTTGCCACAGTCTGGATGTGGACAGAGCAACCGCACACGCCAAAGCTTCCTTGGCATCCACAGGAACAGGGGGTGACCGAAGAACTGCTCCAATGTTGGAATACCACTGGAGTTTAGTGATGGCCGAGGTGGATACCACCACATTCTGTCCACCTTTTCAAGGTCCAGCTCAGGTTGGTTAAACCGTGACCACCGGAACAGGGCCTTAGAAATCCAGCGCTGGTCAACTTCTGGCAGGGCAGGGATCCAACCAGCGGGCAGGCAAATTCTGTTCTCTGTTAAACAGATATGAGAGAATGAAGGAATTAAGGAATATATAAATAAAACCACAGTCTCTTAAGTTTGAAGAGAATAGTGTTGTGGGGAAAGATATGCCCATCCGTCATATTCTTTCCTGTCCATAACTAAAAACTTTTGTAGATGACATATATAAAGAAATAAGTATAATAACGGTATGATAAATGGTTATAATTGTTTACTTTTTATGAAAATGCCAAGAGAATTTGTGGATGAAAGAGACTAATAGCATTTAAGAAGTTAAGAGTGATGGCTCCTCAATTACAAAAACGTAGTTACAAAAGACACAGCCACAATTTCCAAAATGGATAGAAAAGAAAGCAAATCTGTATGTATGTATGTATGTATGCTAAGGTCAAATTCTATTCACGACTGTTATCATGTCCTCATGTATTGACACACTTAGCATTAATTTAAAAACAAGTATACTAAATAAACATATAATAATAACTTTATTTATATAGCACTTTTCAAAATCGAGCTACAAAGTGCTTTACAATAAAACAGATAACATAATGAGTTAAAAATCCAAACAAAGATAGAACATATAAAATAATATATAGAGAAGAGGAGAGTGTGTGTAAGTATTTCTTAAAAATACATACGTGGCATTTGTGACTCCATCTCTTGAACTGACAGCAGAAGTTCGCTGTCAGTGGGCTCATGCTCACTGGGAGCTAAATCTGCTGGCACCGTGTCTGTGGGCTCTGTTTTCATGGTGGATCCAGCAGGGGACACAGTAGGAGCAGCTGAAAAAAACATACACATCAGAATACATTACAAATATGAAAACATCTACAACTCCATGTTACACAGAAGGCTTTTTCTAGTTGTATACTTACATGGATGAAACTTTGGTGGCATAAACAGCCTCTTGACAGACTTGTGGATGCTCTGCTGGGACACGCCTTTCCCTGTCAACAATGACCGCAGGGAGGATACAGGCACTGAGGATGGTCGCGGTGAGGTGGATGGTCGTGATGAGGTGGATGGATGTGATGAGGTGGATGGTCGTGGTGAGGTGGATGGTTGTGATGAGGTGGATGGATGTGATGAGGTGGAGGGCTGTGATGAGGTGGAGGGCTGTGTGGAGGTGGCTGGTTTACGCTGACTTGTGGATCTCGCCTCCATCTTAAACTGAATGGCATAACGTCCCTCCGGATACAGCGAAATATACTTCAGCAAGGCTCTTTTATTGACGAGGTGGTTATGAGAATCAGAGCTTCCTGATTCCTCCGACATTGATGCCACCACATATCCAGCATAGCCCAGCGCATTCTCAGCCAACCACTGAAACGTTTGACCCCGGAAAATTCCAAACTGCAGCTGATATTGGCCCAGGAGATGCTTCTCATTGTTGGTGTCTCCACCACGACTCAGAACAGCCACCCTTGCTGCCTCTTTCACGCGATCTGGGGACAAAGCTCGGGCCCATGGCCTTTTCTCTCCCTTAATTTTCTTGGCATCATCTGTATCACAGAGGCTGGCAAGACCGTCTCCCCTCTTCCTAAATTTAGGATCCATTCTCTATGGTTGAAAAACAAACAACAGTTAAAATAAGCTTGGTCTGATCTCTTACTGCAAATACATTTATAGAATTTTCACTCAGTCTTCTTCAGTAATGCATAGATGGAAGCATGCATGCATGCATATGTGTGAAAGTAGAAGTAGGCCTATGCATATATGAATGTGTGGGGACATGAATGTATGTTTGTGTATTCACTGTTGCCCATAAAGTTGGAATAAAATATTTGTTACCTCTTCTCATGAAATGACAATGTGACAATGTGATTTATTCTTCATAGATAAAGTGTATATCTATTCAAAACTTTATTGATCAATCTCTTATAAACATATCAGTGAAGATTCAAGCACATATAAATAAAATTAAAAGATCAATGTGTCTGAATACAAAATCATTCCAACTTTAACAGTGTATCTGTCTTAAAAATATATTTTTCTTACATTATATATTATATTTTAAATGCTTTATCTTCTTTTTTAATTTAATAATTCAATTCTTAGCTGTTTGTATACTTAATACAGAATATAATAAGTTACCATAACACTCAAACTATATTGACTTATCTATACATATCTGTTTTGGCCTCTTTTTGATCCAAATAAGCAATAAAAGCAAATATTACGTTGGTAAACTGTGTGATACGTCGCCAGCCCGTTATTAACAGTGTAGTAGCGTTACACGATTTACTATGCAAACAAGCATACAGTTGTGACTGTTGTAAGCGTACTGAAGTAAATGACAGTCATTATCGGTAGCTGAAAAAGTTAAAAAAAATGGAGAATTGTCCGTCTGTTAGCGCGTTACAGTCGTTCGTATGTTGTCACTGTCAGCTAGGTTACATGCAACGCAAATAAATGAAATGTTCATCATTAACGTTAGGGGGTGCTAGCTAACTGGCACCGGAAGTATACTTTTATTTGTATAATAAATATATATATATAACAATGTGATATAAACACTTTGAAACGTTAGAGTGGCACGGTACTTACTGTAAATGCAGCAAAAGATGACGGTCTGGACGAAATAGCGTCTCTCAAATCTCGGTAGCGATACCGATTGCGATTGGTCAAATCTTGGTAGTCCATGACGAGAGGTGATTGGTTCTCGCAATTCTTGGTAGTAGGACGCCACCCGATTGGTCAATTCTTGGTAGAATTCTTGGTAGCGAGGAGCGATTTCATTGGCTCTCACATGACGGCCGGAGTTCGACTGACAGGTGACAGGGAGCGCTAACGAGGCCTCCTCCCCTGTAGAGCACGCACATGCATAGGACACAATGGACCCAGCTTCGCACTGGGTTCAAAACAAAATTTTGAACATTTAAAACAAGCTGACAACAAGATTCATGAAGAACCTCCAAATGAATTTCCAACTGAGCTCGCTCCAGAATTAAAATAATGATAGAGGGTCGGAAGCACATCCTGACTAAAACACCACAATGACATGTAGGGAGAAGCGGAGGAAAAGCTAAGCTGCATTGGCCGGGAATCGGACCAGGGTCTCCCGCGTGGCAGGCGAGAATTCTACCACTGAACCACCAATGCCCACGTTGTCTCAGTTTTGAGCCACTCGGCTGACAGCGCCCACTTACGGAAACCAATATTGTGTCTGGGCTGATTGTCTCATGGTCATAGCACTTCAAAGATCCTCCACGCTTTTCAGACCTTAGCTTGAGAGGCAGGCTTGTCACCACTTTTCAGCTGTACTGTCATGATTGTTCTGTTGAAAGACGCCATCGACCTGGAGAAACCATCACTCAACGGAGGAGGTGGTCGAAGACACCAACTATCAGCCACCTACAATGCTGCCCTGAGCTATAGCATACGCACGCACCCATGACAGGGCTAAAAGCCCAGCTTTCCCCGGCCAGCTTCGCACTGGATTCAAAACAAAATATTTGAACATTTAAAACAGGCTGACTGCAAGAGTCATGCAAGAACCTCCAGATGAATTTCCAACTGAGCTCGCTCCAGAATTAAAATAATGATAGAGGGTCGGAAGCACATCCTGACTAAAACACCACAATGACATGTAGGGAGGAGCGCTGGAAAATTTTGATGCATTGGCCGGGAATCGGACCCGGGTCTCCCGCGTGGCAGGCGAGAATTCTACCACTGAACCACCAATGCCCACGTTGTCTCAGTTTTGAGCCACTCGGCTCAGACCGCCCACTTACGGAAACCAATATTGTGTCTGGGCTGATTGTCTCATGGTCATAGCACTTCAAAGATCCTCCACACTTTTCAGACCTTCAGCCGAACTGTCATGATTGTTCTGTTGAAAGACGCCATCGACCTGGAGAAACCATCACTCAACAGAGGAGGTGGTCGAAGACACCAACTATCAGCCACCTACATTGCTGTCCTGAGCTCTCTTCCAAAAAGGATGGACAGTCCAACAAAGATGAACTCCAACACTCGCAGCCGGCTTATCATCATCATTGACCCTAACCATGCCCTTTCACACCTCGACTCAGGTAAAACCAACAAGGTTAAACTGGCTAAGGTGTGAACGACCTGCATTGTTTGACATAGTGACTCTCTCAACAAGTATTTTGCCAACATGGGCTAAAGACCAGGATTATCCCACCTGTCTTGCCGAAGTGAAGAAGCCTCTTGGATGAGAAGTTGAAGTACCCTCAACTAACCACAAGCAAGTGCCGCTGCAGCGAACAACTGAAGGAACTTCACAGACACTGTTAGCCATTGCTCGTCCACCCTCCCATGGTTTTATGCAAATGTGTGATGAATGTAACAATATAGGTTTTGCCCCGTGTGAGGATTGAACTCACGGCCTTCAGATTATGAGACTGACGCGCTGCCAACTGCGCTAACGAGGCCTCCTCCCCTGTAGAGCACGCACATGCATAGGACACAATGGACCCAGCTTCGCACTGGGTTCAAAACAAAATTTTGAACATTTAAAACAAGCTGACAACAAGATTCATGAAGAACCTCCAAATGAATTTCCAACTGAGCTCGCTCCAGAATTAAAATAATGATAGAGGGTCGGAAGCACATCCTGACTAAAACACCACAATGACATGTAGGGAGAAGCGGAGGAAAAGCTAAGCTGCATTGGCCGGGAATCGGACCCGGGTCTCCCGCGTGGCAGGCGAGAATTCTACCACTGAACCACCAATGCCCACGTTGTCTCAGTTTTGAGCCACTCGGCTGACAGCGCCCACTTACGGAAACCAATATTGTGTCTGGGCTGATTGTCTCATGGTCATAGCACTTCAAAGATCCTCCACGCTTTTCAGACCTTAGCTTGAGAGGCAGGCTTGTCACCACTTTTCAGCTGTACTGTCATGATTGTTCTGTTGAAAGACGCCATCGACCTGGAGAAACCATCACTCAACGGAGGAGGTGGTCGAAGACACCAACTATCAGCCACCTACAATGCTGCCCTGAGCTATAGCATACGCACGCACCCATGACAGGGCTAAAAGCCCAGCTTGCCCCGGCCAGCTTCGCACTGGATTCAAAACAAAATATTTGAACATTTAAAACAGGCTGACTGCAAGAGTCATGCAAGAACCTCCAGATGAATTTCCAACTGAGCTCGCTCCAGAATTAAAATAATGATAGAGGGTCGGAAGCACATCCTGACTAAAACACCACAATGACATGTAGGGAGGAGCGCTGGAAAATTTTGATGCATTGGCCGGGAATCGGACCCGGGTCTCCCGCGTGGCAGGCGAGAATTCTACCACTGAACCACCAATGCCCACGTTGTCTCAGTTTTGAGCCACTCGGCTCAGACCGCCCACTTACGGAAACCAATATTGTGTCTGGGCTGATTGTCTCATGGTCATAGCACTTCAAAGATCCTCCACACTTTTCAGACCTTCAGCCGAACTGTCATGATTGTTCTGTTGAAAGACGCCATCGACCTGGAGAAACCATCACTCAACAGAGGAGGTGGTCGAAGACACCAACTATCAGCCACCTACATTGCTGTCCTGAGCTCTCTTCCAAAAAGGATGGACAGTCCAACAAAGATGAACTCCAACACTCGCAGCCGGCTTATCATCATCATTGACCCTAACCATGCCCTTTCACACCTCGACTCAGGTAAAACCAACAAGGTTAAACTGGCTAAGGTGTGAACGACCTGCATTGTTTGACATAGTGACTCTCTCAACAAGTATTTCGCCAACATGGGCTAAAGACCAGGATTATCCCACCTGTCTTGCCCAAGTGAAGAAGCCTCTTGGATGAGAAGTTGAAGTACCCTCAACTAACCACAAGCAAGTGCCGCTGCAGCGAACAACTGAAGGAACTTCACAGACACTGTTAGCCATTGCTCGTCCACCACTTTCCTCCCATGGTTTTATGCAAATGTGTGATGAATGTAACAATATAGGTTTTGCCCCGTGTGAGGATTGAACTCACGGCCTTCAGATTATGAGACTGACGCGCTGCCAACTGCGCTAACGAGGCCTCCTCCCCTGTAGAGCACGCACATGCATAGGACACAATGGACCCAGCTTCGCACTGGGTTCAAAACAAAATTTTGAACATTTAAAACAAGCTGACAACAAGATTCATGAAGAACCTCCAAATGAATTTCCAACTGAGCTCGCTCCAGAATTAAAATAATGATAGAGGGTCGGAAGCACATCCTGACTAAAACACCACAATGACATGTAGGGAGAAGCGGAGGAAAAGCTAAGCTGCATTGGCCGGGAATCGGACCCGGGTCTCCCGCGTGGCAGGCGAGAATTCTACCACTGAACCACCAATGCCCACGTTGTCTCAGTTTTGAGCCACTCGGCTGACAGCGCCCACTTACGGAAACCAATATTGTGTCTGGGCTGATTGTCTCATGGTCATAGCACTTCAAAGATCCTCCACGCTTTTCAGACCTTAGCTTGAGAGGCAGGCTTGTCACCACTTTTCAGCTGTACTGTCATGATTGTTCTGTTGAAAGACGCCATCGACCTGGAGAAACCATCACTCAACGGAGGAGGTGGTCGAAGACACCAACTATCAGCCACCTACAATGCTGCCCTGAGCTATAGCATACGCACGCACCCATGACAGGGCTAAAAGCCCAGCTTGCCCCGGCCAGCTTCGCACTGGATTCAAAACAAAATATTTGAACATTTAAAACAGGCTGACTGCAAGAGTCATGCAAGAACCTCCAGATGAATTTCCAACTGAGCTCGCTCCAGAATTAAAATAATGATAGAGGGTCGGAAGCACATCCTGACTAAAACACCACAATGACATGTAGGGAGGAGCGCTGGAAAATTTTGATGCATTGGCCGGGAATCGGACCCGGGTCTCCCGCGTGGCAGGCGAGAATTCTACCACTGAACCACCAATGCCCACGTTGTCTCAGTTTTGAGCCACTCGGCTCAGACCGCCCACTTACGGAAACCAATATTGTGTCTGGGCTGATTGTCTCATGGTCATAGCACTTCAAAGATCCTCCACACTTTTCAGACCTTCAGCCGAACTGTCATGATTGTTCTGTTGAAAGACGCCATCGACCTGGAGAAACCATCACTCAACAGAGGAGGTGGTCGAAGACACCAACTATCAGCCACCTACATTGCTGTCCTGAGCTCTCTTCCAAAAAGGATGGACAGTCCAACAAAGATGAACTCCAACACTCGCAGCCGGCTTATCATCATCATTGACCCTAACCATGCCCTTTCACACCTCGACTCAGGTAAAACCAACAAGGTTAAACTGGCTAAGGTGTGAACGACCTGCATTGTTTGACATAGTGACTCTCTCAACAAGTATTTCGCCAACATGGGCTAAAGACCAGGATTATCCCACCTGTCTTGCCCAAGTGAAGAAGCCTCTTGGATGAGAAGTTGAAGTACCCTCAACTAACCACAAGCAAGTGCCGCTGCAGCGAACAACTGAAGGAACTTCACAGACACTGTTAGCCATTGCTCGTCCACCACTTTCCTCCCATGGTTTTATGCAAATGTGTGATGAATGTAACAATATAGGTTTTGCCCCGTGTGAGGATTGAACTCACGGCCTTCAGATTATGAGACTGACGCGCTGCCAACTGCGCTAACGAGGCCTCCTCCCCTGTAGAGCACGCACATGCATAGGACACAATGGACCCAGCTTCGCACTGGGTTCAAAACAAAATTTTGAACATTTAAAACAAGCTGACAACAAGATTCATGAAGAACCTCCAAATGAATTTCCAACTGAGCTCGCTCCAGAATTAAAATAATGATAGAGGGTCGGAAGCACATCCTGACTAAAACACCACAATGACATGTAGGGAGAAGCGGAGGAAAAGCTAAGCTGCATTGGCCGGGAATCGGACCCGGGTCTCCCGCGTGGCAGGCGAGAATTCTACCACTGAACCACCAATGCCCACGTTGTCTCAGTTTTGAGCCACTCGGCTGACAGCGCCCACTTACGGAAACCAATATTGTGTCTGGGCTGATTGTCTCATGGTCATAGCACTTCAAAGATCCTCCACGCTTTTCAGACCTTAGCTTGAGAGGCAGGCTTGTCACCACTTTTCAGCTGTACTGTCATGATTGTTCTGTTGAAAGACGCCATCGACCTGGAGAAACCATCACTCAACGGAGGAGGTGGTCGAAGACACCAACTATCAGCCACCTACAATGCTGCCCTGAGCTATAGCATACGCACGCACCCATGACAGGGCTAAAAGCCCAGCTTGCCCCGGCCAGCTTCGCACTGGATTCAAAACAAAATATTTGAACATTTAAAACAGGCTGACTGCAAGAGTCATGCAAGAACCTCCAGATGAATTTCCAACTGAGCTCGCTCCAGAATTAAAATAATGATAGAGGGTCGGAAGCACATCCTGACTAAAACACCACAATGACATGTAGGGAGGAGCGCTGGAAAATTTTGATGCATTGGCCGGGAATCGGACCCGGGTCTCCCGCGTGGCAGGCGAGAATTCTACCACTGAACCACCAATGCCCACGTTGTCTCAGTTTTGAGCCACTCGGCTCAGACCGCCCACTTACGGAAACCAATATTGTGTCTGGGCTGATTGTCTCATGGTCATAGCACTTCAAAGATCCTCCACACTTTTCAGACCTTCAGCCGAACTGTCATGATTGTTCTGTTGAAAGACGCCATCGACCTGGAGAAACCATCACTCAACAGAGGAGGTGGTCGAAGACACCAACTATCAGCCACCTACATTGCTGTCCTGAGCTCTCTTCCAAAAAGGATGGACAGTCCAACAAAGATGAACTCCAACACTCGCAGCCGGCTTATCATCATCATTGACCCTAACCATGCCCTTTCACACCTCGACTCAGGTAAAACCAACAAGGTTAAACTGGCTAAGGTGTGAACGACCTGCATTGTTTGACATAGTGACTCTCTCAACAAGTATTTCGCCAACATGGGCTAAAGACCAGGATTATCCCACCTGTCTTGCCCAAGTGAAGAAGCCTCTTGGATGAGAAGTTGAAGTACCCTCAACTAACCACAAGCAAGTGCCGCTGCAGCGAACAACTGAAGGAACTTCACAGACACTGTTAGCCATTGCTCGTCCACCACTTTCCTCCCATGGTTTTATGCAAATGTGTGATGAATGTAACAATATAGGTTTTGCCCCGTGTGAGGATTGAACTCACGGCCTTCAGATTATGAGACTGACGCGCTGCCAACTGCGCTAACGAGGCCTCCTCCCCTGTAGAGCACGCACATGCATAGGACACAATGGACCCAGCTTCGCACTGGGTTCAAAACAAAATTTTGAACATTTAAAACAAGCTGACAACAAGATTCATGAAGAACCTCCAAATGAATTTCCAACTGAGCTCGCTCCAGAATTAAAATAATGATAGAGGGTCGGAAGCACATCCTGACTAAAACACCACAATGACATGTAGGGAGAAGCGGAGGAAAAGCTAAGCTGCATTGGCCGGGAATCGGACCCGGGTCTCCCGCGTGGCAGGCGAGAATTCTACCACTGAACCACCAATGCCCACGTTGTCTCAGTTTTGAGCCACTCGGCTGACAGCGCCCACTTACGGAAACCAATATTGTGTCTGGGCTGATTGTCTCATGGTCATAGCACTTCAAAGATCCTCCACGCTTTTCAGACCTTAGCTTGAGAGGCAGGCTTGTCACCACTTTTCAGCTGTACTGTCATGATTGTTCTGTTGAAAGACGCCATCGACCTGGAGAAACCATCACTCAACGGAGGAGGTGGTCGAAGACACCAACTATCAGCCACCTACAATGCTGCCCTGAGCTATAGCATACGCACGCACCCATGACAGGGCTAAAAGCCCAGCTTGCCCCGGCCAGCTTCGCACTGGATTCAAAACAAAATATTTGAACATTTAAAACAGGCTGACTGCAAGAGTCATGCAAGAACCTCCAGATGAATTTCCAACTGAGCTCGCTCCAGAATTAAAATAATGATAGAGGGTCGGAAGCACATCCTGACTAAAACACCACAATGACATGTAGGGAGGAGCGCTGGAAAATTTTGATGCATTGGCCGGGAATCGGACCCGGGTCTCCCGCGTGGCAGGCGAGAATTCTACCACTGAACCACCAATGCCCACGTTGTCTCAGTTTTGAGCCACTCGGCTCAGACCGCCCACTTACGGAAACCAATATTGTGTCTGGGCTGATTGTCTCATGGTCATAGCACTTCAAAGATCCTCCACACTTTTCAGACCTTCAGCCGAACTGTCATGATTGTTCTGTTGAAAGACGCCATCGACCTGGAGAAACCATCACTCAACAGAGGAGGTGGTCGAAGACACCAACTATCAGCCACCTACATTGCTGTCCTGAGCTCTCTTCCAAAAAGGATGGACAGTCCAACAAAGATGAACTCCAACACTCGCAGCCGGCTTATCATCATCATTGACCCTAACCATGCCCTTTCACACCTCGACTCAGGTAAAACCAACAAGGTTAAACTGGCTAAGGTGTGAACGACCTGCATTGTTTGACATAGTGACTCTCTCAACAAGTATTTTGCCAACATGGGCTAAAGACCAGGATTATCCCACCTGTCTTGCCGAAGTGAAGAAGCCTCTTGGATGAGAAGTTGAAGTACCCTCAACTAACCACAAGCAAGTGCCGCTGCAGCGAACAACTGAAGGAACTTCACAGACACTGTTAGCCATTACTTCCACCACTTTCCTCCCATGGTTTTATGCAAATGTGTGATGAATGTAACAATATAGGTTTTGCCCCGTGTGAGGATTGAACTCACGGCCTTCAGATTATGAGACTGACGCGCTGCCAACTGCGCTAACGAGGCCTCCTCCCCTGTAGAGCACGCACATGCATAGGACACAATGGACCCAGCTTCGCACTGGGTTCAAAACAAAATTTTGAACATTTAAAACAAGCTGACAACAAGATTCATGAAGAACCTCCAAATGAATTTCCAACTGAGCTCGCTCCAGAATTAAAATAATGATAGAGGGTCGGAAGCACATCCTGACTAAAACACCACAATGACATGTAGGGAGAAGCGGAGGAAAAGCTAAGCTGCATTGGCCGGGAATCGGACCCGGGTCTCCCGCGTGGCAGGCGAGAATTCTACCACTGAACCACCAATGCCCACGTTGTCTCAGTTTTGAGCCACTCGGCTGACAGCGCCCACTTACGGAAACCAATAGTGTGTCTGGGCTGATTGTCTCATGGTCATAGCACTTCAAAGATCCTCCACGCTTTTCAGACCTTAGCTTGAGAGGCAGGCTTGTCACCACTTTTCAGCTGTACTGTCATGATTGTTCTGTTGAAAGACGCCATCGACCTGGAGAAACCATCACTCAACGGAGGAGGTGGTCGAAGACACCAACTATCAGCCACCTACAATGCTGCCCTGAGCTATAGCATACGCACGCACCCATGACAGGGCTAAAAGCCCAGCTTGCCCCGGCCAGCTTCGCACTGGATTCAAAACAAAATATTTGAACATTTAAAACAGGCTGACTGCAAGAGTCATGCAAGAACCTCCAGATGAATTTCCAACTGAGCTCGCTCCAGAATTAAAATAATGATAGAGGGTCGGAAGCACATCCTGACTAAAACACCACAATGACATGTAGGGAGGAGCGCTGGAAAATTTTGATGCATTGGCCGGGAATCGGACCCGGGTCTCCCGCGTGGCAGGCGAGAATTCTACCACTGAACCACCAATGCCCACGTTGTCTCAGTTTTGAGCCACTCGGCTCAGACCGCCCACTTACGGAAACCAATATTGTGTCTGGGCTGATTGTCTCATGGTCATAGCACTTCAAAGATCCTCCACACTTTTCAGACCTTCAGCCGAACTGTCATGATTGTTCTGTTGAAAGACGCCATCGACCTGGAGAAACCATCACTCAACAGAGGAGGTGGTCGAAGACACCAACTATCAGCCACCTACATTGCTGTCCTGAGCTCTCTTCCAAAAAGGATGGACAGTCCAACAAAGATGAACTCCAACACTCGCAGCCGGCTTATCATCATCATTGACCCTAACCATGCCCTTTCACACCTCGACTCAGGTAAAACCAACAAGGTTAAACTGGCTAAGGTGTGAACGACGTGCATTGTTTGACATAGTGACTCTCTCAACAAGTATTTTGCCAACATGGGCTAAAGACCAGGATTATCCCACCTGTCTTGCCGAAGTGAAGAAGCCTCTTGGATGAGAAGTTGAAGTACCCTCAACTAACCACAAGCAAGTGCCGCTGCAGCGAACAACTGAAGGAACTTCACAGACACTGTTAGCCATTGCTCGTCCACCACTTTCCTCCCATGATTTTATGCAAATGTGTGATGAATGTAACAATATAGGTTTTGCCCCGTGTGAGGATTGAACTCACGGCCTTCAGATTATGAGACTGACGCGCTGCCAACTGCGCTAACGAGGCCTCCTCCCCTGTAGAGCACGCACATGCATAGGACACAATGGACCCAGCTTCGCACTGGGTTCAAAACAAAATTTTGAACATTTAAAACAAGCTGACAACAAGATTCATGAAGAACCTCCAAATGAATTTCCAACTGAGCTCGCTCCAGAATTAAAATAATGATAGAGGGTCGGAAGCACATCCTGACTAAAACACCACAATGACATGTAGGGAGAAGCGGAGGAAAAGCTAAGCTGCATTGGCCGGGAATCGGACCCGGGTCTCCCGCGTGGCAGGCGAGAATTCTACCACTGAACCACCAATGCCCACGTTGTCTCAGTTTTGAGCCACTCGGCTGACAGCGCCCACTTACGGAAACCAATATTGTGTCTGGGCTGATTGTCTCATGGTCATAGCACTTCAAAGATCCTCCACGCTTTTCAGACCTTAGCTTGAGAGGCAGGCTTGTCACCACTTTTCAGCTGTACTGTCATGATTGTTCTGTTGAAAGACGCCATCGACCTGGAGAAACCATCACTCAACGGAGGAGGTGGTCGAAGACACCAACTATCAGCCACCTACAATGCTGCCCTGAGCTATAGCATACGCACGCACCCATGACAGGGCTAAAAGCCCAGCTTGCCCCGGCCAGCTTCGCACTGGATTCAAAACAAAATATTTGAACATTTAAAACAGGCTGACTGCAAGAGTCATGCAAGAACCTCCAGATGAATTTCCAACTGAGCTCGCTCCAGAATTAAAATAATGATAGAGGGTCGGAAGCACATCCTGACTAAAACACCACAATGACATGTAGGGAGGAGCGCTGGAAAATTTTGATGCATTGGCCGGGAATCGGACCCGGGTCTCCCGCGTGGCAGGCGAGAATTCTACCACTGAACCACCAATGCCCACGTTGTCTCAGTTTTGAGCCACTCGGCTCAGACCGCCCACTTACGGAAACCAATATTGTGTCTGGGCTGATTGTCTCATGGTCATAGCACTTCAAAGATCCTCCACACTTTTCAGACCTTCAGCCGAACTGTCATGATTGTTCTGTTGAAAGACGCCATCGACCTGGAGAAACCATCACTCAACAGAGGAGGTGGTCGAAGACACCAACTATCAGCCACCTACATTGCTGTCCTGAGCTCTCTTCCAAAAAGGATGGACAGTCCAACAAAGATGAACTCCAACACTCGCAGCCGGCTTATCATCATCATTGACCCTAACCATGCCCTTTCACACCTCGACTCAGGTAAAACCAACAAGGTTAAACTGGCTAAGGTGTGAACGACCTGCATTGTTTGACATAGTGACTCTCTCAACAAGTATTTTGCCAACATGGGCTAAAGACCAGGATTATCCCACCTGTCTTGCCGAAGTGAAGAAGCCTCTTGGATGAGAAGTTGAAGTACCCTCAACTAACCACAAGCAAGTGCCGCTGCAGCGAACAACTGAAGGAACTTCACAGACACTGTTAGCCATTGCTCGTCCACCACTTTCCTCCCATGATTTTATGCAAATGTGTGATGAATGTAACAATATAGGTTTTGCCCCGTGTGAGGATTGAACTCACGGCCTTCAGATTATGAGACTGACGCGCTGCCAACTGCGCTAACGAGGCCTCCTCCCCTGTAGAGCACGCACATGCATAGGACACAATGGACCCAGCTTCGCACTGGGTTCAAAACAAAATTTTGAACATTTAAAACAAGCTGACAACAAGATTCATGAAGAACCTCCAAATGAATTTCCAACTGAGCTCGCTCCAGAATTAAAATAATGATAGAGGGTCGGAAGCACATCCTGACTAAAACACCACAATGACATGTAGGGAGAAGCGGAGGAAAAGCTGTCAAAAAAAAAGTTAAGCTGCATTGGCCGGGAATCGGACCCGGGTCTCCCGCGTGGCAGGCGAGAATTCTACCACTGAACCACCAATGCCCACGTTGTCTCATTTTTGAGCCACTCGGCTCAGACCGCCCACTTACGGAAACCAATATTGTGTCTGGGCTGATTGTCTCATGGTCATAGCACTTCAAAGATCCTCCACACTTTTCAGACCTTCAGCCGAACTGTCATGATTGTTCTGTTGAAAGACGCCATCGACCTGGAGAAACCATCACTCAACAGAGGAGGTGGTCGAAGACACCAACTATCAGCCACCTACATTGCTGTCCTGAGCTCTCTTCCAAAAAGGATGGACAGTCCAACAAAGATGAACTCCAACACTCGCAGCCGGCTTATCATCATCATTGACCCTAACCATGCCCTTTCACACCTCGACTCAGGTAAAACCAACAAGGTTAAACTGGCTAAGGTGTGAACGACCTGCATTGTTTGACATAGTGACTCTCTCAACAAGTATTTTGCCAACATGGGCTAAAGACCAGGATTATCCCACCTGTCTTGCCGAAGTGAAGAATCGGCAGATGAGAAGTTGAAGTACCCTCAACTAACCACAAGCAAGTGCCGCTGCAGCGAACAACTGAAGGAACTTCACAGACATTGCTCGTCCACCACTTTCCTCCCATGATTTTATGCAAATGTGTGATGAATGTAACAATATAGGTTTTACTCCGTGTGAGGATTGAACTCACGGCCTTCAGATTATGAGACTGACAAAACAAAAATATTTCAACATTTAAAACAAGCTGACAACAAGATTCAAAGAAGCACATCCTGACTAAAACACCACAATGACATGTAGGGAGAAGCGGAGGAAAATCTAAGCTGCTTTGGTCGGGAATCGGACCCGGGTCTCACCTGCCATGTTAAAGGGAACACGAGCTAGCAAGGAGTCGAACCTAGAATCTTCTGATCCGTAGTCAGACGCGTTATCCATTGCGCCACTAGCCCCCGTTTTCTCCTTTCTAGGGCACCTCAATTCTTCCAAAAATTACACTTTATCAAGTTTTTGTGGAAAAAGGCATTTGGTGTACCATCCAAAGTTTATCCTCAACTTCTCATTGCCGTGACCCGGATTCGAACCGGGGTTGCTGCGGCCACAACGCAGAGTACTAACCACTATACGATCACGGCTGACTATTTGTCCTCTTCCCGCTGTGAATAGCAGCAAAACAAAAGGCTTACAAATACCTGTGGCTGATATGAAGCAATCGATTAAGATGTTTCCAAAGAAGCCCTTTTAAGAAAGGGCTGATCTTTTCTGACAAGATACACAGTGATGTGATATACTGTCGGTTTGGGATTGTGTTTTCACAAGTATGATTTGGTCATTTGACTACTATTAGCTGGAAAGTGTTGATAATGTTCACAGTAGAAAGTTGAAGACAAAGTTCACCTGCCATGTTAAAGGGAACACGAGCTAGCCAGGAGTCGAACCTAGAATCTTCTGATCCGTAGTCAGACACGTTATCCATTGCGCCTCTAGCCCCTGTTTTCTCCTTTCTAGGGCACCTCAATTCTTCCAAAAATTACACTTTATCAAGTTTTTGTGGAAAATGGCATTTGGTGTACCATCCAAAGTTTATCCTCAATTTCTCATTGCCGTGACCCGGATTCGAACCGGGGTTGCTGCGGCCACAACGCAGAGTACTAACCACTATACGATCACGGCTGACTGTTTGTCCTCTTCCCGCTGTGAATATCAGCAAAACAACATGCTCACAAATACCTGTGGCTGATGTGAAGCAATCGATTGAGATGTTTCCAAAAAAGCCCTTTTAAGAAAGGGTGGATGTTTTTTGACAAGACACGCAGTGATGTGATATACTGTCGGTTTGGGATTGTGTTTTTTCACAAGTATGATTTGGTCATTTGACTACTATTAGCTGGAAAGTGTTGACAATGTTCACAGTAGAAAGTTAATGACAAAGTTCACCTGCCATGTTAAAGGGAACACGAGCTAGCCAGGAGTCGAACCTAGAATCTTCTGATCCGTAGTCAGACACGTTATCCATTGCGCCACTAGCCCCCGTTTTCTCCTTTCTAGGGCACCTCAATTTTTCCAAAAATTACACTTTATCAAGTTTTTGTGGAAAAAGGCATTTGGTGTACCATCAAAAGTTTATCCTCAATTTCTCATTGCCGTGACCCGGATTCGAACCGGGGTTGCTGCGGCCACAACGCAGAGTACTAACCACTATACGATCACGGCTGACTATTTGTCCTCTTCACGCTGCGAATATCAGCAAAACAACAGGCACACAAATACCTGTGGCTGATGTGAAGCAATCGATTGAGATGTTTCCAAAAAAGCCCTTTTAAGAAAGGGTGGACGTTTTTTGACAAGACACACAGTGATGTGATATACTGTCGGTTTGGGATTGTGTTTTCACAAGTATGATTTGGTCATTTGACTACTATTAGCTGGAAAGTGTTGACAATGTTCACAGTAGAAAGTTGAAGACAAAGTTCACCTGCCATGTTAAAGGGAACACGAGCTAGCCAGGAGTCGAACCTAGAATCTTCTGATCCGTAGTCAGACACGTTATCCATTGCGTCACTAGCCCCTGTTTTCTCCTTTCTAGGGCACCTCAATTCTTCCAAAAATTACATTTTATCAAGTTTTTGTGGAAAAAGGCATTTGGTGTACCATCCAAAGTTTATCCTCAATTTCTCATTGCCGTGACCCGGATTCGAACCGGGGTTGCTGCGGCCACAACGCAGAGTACTAACCACTATACGATCACGGCTGACTATTTGTCCTCTTCACGCTGCGAATATCAGCAAAACAACAGGCTCACAAATACCTGTGGCTGATGTGAAGCAATCGATTGAGATGTTTCCAAAAAAGCCCTTTTTAGAAAGGGTGGACGTTTTTTGACAAGACACACAGTGATGTGATATACTGTAGGTTTGGGATTGTGTTTTTTCACAAGTATGATTTGGTCATTTGACTACTATTAGCTGGAAAGTGTTGACAATGTTCACATTAGAAAGTTGAAGACAAAGTTCACCTGCCATGTTAAAGGGAACACGAGATAGCCAGGAGTCGAACCTAGAATCTTCTGATCCGTAGTTAGACGCGTTATCCATTGCTCCACTAGCCCCCGTTTTCTCCTTTCTAGGGCACCTCAATTCTTCCAAAAATTACACTTTATCAAGTTTTTGTGGAAAATGGCATTTGGTGTACCATCCAAAGTTTATCCTCAATTTCTCAATGCCGTGACCCAGATTCGAACCGGGGTTGCTGCGGCCACAACGCAGAGTACTAACCACTATACGATCACGGCTGACTGTTTGTCCTCTTCCCGCTGTGAATATCAGCAAAACAACATGCTCACAAATACCTGTGGCTGATGTGAAGCAATCGATTGAGATGTTTCCAAAAAAGCCCTTTTAAGAAAGGGTGGACGTTTTTTGACAAGACACACAGTGATGTGATATACTGTCGGTTTGGGATTGTGTTTTTTCACAAGTATGATTTGGTCATTTGACTACTATTAGCTGGAAAGTGTTGACAATGTTCACAGTAGAAAGTTAATGACAAAGTTCACCTGCCATGTTAAAGGGAACACGAGCTAGCCAGGAGTCGAACCTAGAATCTTCTGATCCGTAGTCAGACGCGTTATCCATTGCGCCACTAGCCCCCGTTTTCTCCTTTCTAGGGCACCTCAATTTTTCCAAAAATTACACTTTATCAAGTTTTTGTGGAAAAAGGCATTTGGTGTACCATCAAAAGTTTATCCTCAATTTCTCATTGCCGTGACCCGGATTCGAACCGGGGTTGCTGCGGCCACAACGCAGAGTACTAACCACTATACGATCACGGCTGACTATTTGTCCTCTTCACGCTGCGAATATCAGCAAAACAACAGGCTCACAAATACCTGTGGCTGATGTGAAGCAATCGATTGAGATGTTTCCAAAAAAGCCCTTTTAAGAAAGGGTGGACGTTTTTTGACAAGACACACAGTGATGTGATATACTGTCGGTTTGGGATTGTGTTTTCACAAGTATGATTTGGTCATTTGACTACTATTAGCTGGAAAGTGTTGACAATGTTCACAGTAGAAAGTTAAAGACAAAGTTCACCTGCCATGTTAAAGGGAACACGAGCTAGCCAGGAGTCGAACCTAGAATCTTCTGATCCGTAGTCAGACACGTTATCCATTGCGCCACTAGCCCCTGTTTTCTCCTTTCTAGGGCACCTCAATTCTTCCAAAAATTACATTTTATCAAGTTTTTGTGGAAAAAGGCATTTGGTGTACCATCAAAAGTTTATCCTCAATTTCTCATTGCCGTGACCCGGATTCGAACCGGGGTTGCTGCGGCCACAACGCAGAGTACTAACCACTATACGATCACGGCTGACTATTTGTCCTCTTCACGCTGCGAATATCAGCAAAACAACAGGCTCACAAATACCTGTGGCTGATGTGAAGCAATCGATTGAGATGTTTCCAAAAAAGCCCTTTTAAGAAAGGGTGGACGTTTTTTGACAAGACACACAGTGATGTGATATACTGTCGGTTTGGGATTGTGTTTTCACAAGTATGATTTGGTCATTTGACTACTATTAGCTGGAAAGTGTTGACAATGTTCACAGTAGAAAGTTAAAGACAAAGTTCACCTGCCATGTTAAAGGGAACACGAGCTAGCCAGGAGTCGAACCTAGAATCTTCTGATCCGTAGTCAGACACCTTATCCATTGCGCCACTAGCCCCTGTTTTCTCCTTTCTAGGGCACCTCAATTCTTCCAAAAATTTCATTTTATCAAGTTTTTGTGGAAAAAGGCATTTGGTGTACCATCCAAAGTTTATCCTCAATTTCTCAATGCCGTGACCCGGATTCGAACCGGGGTTGCTGCGGCCACAACGCAGAGTACTAACCACTATACGATCACGGCTGACTGTTTGTCCTCTTCCCGCTGTGAATATCAGCAAAACAACATGCTCACAAATACCTGTGGCTGATGTGAAGCAATCGATTGAGATGTTTCCAAAAAAGCCCTTTTAAGAAAGGGTGGACGTTTTTTGACAAGAAACACAGTGATGTGATATACTGTCGGTTTGGGATTGTGTTTTTTCACAAGTATGATTTGGTCATTTGACTACTATTAGCTGGAAAGTGTTGACAATGTTCACAGTAGAAAGTTAATGACAAAGTTCACCTGCCATGTTAAAGGCAACACGAGCTAGCCAGGAGTCGAACCTAGAATCTTCTGATCCGTAGTCAGACGCGTTATCCATTGCGCCACTAGCCCCTGTTTTTTCCATTCTAGGGCACCTCAATTCTTCCAAAAATTACACTTCATCAAGTTTTTGTGGAAAAAGGCATTTGGTGTACCATCAAAAGTTTATCCTCAACTTCTCATTGCCGTGACCAGGATTCGAACCGGGGTTGCTGCGGCCACAACACAGAGTACTAACCACTATACGATCACGGCTGACTATTTGTCCTCTTCCCGCTGTGAATAGCAGCAAAACAAAAGGCTTACAAATACCTGTGGCTGATATGAAGCAATCGATTAAGATGTTTCCAAAGAAGCCCTTTTAAGAAAGGGTGGATCTTTTTTGACAAGATACACAGTGATGTGATATACTGTAGGTTTGGGATTGTGTTTTTTCACAAGTATGATTTGGTCATTTGACTACTATTAGCTGGAAAGTGTTGACAATGTTCACAGTAGAAAGTTAATGACAAAGTTCACCTGCCATGTTAAAGGGAACACGAGCTAGCCAGGAGTCGAACCTAGAATCTTCTGATCCGTAGTCAGACACGTTATCCATTGCGCCACTAGCCCCTGTTTTCTCCTTTCTAGGGCACCTCAATTCTTCCAAAAATTTCATTTTATCAAGTTTTTGTGGAAAAAGGCATTTGGTGTACCATCCAAAGTTTATCCTGAATTTCTCATTGCCGTGACCCGGATTCGAACCGGGGTTGCTGCGGCCACAACGCAGAGTACTAACCACTATACGATCACGGCTGACTATTTGTCCTCTTCACGCTGCGAATATCAGCAAAACAACAGGCTCACAAATACCTGTGGCTGATGTGAAGCAATCGATTGAGATGTTTCCAAAAAAGCCCTTTTAAGAAAGGGTGGACGTTTTTTGACAAGACACACAGTGATGTGATATACTGTAGGTTTGGGATTGTGTTTTTTCACAAGTATGATTTGGTCATTTGACTACTATTAGCTGGAAAGTGTTGACAATGTTCACATTAGAAAGTTGAAGACAAAGTTCACCTGCCATGTTAAAGGGAACACGAGATAGCCAGGAGTCGAACCTAGAATCTTCTGATCCGTAGTCAGACGCGTTATCCATTGCTCCACTAGCCCCCGTTTTCTCCTTTCTAGGGCACCTCAATTCTTCCAAAAATTACACTTTATCAAGTTTTTGTGGAAAATGGCATTTGGTGTACCATCCAAAGTTTATCCTCAATTTCTCAATGCCGTGACCCGGATTCGAACCGGGGTTGCTGCGGCCACAACGCAGAGTACTAACCACTATACGATCACGGCTGACTGTTTGTCCTCTTCCCGCTGTGAATATCAGCAAAACAACATGCTCACAAATACCTGTGGCTGATGTGAAGCAATCGATTGAGATGTTTCCAAAAAAGCCCTTTTAAGAAAGGGTGGACGTTTTTTGACAAGAAACACAGTGATGTGATATACTGTCGGTTTGGGATTGTGTTTTTTCACAAGTATGATTTGGTCATTTGACTACTATTAGCTGGAAAGTGTTGACAATGTTCACAGTAGAAAGTTAATGACAAAGTTCACCTGCCATGTTAAAGGCAACACGAGCTAGCCAGGAGTCGAACCTAGAATCTTCTGATCCGTAGTCAGACGCTTTATCCATTGCGCCACTAGCCCCTGTTTTTTCCTTTCTAGGGCACCTCAATTCTTCCAAAAATTACACTTCATCAAGTTTTTGTGGAAAAAGGCATTTGGTGTACCATCAAAAGTTTATCCTCAACTTCTCATTGCCGTGACCAGGATTCGAACCGGGGTTGCTGCGGCCACAACACAGAGTACTAACCACTATACGATCACGGCTGACTATTTGTCCTCTTCCCGCTGTGAATAGCAGCAAAACAAAAGGCTTACAAATACCTGTGGCTGATATGAAGCAATCGATTAAGATGTTTCCAAAGAAGCCCTTTTAAGAAAGGGTGGATCTTTTTTGACAAGATACACAGTGATGTGATATACTGTAGGTTTGGGATTGTGTTTTTTCACAAGTATGATTTGGTCATTTGACTACTATTAGCTGGAAAGTGTTGACAATGTTCACAGTAGAAAGTTAATGACAAAGTTCACCTGCCATGTTAAAGGGAACACGAGCTAGCCAGGAGTCGAACCTAGAATCTTCTGATCCGTAGTCAGACGCGTTATCCATTGCGCCACTAGCCCCTGTTTTCTCCTTTCTAGGGCACCTCAATTCTTCCAAAAATTACACTTTATCAAGTTTTTGTGGAAAAAGGCATTTGGTGTACCATCAAAAGTTTATCCTCAATTTCTCATTGCCGTGACCCGGATTCGAACCGGGGTTGCTGCGGCCACAACGCAGAGTACTAACCACTATACGATCACGGCTGACTGTTTGTCCTCTTCCCGCTGTGAATATCAACAAAACAACAGGCTCACAAATACCTGTGGCTGATATGAAGCAATCGATTGAGATGTTTCCAAAAAAGCCCTTTTAAGAAAGGGTGGATCTTTTTTGACAAGATACACAGTGATGTGATATACTGTCGGTTTGGGATTGTGTTTTTTCACAAGTATGATTTGGTCATTTGACTACTATTAGCTGGAAAGTGTTGACAATGTTCACATTAGAAAGTTGAAGACAAAGTTCACCTGCCATGTTAAAGGGAACACGAGCTAGCCAGGAGTCGAACCTAGAATCTTCTGATCCGTAGTCAGACGCGTTATCCATTGCGCCACTAGCCCCTGTTTTCTCCCTTCTAGGGCACCTCAATTCTTCCAAAAATTACACTTTATCAAGTTTTTGTGGAAAAAGGCATTTGGTGTACCATCCAAAGTTTATCCTCAATTTCTCAATGCCGTGACCCGGATTCGAACCGGGGTTGCTGCGGCCACAACGCAGAGTACTAACCACTATACGATCACGGCTGACTGTTTGTCCTCTTCCCGCTGTGAATATCAGCAAAACAACAGGCTCACAAATACCTGTGGCTGATATGAAGCAATCGATTAAGATGTTTCCAAAAAAGCCCTTTTAAGAAAGGGTGGATCTTTTTTGACAAGATACACAGTGATGTGATATACTGTCGGTTTGGGATTGTGTTTTTTCACAAGTATGATTTGGTCATTTGACTACTATTAGCTGGAAAGTGTTGACAATGTTCACATTAGAAAGTTGAAGACAAAGTTCACCTGCCATGTTAAAGGGAACACGAGCTAGCCAGGAGTCGAACCTAGAATCTTCTGATCCGTAGTCAGACACGTTATCCATTGCGCCGCTAGCCCCCCTTTTCTCCCTTCTAGGGCACCTCAATTCTTCCAAAAATTACACTTTATCAAGTTTTTGTGGAAAAAGGCATTTTGTGTACCATCCAAAGTTTATCCTCAATTTCTCAATGCCGTGACCCGGATTCGAACCGGGGTTGCTGCGGCCACAACGCAGAGTACTAACCACTATACGATCACGGCTGACTGTTTGTCCTCTTCCCGCTGTGAATATCAGCAAAACAACAGGCTCACAAATACCTGTGGCTGATATGAAGCAATCGATTGAGATGTTTCCAAAAAAGGCCTTTTAAGAAAGGGCTGATGTTTTTTGACAAGATACACAGTGATGTGATATACTGTCGTTTGGGATTGTGTTTTCACAAGTATGATTTGGTCATTTGACTACTATTAGCTGGAAAGTGTTGACAATGTTCACAGTAGAAAGTTGAAGACAAAGTTCACCTGCCATGTTAAAGGGAACACGAGCTAGCCAGGAGTCGAACCTAGAATCTTCTGATCCGTAGTCAGACGCGTTATCCATTGCGCCACTAGCCCCCGTTTTCTCCTTTCTAGGGCACCTCAATTCTTCCAAAAATTACACTTTATCAAGTTTTTGTGGAAAAAGGCATTTGGTGTACCATCCAAAGTTTATCCTCAATTTCTCAATGCCGTGACCCGGATTCGAACCGGGGTTGCTGCGGCCACAACGCAGAGTACTAACCACTATACGATCACGGCTGACTGTTTGTCCTCTTCCCGCTGTGAATATCAACAAAACAACAGGCTCACAAATACCTGTGGCTGATATGAAGCAATCGATTGAGATGTTTCCAAAAAAGCCCTTTTAAGAAAGGGTGGATCTTTTTTGACAAGATACACAGTGATGTGATATACTGTCGGTTTGGGATTGTGTTTTTTCACAAGTATGATTTGGTCATTTGACTACTATTAGCTGGAAAGTGTTGACAATGTTCACAGTAGAAAGTTGAAGACAAAGTTCACCTGGCATGTTAAAGGGAACACGAGCTAGCCAGGAGTCGAACCTAGAATCTTCTGATCCGTAGTCAGACGCGTTATCCATTGCGCCACTAGCCCCCGTTTTCTCCCTTTGTAGGGCCCCTCAATTCTTCCAAAAATTACACTTTATCAAGTTTTTGTGGAAAAAGGCATTTGGTGTACCATCCAAAGTTTATCCTCAATTTCTCAATGCCGTGACCCGGATTCGAACCGGGGTTGCTGCGGCCACAACGCAGAGTACTAACCACTATGCGATCACGGCTGACTGTTTGTCCTCTTCCCGCTGTGAATATCAACAAAACAACAGGCTCACAAATACCTGTGGCTGATATGAAGCAATCGATTGAGATGTTTCCAAAAAAGCCCTTTTAAGAAAGGGTGGATCTTTTTTGACAAGATACACAGTGATGTGATATACTGTCGGTTTGGGATTGTGTTTTTTCACAAGTATGATTTGGTCATTTGACTACTATTAGCTGGAAAATGTTGACAATGTTCACAGTAGAAAGTTGAAGACAAAGTTCACCTGGCATGTTAAAGGGAACACGAGCTAGCCAGGAGTCGAACCTAGAATCTTCTGATCCGTACTCAGACGCGTTATCCATTGCGCCACTAGCCCCCGTTTCCTCCTTTCTAGGGCACCTCAATTCTTCCAAAAATTACACTTTATCAAGTTTTTGTGGAAAAAGGCATTTGGTGTACCATCCAAAGTTTATCCTCAACTTCTCAATGCCGTGACCCGGATTCGAACCGGGGTTGCTGCGGCCACAACGCAGAGTACTAACCACTATACGATCACGGCTGACTGTTTGTCCTCTTCCCGCTGTGAATATCAACAAAACAACAGGCTCACAAATACCTGTGGCTGATATGAAGCAATCGATTAAGATGTTTCCAAAAAAGCCCTTTTAAGAAAGGGTGGATCTTTTTTGACAAGATACACAGTGATGTGATATACTGTCGGTTTGGGATTGTGTTTTTTCACAAGTATGATTTGGTCATTTGACTACTATTAGCTGGAAAGTGTTGACAATGTTCACATTAGAAAGTTGAAGACAAAGTTCACCTGCCATGTTAAAGGGAACACGAGCTAGCCAGGAGTCGAACCTAGAATCTTCTGATCCGTAGTCAGACGCGTTATCCATTGCGCCACTAGCCCCCGTTTTCTCCTTTCTAGGGCACCTCAATTCTTCCAAAAATTACACTTTATCAAGTTTTTGTGGAAAAAGGCATTTGGTGTACCATCCAAAGTTTATCCTCAATTTCTCAATGCCGTGACCCGGATTCGAACCGGGGTTGCTGCGGCCACAACGCAGAGTACTAACCACTATACGATCACGGCTGACTGTTTGTCCTCTTCCCGCTGTGAATATCAGCAAAACAACAGGCTCACAAATACCTGTGGCTGATATGAAGCAATCGATTGAGATGTTTCCAAAAAAGGCCTTTTAAGAAAGGGCTGATCTTTTTTGACAAGATACACAGTGATGTGATATACTGTCGGTTTGGGATTGTGTTTTCACAAGTATGATTTGGTCATTTGACTACTATTAGCTGGAAAGTGTTGACAATGTTCACAGTAGAAAGTTGAAGACAAAGTTCACCTGCCATGTTAAAGGCAACACGAGCTAGCCAGGAGTCGAACCTAGAATCTTCTGATCCGTAGTCAGACGCGTTATCCATTGCGCCACTAGCCCCCGTTTTCTCCCTTCTAGGGCACCTCAATTCTTCCAAAAATTACACTTTATCAAGTTTTTGTGGAAAAAGGCATTTGGTGTACCATCCAAAGTTTATCCTCAATTTCTCAATGCCGTGACCCGGATTCGAACCGGGGTTGCTGCGGCCACAACGCAGAGTACTAACCACTATGCGATCACGGCTGACTATTTGTCCTCTTCCCGCTGCGAATATCAGCAAAACAACAGGCTCACAAATACCTGTGGCTGATATGAAGCAATCGATTAAGATGTTTCCAAAAAAGCCCTTTTAAGAAAGGGTGGATCTTTTTTGACAAGATACACAGTGATGTGATATACTGTCGGTTTGGGATTGTGTTTTTTCACAAGTATGATTTGGTCATTTGACTACTATTAGCTGGAAAGTGTTGACAATGTTCACATTAGAAAGTTGAAGACAAAGTTCACCTGCCATGTTAAAGGGAACACGAGCTAGCCAGGAGTCGAACCTAGAATCTTCTGATCCGTAGTCAGACGCGTTATCCATTGCGCCACTAGCCCCCGTTTTCTCCCTTCTAGGGCACCTCAATTCTTCCAAAAATTACTTTTCACAAGTATGATTTGGTCATTTGACTACTATTAGCTGGAAAGTGTTGACAATGTTCACATTAGAAAGTTGAAGACAAAGTTCACCTGCCATGTTAAAGGGAACACGAGCTAGCCAGGAGTCGAACCTAGAATCTTCTGATCCGTAGTCAGACGCGTTATCCATTGCGCCACTAGCCCCCGTTTTCTCCCTTCTAGGGCACCTCAATTCTTCCAAAAATTACACTTTATCAAGTTTTTGTGGAAAAAGGCATTTGGTGTACCATCCAAAGTTTATCCTCAATTTCTCAATGCCGTGACCCGGATTCGAACCGGGGTTGCTGCGGCCACAACGCAGAGTACTAACCACTATACGATCACGGCTGACTGTTTGTCCTCTTCCCGCTGTGAATATCAGCAAAACAACAGGCTCACAAATACCTGTGGCTGATATGAAGCAATCGATTAAGATGTTTCCAAAAAAGCCCTTTTAAGAAAGGGTGGATCTTTTTTGACAAGATACACAGTGATGTGATATACTGTCGGTTTGGGATTGTGTTTTTTCACAAGTATGATTTGGTCATTTGACTACTATTAGCTGGAAAGTGTTGACAATGTTCACATTAGAAAGTTGAAGACAAAGTTCACCTGCCATGTTAAAGGGAACACGAGCTAGCCAGGAGTCGAACCTAGAATCTTCTGATCCGTAGTCAGACACGTTATCCATTGCGCCGCTAGCCCCCCTTTTCTCCCTTCTAGGGCACCTCAATTCTTCCAAAAATTACACTTTATCAAGTTTTTGTGGAAAAAGGCATTTTGTGTACCATCCAAAGTTTATCCTCAATTTCTCAATGCCGTGACCCGGATTCGAACCGGGGTTGCTGCGGCCACAACGCAGAGTACTAACCACTATACGATCACGGCTGACTGTTTGTCCTCTTCCCGCTGTGAATATCAGCAAAACAACAGGCTCACAAATACCTGTGGCTGATATGAAGCAATCGATTGAGATGTTTCCAAAAAAGGCCTTTTAAGAAAGGGCTGATGTTTTTTGACAAGATACACAGTGATGTGATATACTGTCGTTTGGGATTGTGTTTTCACAAGTATGATTTGGTCATTTGACTACTATTAGCTGGAAAGTGTTGACAATGTTCACAGTAGAAAGTTGAAGACAAAGTTCACCTGCCATGTTAAAGGGAACACGAGCTAGCCAGGAGTCGAACCTAGAATCTTCTGATCCGTAGTCAGACGCGTTATCCATTGCGCCACTAGCCCCCGTTTTCTCCTTTCTAGGGCACCTCAATTCTTCCAAAAATTACACTTTATCAAGTTTTTGTGGAAAAAGGCATTTGGTGTACCATCCAAAGTTTATCCTCAATTTCTCAATGCCGTGACCCGGATTCGAACCGGGGTTGCTGCGGCCACAACGCAGAGTACTAACCACTATACGATCACGGCTGACTGTTTGTCCTCTTCCCGCTGTGAATATCAACAAAACAACAGGCTCACAAATACCTGTGGCTGATATGAAGCAATCGATTGAGATGTTTCCAAAAAAGCCCTTTTAAGAAAGGGTGGATCTTTTTTGACAAGATACACAGTGATGTGATATACTGTCGGTTTGGGATTGTGTTTTTTCACAAGTATGATTTGGTCATTTGACTACTATTAGCTGGAAAGTGTTGACAATGTTCACAGTAGAAAGTTGAAGACAAAGTTCACCTGGCATGTTAAAGGGAACACGAGCTAGCCAGGAGTCGAACCTAGAATCTTCTGATCCGTAGTCAGACGCGTTATCCATTGCGCCACTAGCCCCCGTTTTCTCCCTTTGTAGGGCCCCTCAAATCTTCCAAAAATTACACTTTATCAAGTTTTTGTGGAAAAAGGCATTTGGTGTACCATCCAAAGTTTATCCTCAATTTCTCAATGCCGTGACCCGGATTCGAACCGGGGTTGCTGCGGCCACAACGCAGAGTACTAACCACTATGCGATCACGGCTGACTGTTTGTCCTCTTCCCGCTGTGAATATCAACAAAACAACAGGCTCACAAATACCTGTGGCTGATATGAAGCAATCGATTGAGATGTTTCCAAAAAAGCCCTTTTAAGAAAGGGTGGATCTTTTTTGACAAGATACACAGTGATGTGATATACTGTCGGTTTGGGATTGTGTTTTTTCACAAGTATGATTTGGTCATTTGACTACTATTAGCTGGAAAATGTTGACAATGTTCACAGTAGAAAGTTGAAGACAAAGTTCACCTGGCATGTTAAAGGGAACACGAGCTAGCCAGGAGTCGAACCTAGAATCTTCTGATCCGTACTCAGACGCGTTATCCATTGCGCCACTAGCCCCCGTTTCCTCCTTTCTAGGGCACCTCAATTCTTCCAAAAATTACACTTTATCAAGTTTTTGTGGAAAAAGGCATTTGGTGTACCATCCAAAGTTTATCCTCAACTTCTCAATGCCGTGACCCGGATTCGAACCGGGGTTGCTGCGGCCACAACGCAGAGTACTAACCACTATACGATCACGGCTGACTGTTTGTCCTCTTCCCGCTGTGAATATCAACAAAACAACAGGCTCACAAATACCTGTGGCTGATATGAAGCAATCGATTAAGATGTTTCCAAAAAAGCCCTTTTAAGAAAGGGTGGATCTTTTTTGACAAGATACACAGTGATGTGATATACTGTCGGTTTGGGATTGTGTTTTTTCACAAGTATGATTTGGTCATTTGACTACTATTAGCTGGAAAGTGTTGACAATGTTCACATTAGAAAGTTGAAGACAAAGTTCACCTGCCATGTTAAAGGGAACACGAGCTAGCCAGGAGTCGAACCTAGAATCTTCTGATCCGTAGTCAGACGCGTTATCCATTGCGCCACTAGCCCCCGTTTTCTCCTTTCTAGGGCACCTCAATTCTTCCAAAAATTACACTTTATCAAGTTTTTGTGGAAAAAGGCATTTGGTGTACCATCCAAAGTTTATCCTCAATTTCTCAATGCCGTGACCCGGATTCGAACCGGGGTTGCTGCGGCCACAACGCAGAGTACTAACCACTATACGATCACGGCTGACTGTTTGTCCTCTTCCCGCTGTGAATATCAGCAAAACAACAGGCTCACAAATACCTGTGGCTGATATGAAGCAATCGATTGAGATGTTTCCAAAAAAGGCCTTTTAAGAAAGGGCTGATGTTTTTTGACAAGATACACAGTGATGTGATATACTGTCGTTTGGGATTGTGTTTTCACAAGTATGATTTGGTCATTTGACTACTATTAGCTGGAAAGTGTTGACAATGTTCACAGTAGAAAGTTGAAGACAAAGTTCACCTGCCATGTTAAAGGGAACACGAGCTAGCCAGGAGTCGAACCTAGAATCTTCTGATCCGTAGTCAGACGCGTTATCCATTGCGCCACTAGCCCCCGTTTTCTCCTTTCTAGGGCACCTCAATTCTTCCAAAAATTACACTTTATCAAGTTTTTGTGGAAAAAGGCATTTGGTGTACCATCCAAAGTTTATCCTCAATTTCTCAATGCCGTGACCCGGATTCGAACCGGGGTTGCTGCGGCCACAACGCAGAGTACTAACCACTATACGATCACGGCTGACTGTTTGTCCTCTTCCCGCTGTGAATATCAACAAAACAACAGGCTCACAAATACCTGTGGCTGATATGAAGCAATCGATTGAGATGTTTCCAAAAAAGCCCTTTTAAGAAAGGGTGGATCTTTTTTGACAAGATACACAGTGATGTGATATACTGTCGGTTTGGGATTGTGTTTTTTCACAAGTATGATTTGGTCATTTGACTACTATTAGCTGGAAAGTGTTGACAATGTTCACAGTAGAAAGTTGAAGACAAAGTTCACCTGGCATGTTAAAGGGAACACGAGCTAGCCAGGAGTCGAACCTAGAATCTTCTGATCCGTAGTCAGACGCGTTATCCATTGCGCCACTAGCCCCCGTTTTCTCCCTTTGTAGGGCCCCTCAAATCTTCCAAAAATTACACTTTATCAAGTTTTTGTGGAAAAAGGCATTTGGTGTACCATCCAAAGTTTATCCTCAATTTCTCAATGCCGTGACCCGGATTCGAACCGGGGTTGCTGCGGCCACAACGCAGAGTACTAACCACTATGCGATCACGGCTGACTGTTTGTCCTCTTCCCGCTGTGAATATCAACAAAACAACAGGCTCACAAATACCTGTGGCTGATATGAAGCAATCGATTGAGATGTTTCCAAAAAAGCCCTTTTAAGAAAGGGTGGATCTTTTTTGACAAGATACACAGTGATGTGATATACTGTCGGTTTGGGATTGTGTTTTTTCACAAGTATGATTTGGTCATTTGACTACTATTAGCTGGAAAATGTTGACAATGTTCACAGTAGAAAGTTGAAGACAAAGTTCACCTGGCATGTTAAAGGGAACACGAGCTAGCCAGGAGTCGAACCTAGAATCTTCTGATCCGTACTCAGACGCGTTATCCATTGCGCCACTAGCCCCCGTTTCCTCCTTTCTAGGGCACCTCAATTCTTCCAAAAATTACACTTTATCAAGTTTTTGTGGAAAAAGGCATTTGGTGTACCATCCAAAGTTTATCCTCAACTTCTCAATGCCGTGACCCGGATTCGAACCGGGGTTGCTGCGGCCACAACGCAGAGTACTAACCACTATACGATCACGGCTGACTGTTTGTCCTCTTCCCGCTGTGAATATCAACAAAACAACAGGCTCACAAATACCTGTGGCTGATATGAAGCAATCGATTAAGATGTTTCCAAAAAAGCCCTTTTAAGAAAGGGTGGATCTTTTTTGACAAGATACACAGTGATGTGATATACTGTCGGTTTGGGATTGTGTTTTTTCACAAGTATGATTTGGTCATTTGACTACTATTAGCTGGAAAGTGTTGACAATGTTCACATTAGAAAGTTGAAGACAAAGTTCACCTGCCATGTTAAAGGGAACACGAGCTAGCCAGGAGTCGAACCTAGAATCTTCTGATCCGTAGTCAGACGCGTTATCCATTGCGCCACTAGCCCCCGTTTTCTCCTTTCTAGGGCACCTCAATTCTTCCAAAAATTACACTTTATCAAGTTTTTGTGGAAAAAGGCATTTGGTGTACCATCCAAAGTTTATCCTCAATTTCTCAATGCCGTGACCCGGATTCGAACCGGGGTTGCTGCGGCCACAACGCAGAGTACTAACCACTATACGATCACGGCTGACTGTTTGTCCTCTTCCCGCTGTGAATATCAGCAAAACAACAGGCTCACAAATACCTGTGGCTGATATGAAGCAATCGATTGAGATGTTTCCAAAAAAGGCCTTTTAAGAAAGGGCTGATCTTTTTTGACAAGATACACAGTGATGTGATATACTGTCGGTTTGGGATTGTGTTTTCACAAGTATGATTTGGTCATTTGACTACTATTAGCTGGAAAGTGTTGACAATGTTCACAGTAGAAAGTTGAAGACAAAGTTCACCTGCCATGTTAAAGGGAACACGAGCTAGCCAGGAGTCGAACCTAGAATCTTCTGATCCGTAGTCAGACGCGTTATCCATTGCGCCACTAGCCCCCGTTTTCTCCCTTCTAGGGCACCTCAATTCTTCCAAAAATTACTTTTCACAAGTATGATTTGGTCATTTGACTACTATTAGCTGGAAAGTGTTGACAATGTTCACATTAGAAAGTTGAAGACAAAGTTCACCTGCCATGTTAAAGGGAACACGAGCTAGCCAGGAGTCGAACCTAGAATCTTCTGATCCGTAGTCAGACGCGTTATCCATTGCGCCACTAGCCTCCGTTTTCTCCCTTCTAGGGCACCTCAATTCTTCCAAAAATTACACTTTATCAAGTTTTTGTGGAAAAAGGCATTTGGTGTACCATCCAAAGTTTATCCTCAACTTCTCATTGCCGTGACCCGGATTCGAACCGGGGTTGCTGCGGCCACAACGCAGAGTACTAACCACTATACGATCACGGCTGACTATTTGTCCTCTTCCCGCTGCGAATATCAGCAAAACAACAGGCTCACAAATACCTGTGGCTGATATGAAGCAATCGATTAAGATGTTTCCAAAAAAGCCCTTTTAAGAAAGGGTGGATCTTTTTTGACAAGATACACAGTGATGTGATATACTGTCGGTTTGGGATTGTGTTTTTTCACAAGTATGATTTGGTCATTTGACTACTATTAGCTGGAAAGTGTTGACAATGTTCACAGTAGAAAGTTGAAGACAAAGTTCACCTGGCATGTTAAAGGGAACACGAGCTAGCCAGGAGTCGAACCTAGAATCTTCTGATCCGTAGTCAGACGCGTTATCCATTGCGCCACTAGCCCCCGTTTTCTCCCTTTCTAGGGCCCCTCAATTCTTCCAAAAATTACACTTTATCAAGTTTTTGTGGAAAAAGGCATTTGGTGTACCATCCAAAGTTTATCCTCAACTTCTCAATGCCGTGACCCGGATTCGAACCGGGGTTGCTGCGGCCACAACGCAGAGTACTAACCACTATACGATCACGGCTGACTGTTTGTCCTCTTCCCGCTGTGAATATCAACAAAACAACAGGCTCACAAATACCTGTGGCTGATATGAAGCAATCGATTAAGATGTTTCCAAAAAAGCCCTTTTAAGAAAGGGTGGATCTTTTTTGACAAGATACACAGTGATGTGATATACTGTCGGTTTGGGATTGTGTTTTTTCACAAGTATGATTTGGTCATTTGACTACTATTAGCTGGAAAGTGTTGACAATGTTCACATTAGAAAGTTGAAGACAAAGTTCACCTGCCATGTTAAAGGGAACACGAGCTAGCCAGGAGTCGAACCTAGAATCTTCTGATCCGTAGTCAGACGCGTTATCCATTGCGCCACTAGCCCCCGTTTTCTCCTTTCTAGGGCACCTCAATTCTTCCAAAAATTACACTTTATCAAGTTTTTGTGGAAAAAGGCATTTGGTGTACCATCCAAAGTTTATCCTCAATTTCTCAATGCCGTGACCCGGATTCGAACCGGGGTTGCTGCGGCCACAACGCAGAGTACTAACCACTATACGATCACGGCTGACTGTTTGTCCTCTTCCCGCTGTGAATATCAGCAAAACAACAGGCTCACAAATACCTGTGGCTGATATGAAGCAATCGATTGAGATGTTTCCAAAAAAGGCCTTTTAAGAAAGGGCTGATCTTTTTTGACAAGATACACAGTGATGTGATATACTGTCGGTTTGGGATTGTGTTTTCACAAGTATGATTTGGTCATTTGACTACTATTAGCTGGAAAGTGTTGACAATGTTCACAGTAGAAAGTTGAAGACAAAGTTCACCTGCCATGTTAAAGGGAACACGAGCTAGCCAGGAGTCGAACCTAGAATCTTCTGATCCGTAGTCAGACGCGTTATCCATTGCGCCACTAGCCCCCGTTTTCTCCCTTCTAGGGCACCTCAATTCTTCCAAAAATTACTTTTCACAAGTATGATTTGGTCATTTGACTACTATTAGCTGGAAAGTGTTGACAATGTTCACATTAGAAAGTTGAAGACAAAGTTCACCTGCCATGTTAAAGGGAACACGAGCTAGCCAGGAGTCGAACCTAGAATCTTCTGATCCGTAGTCAGACGCGTTATCCATTGCGCCACTAGCCTCCGTTTTCTCCCTTCTAGGGCACCTCAATTCTTCCAAAAATTACACTTTATCAAGTTTTTGTGGAAAAAGGCATTTGGTGTACCATCCAAAGTTTATCCTCAACTTCTCATTGCCGTGACCCGGATTCGAACCGGGGTTGCTGCGGCCACAACGCAGAGTACTAACCACTATACGATCACGGCTGACTATTTGTCCTCTTCCCGCTGCGAATATCAGCAAAACAACAGGCTCACAAATACCTGTGGCTGATATGAAGCAATCGATTAAGATGTTTCCAAAAAAGCCCTTTTAAGAAAGGGTGGATCTTTTTTGACAAGATACACAGTGATGTGATATACTGTCGGTTTGGGATTGTGTTTTTTCACAAGTATGATTTGGTCATTTGACTACTATTAGCTGGAAAGTGTTGACAATGTTCACAGTAGAAAGTTGAAGACAAAGTTCACCTGGCATGTTAAAGGGAACACGAGCTAGCCAGGAGTCGAACCTAGAATCTTCTGATCCGTAGTCAGACGCGTTATCCATTGCGCCACTAGCCCCCGTTTTCTCCCTTTCTAGGGCCCCTCAATTCTTCCAAAAATTACACTTTATCAAGTTTTTGTGGAAAAAGGCATTTGGTGTACCATCCAAAGTTTATCCTCAACTTCTCAATGCCGTGACCCGGATTCGAACCGGGGTTGCTGCGGCCACAACGCAGAGTACTAACCACTATACGATCACGGCTGACTGTTTGTCCTCTTCCCGCTGTGAATATCAACAAAACAACAGGCTCACAAATACCTGTGGCTGATATGAAGCAATCGATTAAGATGTTTCCAAAAAAGCCCTTTTAAGAAAGGGTGGATCTTTTTTGACAAGATACACAGTGATGTGATATACTGTCGGTTTGGGATTGTGTTTTTTCACAAGTATGATTTGGTCATTTGACTACTATTAGCTGGAAAGTGTTGACAATGTTCACATTAGAAAGTTGAAGACAAAGTTCACCTGCCATGTTAAAGGGAACACGAGCTAGCCAGGAGTCGAACCTAGAATCTTCTGATCCGTAGTCAGACGCGTTATCCATTGCGCCACTAGCCCCCGTTTTCTCCTTTCTAGGGCACCTCAATTCTTCCAAAAATTACACTTTATCAAGTTTTTGTGGAAAAAGGCATTTGGTGTACCATCCAAAGTTTATCCTCAATTTCTCAATGCCGTGACCCGGATTCGAACCGGGGTTGCTGCGGCCACAACGCAGAGTACTAACCACTATACGATCACGGCTGACTGTTTGTCCTCTTCCCGCTGTGAATATCAGCAAAACAACAGGCTCACAAATACCTGTGGCTGATATGAAGCAATCGATTGAGATGTTTCCAAAAAAGGCCTTTTAAGAAAGGGCTGATCTTTTTTGACAAGATACACAGTGATGTGATATACTGTCGGTTTGGGATTGTGTTTTCACAAGTATGATTTGGTCATTTGACTACTATTAGCTGGAAAGTGTTGACAATGTTCACAGTAGAAAGTTGAAGACAAAGTTCACCTGGCATGTTAAAGGGAACACGAGCTAGCCAGGAGTCGAACCTAGAATCTTCTGATCCGTAGTCAGACGCGTTATCCATTGCGCCACTAGCCCCCGTTTTCTCCCTTTCTAGGGCCCCTCAATTCTTCCAAAAATTACACTTTATCAAGTTTTTGTGGAAAAAGGCATTTGGTGTACCATCCAAAGTTTATCCTCAATTTCTCAATGCCGTGACCCGGATTCGAACCAGGGTTGCTGCGGCCACAACGCAGAGTACTAACCACTATGCGATCACGGCTGACTGTTTGTCCTCTTCCCGCTGTGAATATCAGCAAAACAACAGGCTCACAAATACCTGTGGCTGATATGAAGCAATCGATTGAGATGTTTCCAAAAAAGGCCTTTTAAGAAAGGGCTGATCTTTTTTGACAAGATACACAGTGATGTGATATACTGTCGGTTTGGGATTGTGTTTTCACAAGTATGATTTGGTCATTTGACTACTATTAGCTGGAAAGTGTTGACAATGTTCACAGTAGAAAGTTGAAGACAAAGTTCACCTGCCATGTTAAAGGGAACACGAGCTAGCCAGGAGTCGAACCTAGAATCTTCTGATCCGTAGTCAGACGCGTTATCCATTGCGCCACTAGCCCCCGTTTTCTCCCTTCTAGGGCACCTCAATTCTTCCAAAAATTACACTTTATCAAGTTTTTGTGGAAAAAGGCATTTGGTGTACCATCCAAAGTTTATCCTCAACTTCTCATTGCCGTGACCCGGATTCGAACCGGGGTTGCTGCGGCCACAACGCAGAGTACTAACCACTATACGATCACGGCTGACTATTTGTCCTCTTCCCGCTGCGAATATCAGCAAAACAACAGGCTCACAAATACCTGTGGCTGATATGAAGCAATCGATTAAGATGTTTCCAAAAAAGCCCTTTTAAGAAAGGGCGGATCTTTTTTGACAAGATACACAGTGATGTGATATACTGTCGGTTTGGGATTGTGTTTTTTCACAAGTATGATTTGGTCATTTGACTACTATTAGCTGGAAAGTGTTGACAATGTTCACAGTAGAAAGTTGAAGACAAAGTTCACCTGGCATGTTAAAGGGAACACGAGCTAGCCAGGAGTCGAACCTAGAATCTTCTGATCCGTAGTCAGACGCGTTATCCATTGCGCCACTAGCCCCCGTTTTCTCCCTTTCTAGGGCCCCTCAATTCTTCCAAAAATTACACTTTATCAAGTTTTTGTGGAAAAAGGCATTTGGTGTACCATCCAAAGTTTATCCTCAATTTCTCAATGCCGTGACCCGGATTCGAACCAGGGTTGCTGCGGCCACAACGCAGAGTACTAACCACTATGCGATCACGGCTGACTGTTTGTCCTCTTCCCGCTGTGAATATCAACAAAACAACAGGCTCACAAATACCTGTGGCTGATATGAAGCAATCGATTGAGATGTTTCCAAAAAAGCCCTTTTAAGAAAGGGTGGATCTTTTTTGACAAGATACACAGTGATGTGATATACTGTCGGTTTGGGATTGTGTTTTTTCACAAGTATGATTTGGTCATTTGACTACTATTAGCTGGAAAATGTTGACAATGTTCACAGTAGAAAGTTGAAGACAAAGTTCACCTGCCATGTTAAAGGGAACACGAGCTAGCCAGGAGTCGAACCTAGAATCTTCTGATCCGTAGTCAGACGCGTTATCCATTGCGCCACTAGCCCCCGTTTTCTCCTTTCTAGGGCACCTCAATTCTTCCAAAAATTACACTTTATCAAGTTTTTGTGGAAAAAGGCATTTGGTGTACCATCCAAAGTTTATCCTCAACTTCTCAATGCCGTGACCCGGATTCGAACCGGGGTTGCTGCGGCCACAACGCAGAGTACTAACCACTATACGATCACGGCTGACTGTTTGTCCTCTTCCCGCTGTGAATATCAACAAAACAACAGGCTCACAAATACCTGTGGCTGATATGAAGCAATCGATTGAGATGTTTCCAAAAAAGCCCTTTTAAGAAAGGGTGGATCTTTTTTGACAAGATACACAGTGATGTGATATACTGTCGGTTTGGGATTGTGTTTTTTCACAAGTATGATTTGGTCATTTGACTACTATTAGCTGGAAAGTGTTGACAATGTTCACATTAGAAAGTTGAAGACAAAGTTCACCTGCCATGTTAAAGGGAACACGAGCTAGCCAGGAGTCGAACCTAGAATCTTCTGATCCGTAGTCAGACGCGTTATCCGTTGCGCCACTAGCCCCCGTTTTCTCCTTTCTAGGGCACCTCAATTCTTCCAAAAATTACACTTTATCAAGTTTTTGTGGAAAAAGGCATTTGGTGTACCATCCAAAGTTTATCCTCAATTTCTCAATGCCGTGACCCGGATTCGAACCGGGGTTGCTGCGGCCACACCGCAGAGTACTAACCACTATACGATCACGGCTGACTGTTTGTCCTCTTCCCGCTGTGAATATCAGCAAAACAACAGGCTCACAAATACCTGTGGCTGATATGAAGCAATCGATTGAGATGTTTCCAAAAAAGGCCTTTTAAGAAAGGGCTGATCTTTTTTGACAAGATACACAGTGATGTGATATACTGTCGGTTTGGGATTGTGTTTTCACAAGTATGATTTGGTCATTTGACTACTATTAGCTGGAAAGTGTTGACAATGTTCACAGTAGAAAGTTGAAGACAAAGTTCACCTGCCATGTTAAATGGAACACGAGCTAGCCAGGAGTCGAACCAAGAATCTTCTGATCCGTAGTCAGACGCGTTATCCATTGCGCCACTAGCCCCCGTTTTCTCCCTTCTAGGGCACCTCAATTCTTCCAAAAATTACACTTTATCAAGTTTTTGTGGAAAAAGGCATTTGGTGTACCATCCAAAGTTTATCCTCAATTTCTCAATGCCGTGACCCGGATTCGAACCGGGGTTGCTGCGGCCACAACGCAGAGTACTAACCACTATGCAATCACGGCTGACTGTTTGTCCTCTTCCCGCTGTGAATATCAACAAAACAACAGGCTCACAAATACCTGTGGCTGATATGAAGCAATCGATTGAGATGTTTCCAAAAAAGGCCTTTTAAGAAAGGGTGGATCTTTTTTGACAAGATACACAGTGATGTGATATACTGTCGGTTTGGGATTGTGTTTTTTCACAAGTAGGATTTGGTCATTTGACTACTATTAGCTGGAAAATGTTGACAATGTTCACAGTAGAAAGTTGAAGACAAAGTTCACCTGGCATGTTAAAGGGAACACGAGCTAGCCAGGAGTCGAACCTAGAATCTTCTGATCCGTACTCAGACGCGTTATCCATTGCGCCACTAGCCCCCGTTTCCTCCTTTCTAGGGCACCTCAATTCTTCCAAAAATTACACTTTATCAAGTTTTTGTGGAAAAAGGCATTTGGTGTACCATCCAAAGTTTATCCTCAATTTCTCAATGCCGTGACCCGGATTCGAACCGGGGTTGCTGCGGCCACAACGCAGAGTACTAACCACTATGCAATCACAGCTGACTGTTTGTCCTCTTCCCGCTGTGAATATCAACAAAACAACAGGCTCACAAATACCTGTGGCTGATATGAAGCAATCGATTGAGATGTTTCCAAAAAAGGCCTTTTAAGAAAGGGTGGATCTTTTTTGACAAGATACACAGTGATGTGATATACTGTCGGTTTGGGATTGTGTTTTTTCACAAGTATGATTTGGTCATTTGACTACTATTAGCTGGAAAATGTTGACAATGTTCACAGTAGAAAGTTGAAGACAAAGTTCACCTGGCATGTTAAAGGGAACACGAGCTAGCCAGGAGTCGAACCTAGAATCTTCTGATCCGTACTCAGACGCGTTATCCATTGCGCCACTAGCCCCCGTTTCCTCCTTTCTAGGGCACCTCAATTCTTCCAAAAATTACACTTTATCAAGTTTTTGTGGAAAAAGGCATTTGGTGTACCATCCAAAGTTTATCCTCAATTTCTCAATGCCGTGACCCGGATTCGAACTGGGGTTGCTGCGGCCACAACGCAGAGTACTAACCACTATACGATCACGGCTGACTGCTTGTCCTCTTCCCGCTGTGAATATCAGCAAAACAACAGGCTCACAAATACCTGTGGCTGATATGAAGCAATCGATTGAGATGTTTCCAAAAAAGGCCTTTTAAGAAAGGGCTGATCTTTTTTGACAAGATACACAGTGATGTGATATACTGTCGGTTTGGGATTGTGTTTTCACAAGTATGATTTGGTCATTTGACTACTATTAGCTGGAAAGTGTTGACAATGTTCACAGTAGAAAGTTGAAGACAAAGTTCACCTGCCATGTTAAAGGGAACACGAGCTAGCCAGGAGTCGAACCTAGAATCTTCTGATCCGTAGTCAGACGCGTTATCCATTGCGCCACTAGCCCCCGTTTTCTCCCTTCTAGGGCACCTAAATTCTTCCAAAAATTACACTTTATCAAGTTTTTGTGGAAAAAGGCATTTGGTGTACCATCCAAAGTTTATCCTCAACTTCTCATTGCCGTGACCCGGATTCGAACCGGGGTTGCTGCGGCCACAACGCAGAGTACTAACCACTATACGATCACGGCTGACTATTTGTCCTCTTCCCGCTGCGAATATCAGCAAAACAACAGGCTCACAAATACCTGTGGCTGATATGAAGCAATCGATTAAGATGTTTCCAAAAAAGCCCTTTTAAGAAAGGGTGGATCTTTTTTGACAAGATACACAGTGATGTGATATACTGTCGGTTTGGGATTGTGTTTTTTCTCAAGTATGATTTGGTCATTTGACTACTATTAGCTGGAAAGTGTTGACAATGTTTACATTAGAAAGTTGAAGACAAAGTTCACCTGCCATGTTAAAGGGAACACGAGCTAGCCAGGAGTCGAACCTAGAATCTTCTGATCCGTAGTCAGACGCGTTATCCGTTGCGCCACTAGCCCCCCTTTTCTCCTTTCTAGGGCACCTCAATTCTTCCAAAAATTACACTTTATCAAGTTTTTGTGGAAAAAGGCATTTGGTGTACCATCCAAAGTTTATCCTCAATTTCTCAATGCCGTGACCCGGATTCGAACCGGGGTTGCTGCGGCCACACCGCAGAGTACTAACCACTATACGATCACGGCTGACTGTTTGTCCTCTTCCCGCTGTGAATATCAGCAAAACAACAGGCTCACAAATACCTGTGGCTGATATGAAGCAATCGATTGAGATGTTTCCAAAAAAGGCCTTTTAAGAAAGGGCTGATCTTTTTTGACAAGATACACAGTGATGTGATATACTGTCGGTTTCACAAGTATGATTTGGTCATTTGACTACTATTAGCTGGAAAATGTTGACAATGTTCACAGTAGAAAGTTGAAGACAAAGTTCACCTGGCATGTTAAAGGGAACACGAGCTAGCCAGGAGTCGAACCTAGAATCTTCTGATCCGTACTCAGACGCGTTATCCATTGCGCCACTAGCCCCCGTTTCCTCCTTTCTAGGGCACCTCAATTATTCCAAAAATTACACTTTATCAAGTTTTTGTGGAAAAAGGCATTTGGTGTACCATCCAAAGCTTATCCTCAACTTCTCAATGCCGTGACCCGGATTCGAACCGGGGTTGCTGCGGCCACAACGCAGAGTACTAACCACTATACGATGACGGCTGACTGTTTGTCCTCTTCCCGCTGTGAATATCAACAAAACAACAGGCTCACAAATACCTGTGGCTGATATGAAGCAATCGATTGAGATGTTTCCAAAAAAGCCCTTTTAAGAAAGGGTGGATCTTTTTTGACAAGATACACAGTGATGTGATATACTGTCGGTTTGGGATTGTGTTTTTTCACAAGTATGATTTGGTCATTTGACTACTATTAGCTGGAAAGTGTTGACAATGTTCACATTAGAAAGTTGAAGACAAAGTTCACCTGCCATGTTAAAGGGAACACGAGCTAGCCAAGAGTTGAACCTAGAATCTTCTGATCCGTAGTCAGACAATTATCCATTGCGCCACTAGCCCCCGTTTTCTCCTTTCTAGGGCCCCTCAATTCTTCCAAAAATTACACTTTATCAAGTTTTTGTGGAAAAAGGCATTTGGTGTACCATCCAAAGTTTATCCTCAATTTCTCAATGCCGTGACCCGGATTCGAACCGGGGTTGCTGCGGCCACAACGCAGAGTACTAACCACTATGCGATCACGGCTGACTGTTTGTCCTCTTCCCGCTGTGAATATCAACAAAACAACAGGCTCACAAATACCTGTGGCTGATATGAAGCAATCGATTGAGATGTTTCCAAAAAAGGCCTTTTAAGAAAGGGCTGATCTTTTTTGACAAGATACACAGTGATGTGATATACTGTCGGTTTGGGATTGTGTTTTTTCACAAGTATGATTTGGTCATTTGACTACTATTAGCTGGAAAGTGTTGACAATGTTCACAGTAGAAAGTTGAAGACAAAGTTCACCTGGCATGTTAAAGGGAACACGAGCTAGCCAGGAGTCGAACCTAGAATCTTCTGATCCGTAGTCAGACGCGTTATCCATTGCGCCACTAGCCCCCGTTTCCTCCTTTCTAGGGCAACTCAATTCTTCCAAAAATTACACTTTATCAAGTTTTTGTGGAAAAAGGCATTTGGTGTACCATCCAAAGTTTATCCTCAATTTCTCAATGCCGTGACCCGGATTCGAACCGGGGTTGCTGCGGCCACAACGCAGAGTACTAACCACTATACGATCACGGCTGACTGTTTGTCCTCTCCCCGCTGTGAATATCAACAAAACAACAGGCTCACAAATACCTGTGGCTGATATGAAGCAATCGATTGAGATGTTTCCAAAAAAGGCCTTTTAAGAAAGGGTGGATCTTTTTTGACAAGATACACAGTGATGTGATATACTGTGGGTTTGGGATTGTGTTTTTTCACAAGTATGATTTGGTCATTTGAGATGTTTCCAAAAAAGCCCTTTTAAGAAAGGGTGGATCTTTTTTGACAAGATACACAGTGATGTGATATACTGTCGGTTTGGGATTGTGTTTTTTCACAAGTATGATTTGGTCATTTGACTACTATTAGCTGGAAAGTGTTGACAATGTTCACAGTAGAAAGTTGAAGACAAAGTTCACCTGCCATGTTAAAGGGAACACGAGCTAGCCAGGAGTCGAACCTAGAATCTTCTGATCCGTAGTCAGACACTTTATCCATTGCGCCACTAGCCCCCGTTTCCTCCTTTCTAGGGCACCTCAATTCTTCCAAAAATTACATTTTATCAAGTGGATAAAATGCTAGCCAAGTACCACCTGAGAAAATTTGAGCTCTTGAAGTAACACCATTATCACCACTTTTAAAATACGACTAACTAACGTTTGAGAATTATGGACGTAAATACATACACAGATGTGTATTTTAGGCTTCACAGGCAGATGCAGGGGAATAAGGCAAACTGTTGGGTATGTAAATATGTAGGCAGTGGAGAGGAACAGGCAGGCAAAAGGTGCAGTCTAAATATAGCAAGATTAATGCAGGCAAAGAGGGGAAGAAAACCTGAAAAGCTATAGCATGGAAACCAGGAGAGGCACGGGATGAGTGTGCTGGTATTAAAAATACTAAGTGCTGATTATAGAATTATCAATAGTACACAAACAAGCCCCATGTGGCTGAGAGGTAAGAAAGCTTGGGTCAGGAAGCAGTGGAAAGGTCTGAAATGATTGGAGAGTTATTATAATGAAAAGTAAGACAGAGAATGAATGAATGAATGCCTGGATGAATTGAGGAGAGGAAGCCAAGGGAGAGAGTGTTGTTTGGTCAAGTGAGAAGCAGGTATTTAGGGAGGATGTACAGGTGCAAAACAACACACTCCAGCCACTTTATTAGGTAAAGCTGTTCAACTCGTTAACGCAAATATCTAATCATCAAAGTATTGACAATGATTTGCATATTTTAAAAGTTAAAACTTTAATACTTATTGCATCTAGTAGAGGTGTGGTAAAACAGTGCAGGTGCACCAAATTAAAGTTAAAAAATATATAGATCATGTTTACACTTGGTTTTCTGTGACGACAGAGCCGATTCCCGTCGGACACAAGTTCTTTAGAGTACAGACAACCATGGCAGTCATGCGCAAAGTTGGTTAAACAGGCAAATAAGGCTGAAAGGCTTCAGCACAGAAACACAATAGACAATCTAGCAGGGGATTCAATATGTGCAAATGAGTACAAGTACTAAGAATTGATGAGGGAGGGATGAGTAGGTGGGTGAGGAAGAGTCAGGTTACTGTAAAGTGAGAAGGTCTGGATTACTGCAAGGCATGGATGGATGGCAAGGCTTAAGATGACGTTAAAGTTTGTAATATGCAAAAGTGCTAGGAGGGAATGAATGAATGCATGCAAGTGTGAGAGTCATTGTCACCTCTGATTGACATTGTTGCTGATTCCTTCTGTTTTTCATTCAAAAATGGCTCAATAATTTCTTTCATGATAGTGTTACTTTTTCATTTTATTGCATAAAACATGTATTGCATCAAATCATCATTACATCCTTTCCTTTCCTAACAAGATAAAAAAGAACAAGTACAAGGTGTTCATGTTGTTTCATAAACAACAGATGACTAAGCATCTCTGCATTGAATCTGACAGAAGGTTCAGTTCCATAAAGGCTCCTCAGCTGTGGTTTATTATGGATGCAGTGTGCTGAAGGTCCAGTGCTTTTCATGGGTTTTCATCTGACACCAACACACTCAGCCCCTGTTCTTTTTCACCCATTTAACTACACACAAGCAGACACACACATGTGCACACCGAGCCACCTGTGCTTGCTGCTGTCTTCCTCAACAACACCCTCACCTCTCCCCACCCCACCCCTCTCTGTGCACTCACACTGCAGGTTAGGGACCTACAAAGAGAGTGGTTTGGGTTGTATATTGAACAATGCTCAGACCATGCTACACGTCCTGCGCCAGATCAATTCCTTTGTCATAATTGTTATTTGAGTGATTTGGTGATATATCGTCGTCCTTCCTTGTGCAATATGATAATTGATACACCAGGGTAAATTACAATATTTTAATTCACAAATGACGCTCTAAAGTAAAGTTTCACGTCACTGGATCCGGACATTGCTCCATGATGTCTCATCAGGTATATCGATGCCTGGCGAATGAGGGAAGCTTAGGCAGAAGAAGAGGGAGCTTACAGCAGAATAATGGTGGAGAAATCTACGTTAAAGGCCCAGATTTTGGAACCGCGCAAAGGCTGCGTTGGGGTGTGTGTGAACAGAATGCGCAAACTGAATTCCAGTGGAGTATTAAGCCCCGCTCAATAAGCAGAAAGAGTCTACACTGACGTGCCAGGGTCCGTGATATGTGACGCACACTTCAGCGTGTATGACATGTGCACGGAAGTATACCAGGGCCTTAAGAGATGCCCCATCCACGTTCAATACATAGACTTTGTCCTTTGTTCTCTGTGTTGTGTGTTGTTCTTCAGTTACACAGATATCATGATGTTTTGCTATAATCATTGTATCGTAATAGTATTGGTATCATGTACCATGTATCTCGTATCGTATCATGAGGTACCCTGTGATTCCAACACACACACGCACACACACACACTCACTCATTCACTCTTGAGTACCCTTTGTTGAAATAAATGAAAACAGAGCCCATGTGATTGAATAATCTAACTTCTGTTTTCCTTTATTAGAAGACAATAAAATTGATGATTCAATTTTGGCAAAAGAACACAGATCAAAACACTCACTGAATAGTAACAGTAACAACAGAGGCAGTAACAGGTACACAGTCACCTTGGAGCAGAACTCACATTGAGAAAAACACATAAAATTCACTGTCATGGTTTTGAACTTTTGGAGAAACAAATATTTAAAAAAGTCTCTTAAGCCGACTTCTCTTGTAGATATAAGCAGGCACGATAGAGATAGAAGCAAGCACAACACCAATACAATACAGAGGTCAGACTGGCTTTCCTGGCTATGTCAGAAAAACTATCCACACAATACTCATGTATAATCAAATGTGTTTTTTTTCATGGACTTTCGCAGCATCACATTATTCCAGCACATTATACTTAAAATTAAATGCTCTCTTTCAGCTTAACAGTATTTAAAGGGAACAAAAAAATGTAAATATATTAGCTGTAACTTTGGGGGTATATAGATTAATTATTCATTCTACTAATGTGTAAATAAGTGTAAAAGTTGTACTTAACTGTTAACTGATACATATTTGCAGGGCCGGCCCAAGCCTTTATGGGCCCCTAAGCTGAATTTGTTTTTGGGGAGGCTCCCTCCCACTACCTCGGAGTAGCCAGTGCTTGACTATTAAATCGTGTTTCCATCATAGTACAGTTCGGTTTGGTAGAGTGTGGTTGCGTGTTTCGACTGTTTGTTTCTACAAGGCGTCTTTGTATGAGAATATAGACTGTGGACATTGAAGAGACACTGGTCGCAAGGGAGCGACGCCTTTCTGTCGACCAATTAGCTGACTGTTATGGGTCTAGCTCCAACCATAATGTACCGTACCATTACTCTGGTACGTCAAGGGAAGGGTACAGAAAAATGAAACCGTTGGGGCCGTTTATTTTGGTACTATTCCTAATGGAAACGTAAAAAAATAAGTGTCGCACTGAGTGTGGTGACACTTTTTTCTGCACACACCACTGCTTAGTTCACTTATGCCTTGGCCGGATCGGAATATATGGTGTTTCCAGCATCTGAGTGTGTGAGTGTGTGAGTGTTTCTAGCAGCAAGACGTTGTCTTTGGAATTAAAGTAAAATCAATTAGAGTTTTTTTTTGTGTTCAGTATAATGGAGGAACACAGAGATCTGTTTAACTCGGCTCCAGACCTCTGACATTTTGAGGCGATGTGTCTGCTGAAGGCTGTTTCTGACATCAACCTATCATCAAGTAGATGGGACTGAAAACAGGAATGGGTCATCTCAGAATTATAATAAGCAGCTGTACAGTTCTTGGTCAATATACATACATAAGTAGCAGTTTTACATTGTCCTTTGTGTGTTTGATTGTTGAAAAAAAATGCTTCAGGTAGCTGCCCCTATTAATCACTAGCACAGCTAGTAGAAAATACCGCTGATGCACCACAGGCTACTGATTGCTGTGATCATACTGAATTGGGCTGTATCATTTGCTTACCCTGCATGTGGCAGAAGTTGAGAAATGTTCAACTTTCCAAGAGGCCAGTAAAACGATGTGTATGTGTTTAAACTCAAATATTACACTGTTCAAACAGAGCTCGTGGACAAGACTGTTTACCCCGTCGCCAGCGTCGCATGCAACAATGTTGACCATGACAGATAATGCTCTGCTAATGTCCACCATCAAGTTTCAATTAAAGCAATGTCTATGTGTGAGTCCCACCCTTAAGAGTTTGCATTACAAATTAAAATAACAGTCTGACAGTCAATATTCAATTTAAAACCCGGGAAAATAAATAACTAAAATGTTAAAGCTGTGGCATGACAAACCAGTTCAAGGCTACTTATTAGGACTGTCACTTTTTCCAAAAATCAAGTTTGAATTAATATTATATGATATGTTATGGTATGCCTTTGAAGATATTGGTATATTTCCCTCGCTCTGACCTGTACACACATTTTTGTAATGGGCCACATGGTGAGCCTCTGTTAGACTGTTAGAAGATCACCAGTTTCAATCCTGGTTTTGGCCTTGGTTTTCTCAGGATTTTTGGGTTTCCTTTTCCTTTTTTTGGAGCAAAGTCAGCTATAGACTTTTCACAGGAGGCAGATTTATTCCCGATAAGATCATTTGTTCGCTCATCATCCTCTTCCTCAAATATACTTCAGACACTGGTATAGTGAAATTAAATTAAGATGGAGCAAGAGATAAGGTGACTCTAATTTTTATTATTTAATTTTTAAAAATGTTCCTCAGCTCCAGTGCGTCACACATCCTGGTATAAACAGTAGAACAATATTTCTGATTTTCCTTCAAGTACCACTGCAGGGAGCTTGCGTACCACTGGTGGTATACGTACCACAGTTTGAGAACCATGGCTCTAGATTGACCATGGGTGTGAGTGTGGGAGTAAATGGTTGTGTGTCTATATATGTTGGGAGGACAGAGTTGTAGACTCTTACTATTAGTCACGTGAGTTTGAAACTTGCTCTGCTGGACTCTGATGTCTCCTCAGCAGCTGCACTTGAGTGAAGCAACCGCTCACGGGTGATTTTTATGATTATAATTTGGTGTTGTGTGATTTCACAACACCATCTGGAGCCGGAAACAACGCTGTAAGTTTCTCTCTTTACTTCGGGAGCTCTGTATGGATGTGAAGCACTTCCAGCGATACTTTTCTGCCGTCCGTTGACGTTGTATGTGAACTTGTTGTGCGTCAAATTTGCGTCACCTCCTGTGTGAACACAAAATAAGTGTGAACAGATACTGTATCCAACGTTCTGATAAAAAGTGACAGCCCTAGTATATAAAGAAGTGACTAAAAAAGAGGTTTGCTTCACTCATGTGGCAGGTAAAGCAAAATCAGTGACATTCACAGCCGTGCAAAACAGAGTCCAATTATCTTTTCAACAAGGACACAAACATTCAAAAAATCTAAATTGTGTGATTCTGTAAACATCTCTCTACACTGTGTGTAAAGTCATTGTACAACACAACACAAATACAGTTAATTCCACTTCACTGCTCAAGGTGAGTTTTCAGTTCAGAAAAAAAGGATCTTTTTGTACAGGATGAATATTGTAAACACACTATTTTCACAAAGCAGCAATACTGAGACTGACCACGGCAACATTTCCTATGTAACACTGGTTGTATTCGTCTGAGGCTGATTTCACTGCAGTTGAGTTCAAACACAATGTGAACGCTTCATATGTTGGCTAATATTTCGACTAGAACAGTGGTTCTCAAACTTTTTACAATAAGAACCACCTGGAAAATATTGAGCTCTCAAAGTATCACCATTATGGCAAATGTCAAAATACAGTTTCAGTTTGAATTCACAAATTCTAATGAGAATGCATCGCGAATGCTTCTCCTGTTATCACATGAGATTGGATCTCGCTTCACCTGCATTGTATTCAAATACACAGTGATGTCATGTCTGACTGTACAGGAGGAGCACTACACAAGCTGCTGTAACATGAAATACCATTTTAACTATGAGGAAACCAAAGAAATGACGATTAGTGTTGATATAGTGGCCGTGACTACAAATAAATGAATGTCTGGGCGCTCCACTGTGTTTGAATGGAAGTCTATGGGAAAATTAGCTTTTACTTCTCACTTGATTTATAATGTTAGTATAAATGTTCCTAAGGTATGTTCATTTGTTCCTATTTAGATGAAAATAGATGACAAAATATGGCACATGTGAGTGGACACCGGTGTGAGTGACAGCTGGTACCGTGGTTGCAGGTGACGCCTCTGACCTTTCGGTGGCAGCGGGTAAATCAAGATTTTGGAGGCTTCAAAACATGAGTTGACTGCTTAAGTGACACAGAGTAAGAAACAGGGGGATCACATTCCCTATAAAGTGAATATTTATGATGGTCCTCAAAGCACCACTACAAAGAGCTCAGTTTGAGAACCATGGCTCCAGATAAAGCAGCATAGTTTGTATATGTTATGGCATTGATATAAATAACACGTTTTTATAAATCAAGTGCTTTGCAAGAGATGCATGAATGTAAGAACACTGAATGACTTGTGTTGTGTGTGGCTCTCGTGACTAATTGGCTTGAGCATCCATGCATGTCACCGCCGTGGCAAACCTTTAGAATTTCCCCCTATTTATTGATGAGTCCGGTAAGCACATGTAATTGTGCACTTGTGTGTGGGGTACGTGTGTCCTCCTCTGTAATTAGCATGATTGGAGAGTGACGGATGGATAGAAACACAGGAAGAGATGGTGCTGATGAGGCTATTCACCCCGCTGTGGAGTCTGCCTGGCGCCTCTTCTCGCCAACGAGACGGCATCGTTTGTCTGCACCGCCACAGCTCTCATCAGCGACGTGTGTGTGTGTGTGTGTGTGCGTGTGCGTGTGCGTGCCTGGTGCGCGTTCATTTGAGGAGCTCTCATTGAACAAAGTTGATTACACATTCAATAAAGCCCCCCAGCCTCTTGTTCACTCACTCCACTTAACCCATCCAAGTGATGGCACATGCGGAAACATAATCAGGTGAGGATTATTCCTGCTGATGCTACATTAAATCCATCATATTAGAGCTGTCATTTGGACCCAGAATAACATCTGTTAGTACTGTTGATGTTTAAACTTCTCAGATGATTCTCAGGGCCTATCCCATTTCTACTTTTGACCAAGGGGCAGTCGTTAAAATCTAGCCCTACATTTGAAAAATGTGACCTGCCATCATGACATGAAAGATTCAATATGCTGCCTTCCGAAAAAAACAAAAATACCAGTGGATCAGGTATGTACTGTAGACTGAAAACCGCGTCTTTGACGTTGGTTAATCTGGTGTGCCACTGATTCTATATACACACTATATACCTATAAGAATCTGCAAAACGAGAGGGTTTGACTAAGTGTTATAGGCAAGTGCTGAAAGGGGATTGAGCCTCAACCTTAATGACGTCATCATTTATTCCACTTTGTACGGATTAGAGTAGGTGAATCAAGTCCTCAGCTTTATACTGACACAGGAGACCAACAAAACTTGGTCAAAACAAATCATATAGATAATGTAGTAAATAATAATAATAATAATAATGCAAAAAAAGAATTTGAATATAATTTGATTAGGTTAAACTAAGAGGATTGTCACCAGCAGCCCCACAATACGGGGTAGACGATGAATGAATGAATGAATGAATGAATGAATGAATGAATTATTAAGATTGTAGAAAGAGACAATGCTTCTCAGCAGACAAGAAGAACAGTTTTCTTTGGCATCAGCACATCACTATCTTCAAAGTAGCATCCAGTAATAACAGTAAATTACCGAGCCACTGGCTGAGTTTTCTGATGGTCAAAAGCACAACCAATTTCCTCTGCCTCAAGATAGTAATACACCAACAACTCGCCTGGCCAACAGGCTCATGGGTACTTGGATTGGTTGAAGTGAATTTGCTGTATAAACCATGTGGGTCCTGGACAGGAAAATAAGATTTGCAGTGGTCTGGAACTTGTAAAGACACAGTGGTGAAATCACCACTAAATGGATACTACTCCAGCAGAGACGAGAACATTATGTCCAGTCGACTGTTTGACAGATGCCTTTCATATCATGTTCATAAATCCCACTGAGCTTAGGTTTCTCTCTGGTGCTGTAATTAGGCGTAAACGAGTCTGTGTTGTTCTCATGATGTTCTGAGAAACAAATCTGTCTGCACATCACACGCCGCTTTTTTAGATTCATTTCAGCATCCATAACCCTCTGGCTCATACACTGCACTTAATTAATACTTATTTGTTTAAAAAAAAGTTTAGACTTTGACTTTCTTCTTGTAAATTTTATGCCAAATGGTGTTACTGGAAAATCCACAATGGATTGTTACCATCATTACACTTCACTTTAATTATCTGTTTTTTAGCAGCATAATACAAAAAAGTAAAGGACAGATACTGATTACTAAGGCTGCAACGATCAATCGTTTATTAATCGATTACTAAAGTACTATATTTGAATTAAAACAAGGTCAAGGTTTTTCTTCAAAGTGAATATTTCCTGGTTTCTTTGCTTCATTTAATAAAGAAATCATTAAGACTGAGGCATTTACTCGATTCATCGAGATAATTATTGACAGATTATGAAAATAGTATGTAAATAATTGTTGAGATGAAGATTATGAGATTATTAGATTGTTGTTGGTAATGTGGATACCAATCTGAATTCAGGATTAAAAACAGAAAACGTTAACCTTGGGTTATCTAACCTTTGCGTTATCTGAGTGCTTTCTCTCGTTTGTTTGTTAAAAGGATTATGGGATGATACTTGGGCAGACCAAGCCTCCATGGGAATAAGTCGCTTTTTATTTTACGTTTTTGTTTTATGTCCATTTTCCCCCTGCGTCCCGACTGTGAACTTGCTTTCTTGCTTTCTTTGTGATGTTGATTTGTTTCCATGGTGCTAAGACTGGCTTCTGTGTGTTAGTTAAAGTTATCCAGTACTGTTTGTCATTGTGGTTCCGATAAAGTCATGTTGCTTCATGTCTGCTCTTCAGTTTCATGTCAGCTGACTGTGGAATTTATAACAACAGGCTTTGTGTGCTGAAAATAGACAGGGAGTCAAAAGGGCGAGTGTGTGTGTGTGTGTGTGTGTGTGTGTGACGGCTGTCAACAGGTGATCATTCTCTGCATGTGTTTGTGCAAAGAATATCAACCAGGAAATGTGATTTAATCATGTAGTGAGTGTGAAGACATGTCTCGTGTATCTTACCCGATAATAATGTGAGAATACAGATTTGATTTCTGCAGAAAAACAAGTTTCTCTCAGAAAACCAAAGAAGAATTAGCAAAATATGTCGCAGTGATTTATTAAAATGGATCCTGTGCCCTTTTATTACCTCTAATGTGTCATTGTCTGACAAAATACAGCATCACGCTGTATTTAAAGCTGATAAGCCTGCGTGTTTGTTCTGTACACAGCAAATATGCAAATCATGTGGATTTAAATTTTTAGTCTGACTGAGGGATATTTGTGGGAAAATACTTCCAATAATTAACTGCTTAGTAGAGAAGGTGAAATAAAGTTGATGAAGATGATGTTTTCTTTATCTCAAACTATAAAAACTTGTGACTCAAGCTTAACAAACAACAAATTTGTCATTTGTTACAGAGGTGTTTCAAATCGAGGAGCTGGCTTCATACTTGATTGATTATTGTCTCTTGACAAACCTTTGAAAACCTGGATTTGATGAAGTTGTTAATATAAATGTAGAGACAGAGACTTTTTGAATTCACTATTACTGAGATGACAACGAGAGTGCGATAAACGGTGTTGGTCAGTGCACACTGATCTTGGTGCGACGGTTAAAGATGAACCAACAATCACACTGCATGACAAAATATCACATTGTCCACAATAGAAGAGAATTCTACAGCGGAACAACAGGAAAGTGTCCTACAGAGTATAAATCAGGCTTAAAGGACACTTTTCACCCTCATTTAACAGCTTTAGAGTCAGCGTGACGGTTTAATGGCTTGTTGTGTGTCTCCATTCATTCTGTCTGTTAACAGAAAAGCATACTTAGACCAAATACTGTAGGTCAAAGTGGTCTTCACTCTGAAGTCAGCGCGTGACCCTCGAAGTGTTTAAAAAAAACACTTCCACATGTTTTTCTTTATGTGTTCTTGGGCGCTAAATGTGAACTGCTGCTTAAACAGAAGAAAGAACAGCGATACAACATCAAAAACCAGGACAGAAAGCACAGACAGCACTAAAAACAGTCATTTCCCTCGTGTGTTTTCATGATCACGTCAGATCAAGAGACTTAATACTTATTTTGTGAGTGTGGATCTGATCACACACATTTAACACAGTGGATCAGTGGTAGAACAAGTCTTTTTTTTCAACTGGAAAGTTGTGGGTTTGATTCCCAGCTCTGCTAGTCTACATGCTGATGTGTCCTTGGGCAAGACACTTAACACTTAACCCCAGCTCCTGATGGCTGTGTCGACAGTGTGTGATTTAAAGATGTGTGTTTGAAAAATGCACTTTATGGATGGGGGTGAATGGATAAAACTGTAGCGTAAAGCAGCTTTGAGTGGTCATCAAGGTTAAAAGTGCTATATTTAATACAGACCTTTTACCATTTAACGTTAACTACAGCGGAAATGCGTACCAGGGGTGTAAGAAAATAAAATATTGTGATATTTGGTGGTGATGGTGTGATACGGTGTTGATTCCGTGGTTTTCTGACAGTGGTGGAGCTAGGCGATATGGGACGTCATTCGATATCAATATATATCATACGATAAATCAAATCAATATTTCTGTATAAATAATATCTCTATATTTTTAGGCTATATCCTCACAAAGCTGCACACAGGTTGTTTCTCAGGACTCATGAAAGTTTTCAATTCAGATGTTTGTGCTTCTCAAAGGAGAGTGACAATACACTGCAAAATAAAATATCTACTGTTTATGATCTGTGTTACATTATTTTAAAATACCTTTCTTTTCAGATAATACCTGCTTTATTTCTTTGGTTATTTAATTTTACGTAAAGGTTATGTGTGTTAGAAACATGTTCAAATTCAGCAATAGCACAAATAATTAGGCTTGAAATGTGTCATTAAGTGACGTTTTTAAAATATAACTTTTTTATATATATGTATATATTCACTAATGTATTCAATATAATTAATGTGATGATTATCACTGCAACAGCCTTTAAAACCATGAAAAGTCACCACAGATACCTTATCACGATGTGACGCTATCGAAAAAGGATATCTTGTCTCATGTCACGATATAGAAGTAGTGGTGTATTGTTGTTGTATTAAAGCCTCCGACCACTAGTTGGCAGTAGGCTTTTGGCCATTTGACACTCTAATCCCATAACCACTCCTCTCTCACAAGACAAAGAAAAAAAAATATCTAGAGCACATGTTACTGACAGGCGTGACAGAGCAGCTACATACAGAGAGCAGCAATTACACAAATATTTGACCTTTTGAAAGTGGCATCTTGTCATTCAGGTCATGAAACCTTGTGTCGCGTCTGATCGACAGGAAGCAGCCTTAACCTACACAGTTATTACTGTGAAACTCAAGTGTTTCTCCAGCAAACCAACACATTTCTTCTGCTACACTTTGCCAATCAATCCATCGGCTGCTGCTGCTTGAGGACTGAATCTGGGATTTACGCCTCACACTGGGCAGTTTAGCTTCAGGTAGTAAGCTTGTGTTCGCTTGTGTTCGCTTGTTACCTCCCCAGCGTCTGGAGCACAACCACCACTTTCAAAGATGACGCTTCCTGCTGCTGGAGTCAATGTTTAGTCAGATGAAAGCTGAGCTGCCGCTGTTTGAAGCGATTTGGCAAAGCATCACGTCAGAGCAACATGCGTGTTCTTTTCACTTTGGATTGAGGAACTCTTGCTCTGGGAGATTTAATCAGTTTCCATGCGCGCACACACACACACTAATATATACAAGAGCCTTTCTAGTGAAACGTGTGTTATTTCAACACAAAACAAACATCAGGGTGACATATCTACATCCATTGTGTCCAAGCTCTGTCTCTCCTCAGAGAACTACTCTGTTGAAACAAGAAGCTGCAGTGTGTCACAGCACACTGTTCTCCATGTGTAGCTCCTCTCCAAAATAGACTGTGTGTGAAATCACACAGCTTGTGTGACAGAGGATGTGTGAACCTTCTCTCTGCACTGGGAGGAACGCTGGTGCTGTGACAAGCAGGAGCTGTGAGAACTTGGTCGAGGCCAGTGCCTGCTTCACTTTAGCTTTTGAACTGGAATGTGCTTGAGCCAGTGAAATGCTCCTCATCTTTTTTTTTTCTTTGGCACGGACCAAACATTTCAAATTGATCACTAACTGTGGGAGTAGTTGACACAAGGTCGCTGTGGGGTGAAGATGGTGCTCAGTGAAATAGGATGTAATCTCACTTGCCTACCAGTGAACATGCTAGAAATGCATTCATCAGAGATTCCACAGTCAAACTCACATTCACACATTTAGCATGAACACAGGCAGGCAAGGTGAGCAGTCAACGCAAACGCTCCCTCTCCTCTCCAGCAAAAGGCCACCTGTGTGAGTGTGTGAGGTCTAGTCCTGCAGGTTGTTACTGGAGTAGAAACTGGACGTCTCGGACACTGTTTTGGAGACGCTCCTGGACGATGACCCATTCGAAGTCAGGTCCAGGGAAGAGCTATGTGGCCTGGCCCCGACCGCTGCTCCGCAGATCCCTGGACCCACTGCCGCCTTGACCTTGGCCTGCTCCATGTCATCTCCAACCTGTAGAACCGTAGACACGGTGGTCTCCATCCGGCTGGCCTTGTAGACGCTGGTCTGGGTCTGAAGGTACCGAGTGGACTTCAGCTCCAGGCCTTCATAAGAGCCTCGAGGGACACAGGGGCAATAGTGGAAGGCTTGTTTAAAACCAGCACGAAACCTAAGACAGGAATCATAGATTAGTCTTATTGAGTTTGGTTTACTAATGCAAACATAACAGTAACCCATGCAGACATGGTTCACAGTTCATCTGAAGGTAGAAAGAAGCTCCTGTAGGTCATCATCTGCACCAAACTGTTACTCTTTAATAAAACAAAAAGCCAAAAACAACCTAAAGCAGGAGGGAATGGCAAAAAGTAAAACACATACTGAGAAATACACACAAGAAACAGGACCAGAAACTCACTGGAAAACCCAGGAACTGAACAGGTTGGGGGCGCACCAATACTGATACCAGTACTGGGAACGATGCTGCCTTTGTGTATTCTTATTTGTATCCATAAAACGCAACGTCAGCAGTTTGGAAATACAGCAATGCCGGTCCTGTTTTTATATTGTGACTTCCTGTGTTTTATTTTGAAAGTAACTTTCCTCTCATTTCAGACCACTTGCCCTTGCTGTCACCAGCCTGATCACCTCCCTTGATTGCCCCGATTGTTTCCACCTGTTGCCCCACTCTCATGTGTATTTAGTTTCTGCATCTCGTTCATGCCACATCCAGCCTTTGTCCACGTCATTGCCTTATTTCACGATCCTTGCCTTGGTTCTGATTTTATGCTCTCGTTTTCAAGTGAGTTTTTTGTTGATAAGTTTTGTTACTTCGAACCTGTTACGTTATCTGTAGTTTAGCCTCCTCGAGAGTGATTTTTGTTTATCGTAGCATTTTCATAGCCTGACTATTTTTGTACTTGAGAAGAGGTTCACTAAGATCAGAATCAATGAAGTTTGATTACAAAGTACTTCCTCTGCGTTTGAGTCCTGACCTGACACCCAAATGTTTTACAGTAAAAATAATGGAATTTTCCTTCTGTTTCTAGCCCTGAAACGACTGTCCCACAGTGAGATCACGTGGCAAGCACATCCTGAAGATGTAAACTTCAGCAGGCAGAGATCTTATGAGGTGAGGAGCCTTTTGTTCAGTGTAGAAAAATCTGTGTTTTGCGGGTCCCAGACAGACTCAAGTGTGTACTTTCATGATCATGAAATCCTCTTTACATATGGATTAACATAACTGGATTAGCATATATTGTAGTGATCCTAAACCAAATCTGTGTTTATATCTTCAGTTGACAAATTCCTTTTAATATCACACATCAAAAGCAGCCAGTTTGGAAATCTTCCTAATTTGACATCACTGTTTACTCTGCGCCACAGCTTGACATGGAACCACAACAGACTGAGTGAGAAAGTGACTGACTCAGTGATTATATTCTAATAAGGTTATATGTTGCAAACGGTGATAAAATATAAAACATGGAGCAGTTTGTGTCCTAAGCAACGTAGTGTTTCTTCACATAAAATGCAGGTGGCATTTACTGATGACACGTTTGACGAGCTTTGGATGTTTGACTTTTCTGCAATTCTAGTATTGACATTCAAATGGAATCACAGGAAGACCATTTTGCATGTGGAATGTAGAAATCACAGATAGCTGACAACCCACAGAGACAACACTTCACCTCAGCAAACACAGCAACATAAAAAAAAAGAAGAAAAAACCTGACAGAGAAGGAAAGAAGGGGGGGGGATGGAGGAAATGTCAACGGCAGAGAGCAGAAGAGACGAGGTGAGACTGATGGAAAAGACGAGGAGAGGGCCACCATCAGCCGTGCATTTGAATTTAAATCAGCCAAACAAAAGCCAGTCAATATCCTGTACAGAATGACTAAACCTCAGCTCACTGTGGTTCAACACACACATTTGCATTTTTCAAATTTCAGAACTGAGAACAACCAAGTGTGAAATCTCATCTCTCTGACAGCACAAAGACAATTACCAGGTGGTGTGGAGACAATGGGAGATGATTGATTACAGACAACAAGCAGAGCTGACCATCTGCCTTTATTTTGCCACATAACCATCATTAAGTTCATTAACATTTTTGCCGACAGACCGGCTGCCGATCACGTTCAGTTTGAGAGTGAAGTGTTCGGCACAGACGTGTTTCAAAATGTGTTGATAATATTAGAGTTTTGCCTAACGTCAGTCCATGTGGTGAAGCTTCTCAGGTGGTTTCTCCTCAGACAAATGTTCTCAAAGTGAGGATGAGCAGCTTTTCTCTTTTCCCCTGCTGATCATTAAGGGTGCAGCTGTGTGCATTTAGGTGTGTATGTGTGTAGTACATCAACGGCTGAACTCCTGAAGGTCAGTAAACACGAAAGGAAATGTCCTTCCTCTGACAATTTGCAAACTTTTCTAGAAACAACAAAACAAAATGGTCTACAGAAAAGTTTTTAGGTGTCCATAGTGGTTCACAAAAGTTCAACACATTAAGTGATTAATATGAATAGACACTGTGGAGTGGAACGAGTGCAACAAACAAAACTTTATTTGAAAAGTAGACAAAAATTATTTTTTTGTGATCAAAGTCATACTGAACCCTGTGAATAGATTATTTCCACTGAATGAAACAAAGGATTGTGGACAGTGACTCTTATTTCTGCTCGCGTGGCAGTTTTAATTTTGATTCAGTTTTAGTTAACGTCTTATGACTAAAATACTATTTAGTTTTAGTCATGTTTTTGTCAACTGAGATGATTTAGTTTCAGACAACTGAATATAATCCTATTTTAGTTGACTAACCAAAAAAAGCGAGTAGAGTCGAGTCAAACCGAGTAGTACTAGAACTGTGTAATGGACAGGCACAATACTTCTTCTAGTCCAGTTGATGTCACACTTTGATTTTGGCCAAAAGAGACAATGAAGGAGAAGGTAAATGTGGATTCTTGTCTGAAATTGTGCGAGGAAGTCCACTGGTCCCCACATGTGCAGCTCAACGTTCAGGGAAAACAAACCAATCAAATGCCTAGTGAGAATTTGCCGCTTCTGGAATGGAATGTGAGATACACTGACTTCTTTAGTATGAATGGAACCACTGCCATGCGCACACATGCAGAAATGATAGCGACTCAATGTGGACACGGATCATGGAAAGTATGACCCAGACTTAAATATTTAAGACTTACAGTTGAGTGTGTCAGTGAGTGTAGGGGCTGCTGACTGACCTGTCGTTGAGGCAGCAGTAGATGATGGGGTTGTACATGGTGGAGCTCATGGCCAACCACATGATGGCCAGGTAGACCTGCTGGATGAACCTCTCTTCAGACATGTCAGGAAAGAACTCGTGCAGCAAGAAGTAAACGTGGTAGGGCAGCCAGCAGATGGCAAACGTACACACCACCACAATCATCATCTTCACCACCTGTTGGACACAAAATGTCAGAGTATTTATGTCATTATTAAGCGGTTATGTCTTGATGACTTTAAAGGGCAATGCAATTTAACAAACCCATTTCCAGTTTCTGTGAGTACATTTGGAGCAGGAAATGAGAATGCAGAGAGTACCAGTTCTTTTATGCATAACACAGAGACACCCAGGTAAAATGAGGCTAATAATCTTCATATATGTGTGTGTGTGTGTGTGTGTATATATATATATATATATATATATATATATATATATATATATATATATATATATATATATATATATATATATATATATATATATATACACACATACATATATAGAAATGGTGCTTTTCCACCATACAGTTTGGCACGGCCCAGTACCAGGTGCTATCCCTAATGGAAACGCACAAAAAACCTTGCACAACAGTGGAAAAGAGTCTAAAGTTAAGACTTCTGCTCTTCTTCTGTTTATGGTCATTTTGCAAAGAAAGAAAGAAATGTCAAAATGAGTGTCAATATCAGTGTATTCTTTCATAGATGGAGAGATTGCCTTAGGTTATATGTTTATCTGTCGATGTTAATCTGGTGGGAAGAGTTTAGGACAACAACAAGAAGAGTTTTCATTATAACTTAATATACTGTAAGTGAAATCAATTGAGGGGCCACATGAGGCCACATAAAGATTGTGATATTGGTGCCATCCCTATTATTTACTAGTATTTTTTTACGAGACCTTGCTTCATCTGTAAGTGAATCAAACATATTGTATACAATCTGTCTCAGAAAACCATTGAACACAGCTGTGTCACAACAGGTACTGTCACTTGTGTTGCTCCTTGGATGTTGGGACTGCTGTTGTGCAGTGATTGCCTCTAAGAACTCAGACTTCAGCTTCTCTTCCTGTTAACAAGCCCCATGTCTGCTGTCCAGACAAATGGCAACAAATCTGTCTGTTCAGAAAAAAGGCTCTTTGAACTTTCTATCCGTCAAAATGGAAACATAATCCTCTGGGACATGTCATTAGTGTCATCACTAACAGGCAGTCAACTGAAAATAATGTACAAAGACAGACGTTAACAGACAGTGCCTCATTGAAGTTGGAGGTGTTTATCAGGTGTAATCAATCACAGACTGAAGACTGGAGAAGCAAGAAAAGACGCTGCTCCAGCTCTCTTATTGTTTCAGCCTTTGAGTAAACAGAGGAATTAGTAGAAAAATGTGATTCAAGTACATATAACATATTAGCGTGTAAGCGCTAACATTACCGTGTGATGATATGTTGAGTTTTGACAGGTGTTTACCATGTTCATTATAGTAGCATCAGCATTTTAAACTTGAAATTGGTTCTAAATTAAATTGACAGGACCACCAGGGTTAATAGAGTTTATCCAGAGCAAGGCGTGAATACCACTGTCAAGTCTAATAACAATCCGTCCAGTATCTGAAGTGGAAGGTTGGGGTTCTTCAGTAGAGGCCTAAACAGAAAAATAGACAATGACTCCAAACATATATCTAAGATGGCACACCACTATTAAGCAGTCACAACAAAATACATTTTACTGAAACGGCCCAATCGTTTTGGTACCAATCCAGGAAAAGCAAGAGTTTGGTTCCACATCTGAGCTGTGTATCAGTTCAGCCAATACTGTTTCTAAAACTATTATAGTTGAGTTAGCCAGGCTAGACCGTCACAGCAAAAATAAATAAATAAAATAAGGTAAAATCTTAAGTTAATCGAGTCAATCCAAAATACAAATGTATCAAAGCAAATGTGATGGACTGACCATTGGTGCCGGGAAAAACACAGACACCACAAGAAATGTCTGTAGAAAGCTTCACAATGCCCTAGTGTCAAAAAGACAAGTCTCTTCAGGTGTCTCAGTTTGACATTTTGACACCAAAACTGTGAACACACCTAACTTGTACTGACAGGAAAGATTGTCACAAACAGGTAGTGGAGCACAGTTGACCTGGACAACCACCAAAAGGCGAGTAAAAGAAAAGTGGGGGATGGGAGTCATCCTGGTTCCTGCTGTTCAGATGATAATTTCATTGTGAACATTTTAACAACAACATAAACATTTGAGCCACACCAGATCAGGGCAGCAGCGACGTGCCAAAGGGCCAAAAAGCTGTGTCATTTCCTGCCATCTGAAGTGCATTACCTTGCGTTTGGCGGTCAGCTGCTCCTTGTAGCGATCAGAGGAGTCTCCGGGGATCTCACTCGCCCACAGGGTCAGTCCCACCACCAGATAAGCACAACCCATCACCAGCAGAGGAAGGAAGTAGATCAGGATGGCCACACACACGTAGTACCTACAACAAAACATACAGCCCCATGTCACACACTGTATAAATCATAGAAATGGTTCACTGATAGGAAAATCTATAGGTGAGTTATGGGAACCACTGCTTCCCATGTCTCCTGAGGGGAAGTGCATTTCTTAAGGGGGCAGTGAACAGCTATGCACTATAGGTATGCAGGGTTTTAAACAACAAATTTACAACCAGTCACTCCCATCTATGACTTAATTGTCATGTTTATGGGCAACTCAGTTTTCTGTAATTAGGGAAGTGGATAAGAGAAACATGATTTCCCTTGGTAGAAGAAATAATTCATGTGCGTGTGTGTGTGTACTTGTGAACCAGTAGAACAGGGGACTTCGGTGTTGTTGCACACTCACAAACAGGGGACTCCACGTTGAACAGGGGACATTTTTCAGGTCCCCTGTTAGTCATGCTTTGTCGATCCTAATGACAGTATATATGTTCCAACCTGAATGAGAGAGATTGTATAAAAGATAAAATATTAATAATGTGATTTAAATGTGTAACTACTGTTGTTATCGGTCTGGGTTTTTAGTCTTTTTTCTTTTTAATTGCTTTTTTCTATTTCTGTCTTTTGGTCCCTGCATCACTGCAGCTTACTGCAGAATTTCATAAATGATCTCCCTGACATCTGAAAGGCTCTACAGATCAATACAATTGATCCAAGAGGATTTACCAAGAAGTAATTCAACACAACACAACAGCAAACCAGCATGAATTTAGCAAGCTTTCTACCTTTGTGTTTCGACTCAGTGTGACACAATTTGTCACACTTCTATCGCATGTCAAGCGCCATGGGAGCATTTTTGAAGCCGCTGGCGTCGCTGGTATTTGATTTGTGATTCAGAAACTGAAACTGTTGGTTTGAGAACATCATCATTTTGAGGTTTGAGAAAAACTGATCAACATTTTCTAAAATCTGTTTGTTTTGTTATTTACAGATTGATTTTGTGTCATAAATGTTATTAATTGTGAACTAAACATTGTTCCAAACCAAAACAAAAGTAATTTTTCTTTTAATTCTGTTAAATATAGTCATGAACAAAGTTATTGTGATATCGTGACAGAATGTCTTGATATAATTTTGACCTCATATTGCTCACCAGGACTGGTACTAAGGCATGATTGGTTTCTAAGTGATTTTCCCTGAAAACAGCTGCCTACTGCTGTGTGTGAGATGAATCAAATGAGAGCAGGGAGTGAACCACAAACAGTGAAGTTGTGGCCATGGAAACCAAATATATCAGCCAAAAGACGCTGAACTGCTTTAAAAAGCAGGTAACAGAGGAAACAGATGCTAGTAATCTGTGGGATGACACTATAATGTTTCATTCACACTAAATCTGTTAGAAAAAAAAAAGGCAATTAACACCATTCCCATTGCCAGTGATTGGTCCGCCTTAAGTTTTTTCACACACTGAAACAAAATGAGTCAGATGAAGTAGAAAACAACAGCAACACAATGAATAGAGTTCCAGTGACAGTTACAGTCTTTACTATCTCAGTCTCTCTGAAAATCCATTCATTCATTCATTTATTCATTCATTCATCGTCTCCCGCTTTATCCACTTTGAAGGTCGGTAGGCGGGATGTGGGCCGTAGCATGACGTCGTACCAGCGCGGCGTCTACGAACGACATCCAGCATTTAATTGTCGTGTTTATGCGTCCACCACAAGACGTCAAGTGCTGTATGAGAATAGACAGCGGGCGTTTGCCTAGACTTCCATGGGATATTTATACCGGTCACAAGGGTTTTACGTGTTACGTTTTTCTGTCACGCAATCAGCTGACTGTTGTGGGAAGATTCAGTCTATTGTTGCGCCACCCTGACTGTACTATACCATTTAACTCCTCAAGGGAAGGGTGCCAAAGAATGGAACACAAGATATGTACCATACAGTACCAAACCAAATTGTTCCACTCAATGGAAACGCGGCTATAGTGTTGCACCGGGAAAAAAAAGAAAGAATAAAAAATGAATTTGAAGAAGAAAAAAGAAAAAAGAATACAGCACATTCAACGCCAGTCTGACTGAAGCCCGTGCATTGCCAAATTCAAACTCGGGGTAAAACATAACAGCTCTCATTCATCCATTCTTAAAAGACATTAAGCACTAAATACTGTTTATTACGAGCATTTTCCTTCATGCAGAGCCCAGCAATGTGATTTATTTTGAGGGCAATTCAGTGGCAGTGAGCATATCCTCATTAATAAAAGCCTGTGAATCTATTTTCCCGCCTGTCAATCCCCTCCAACCCTGAAGCACTGACACAGCATGTAGCAAAATGAAAAGTTATTAACATGAATCATGGTCATTAGTGTGTTAGCTATGCTAATGTAAAGACCGTTTTTGCTTGTAACACTATTAAAGATGTGCGGGTCAGCGGTGAAGACCTCCGCTTCAATCACTGTCTGAAAATCTTAAACCGCTTATGAAATAATTGAGTATGACAGTTTCAGTATGGAGCTAATGATTTGCTAATCCATCACAGACACAGTGTTTGATCTCGTTAACTGCCTGTAAAATGTGTGCGCAGTAATATGCCTGTTAATTTACAAAATGCCAGAACATACGCGCGCATGCATGTGTGTGTGTGTGTGTGTGCATTAGTGTCCTTTATCATGCGGGACATTCTGAGGTTGAACAGAGAATGTTTATTGTCTGTTGCTATGCTCGTACAGGGTTGATGACCTCCTGACTGCAGCATCCCTAGAGGGACAATCAATTTCCTTCCCTGTCGTTGCAGTAAATGGGCCTCACAGGCTCTTTCCTTGGCAAATAACTACAATTATGATAATCCCACTGATGAACAGGAGCTTTCATCAGAGTATAAATAACACACTGAGACCTACAGTACATACACTGCACTAAATGTTTCATCAGATTGGCAAACAAAATTGCTTTGGACCAACTCCTGTCCTCTAGGGGGAGCTTTAGACCCGGGTCACTCAGAGAGCTGCTTTACATCTCTGTGTGCGTACATAGCTCGAGGTCCATTCATACTCAAATGAAGGTCCACGTCAGTCAGTAAGTGGACCAATATTCCGGAGACCACGATCAATAACCTGGTCTCTTTGAAGTTCTCTATGTGAAGCTTCAGCTCAGTGTCTTATTAAGGTGTTTAATTTTTAAATGTAAACCACTCATTTTAAAGCAGTTTATTGTGAATATTGCATTTAGGAAATCGTTCACCTTTTACTTCAATTCATGAAATGGGAGCAAGAACAATTGTGTTGCATTTCTGCTTTTGTTGTGTATAATTTTCATTAGCGATGCCTCTTAACACCCTGCTGTGTGAAAATAGTATTTGACATCTTTTCTTTTTTGGACTGTGCTTCTTCTTCAGAACTCTGTAATCCAAATGACTATTGGCCTGCTGTGACACTAAGTGGCTGAACACTGGGGGAAATCATTCAAAGTCAAAGGATTTTGTTGTTGGGAGGTTTTCTTGGCCATTGTATATGATATATTTCATTTTTCTACATTTTCTATGACAGACACACAGACAGATATATTCACTCATGCTCCATCAAATCACCTTAACGAGGAGGTCATTAAAACATATGTTCACACAAAGGGGAGTTGTTTTTAACCCTCTCATGACAATCAAGATAATGAGGCTGTCTGGATTTATATTGATTTTATGTAGTATTGTCAAAAAATGTCCGAAGAGTGAGTGCTTCAGAGCTTTCTGCTCCTTTTTCCAAGATAACTTTAACTCTTTAACTTTTGATATCAGGCAGTTATTCAACTGTTTAGGAATAAACTGTGAGAGTGAGGGAGAATCAACTCACTGCTATCAGGTGTGTGTGTGTGTGTGTGGCACTGATTGGCGTTGATGAAGCTCAGGTGTGGGGAGTGTTCATATACCCTGAGTCTCATTGTCTCACCTTCAGAGGTAGTGAGAGGTTCTCCCTGTGGCTTCTTAAGTTGTTGGTGTATCTATAAACACCAACTCAGATCTTTGTGTGTGTTTGTTTGTTGTGACTTCAGCCTTTTTGGTTATCAAAGGTCTCCCATGCAGCCTCTAGACAATTTTGGTTTTGAGTCAGTCGCTTGGCGGCGGTGGTTTAGTGAATCATTTTAGTGGTTTATTTCATTAAGGAAGCCTGTAGTGGCTCTATACAGTTTTGTTGTTTTTTTTCTCTCCCCTTCTCAATCTATCACTATTGCGATTTTGTGGTTCTCCCTCTGGTTAAACTTTGACACTCTGACGAATCTCCTAAAAATGAAAACCAATCACAAACAGAGTTTTTGTCCGACAGGCAGACTGAACACGATGACGACAGAGAAGCGATGCCTGGCAGCTTTTGTTTACATCCAACGTTGTTGCCACTGAAGAGCAGCTGTCTTTCAATTCGCCTGTTGCTTCCATTTTAAGCAACTTGGTCCACGAAGCTCCCCCGGGCAAGAAATGATATATCTAGACAGCCATCACTTGTAAAACTACAACAAGCACGTTTTCTGTCACTGCATACATCATCCAGATCGTTGGTCTAATTGGTTGTAGGTCAATCCAATTGGGTATGGAAGGATTTTGATCTGCTGGTCACGCATTTTGGCTCTTTCCAGACTCATACTCGATCTCAAATGAGGTTGAGATGCAGTTTGGCGTTAGCTTGGCTAATTGTTTGGTGAAAACAAAGAGAAGTGTTTTTGTCGGCCATTTAAGAAATTCATTTTATAATTGTGTCTACATTTACTGCACTGTGGTCACAGTGGCTACTTTAAAATGAACAGTGAAATCATAAGATTCTGTCCCTGAGAACCTTAAGGGGGGGAAGGACTTCTGCTCCCTCATTAGATTAATGGGCAAGAGCACTCCACAGCTCAGTGGGAGAAAGAGACGGCAGCGGTGGCTGAGTGATTGTGACAGAAGAGAGTAAGTGACACTCGTGAGGAAAAAGTACAAAGATGAAACAATAAAAGTCATTTTCTGATTGATACATTCTATTAATAAACTTTGCACAACCGTGCAGTAAAGGATTTCCATGTAAATGTGACTGCTGAACCACATGCTTTATCCTGTACTTTTATACAGAGAAAGTTCAAAGTGTTAAACTTGATTTATACACATTTGATATTTGGCGTTTTTTGCTTCAGTGAAAGGTTTCAGTCGTCTGCATAGAAAACACTGTCCATCAGCTGCCGCTTTCATTTATATTACAATGTCCCATCCTGACCAGTATATCTGAGAGGACAAATCAATGATATTTCACCATTCAAAATATCTGGAGTGAGATCTTGCGTGTTCCGCTCAGACGCTGAAAAGTTCATGCTTTTCATTTCCAGACCAGATGCACTGACCTTCAAAATCATTCCTGTTCTCTCAGTCTCACTAATTCCCACCTCTGTGTGTCTGTTTTGATGTGTTTACCCTTGCTACACATCATGCTAACCAATGTTAAAATAGTTTTGTTGTATTTAAAAAGAAAAGCCTCGACTTCACCCTACTCTTCATAATGTTGGGGAAAGGGTTGAAACGTCTTACTAACACACTATCTGTGTGACAAAATGTGACAGTTTCCATGATATGAGAGGAAACTGTAAAGCAACACATTTACCAAAATGCGTAATTTCTTTTCCTCAACACATTTTAAATGTGTCAAGCATCAGAGAATAAATCAGGCTTTAATTAACTGAGAAAGCAGATGTGAGTGTGCTGTTAAACCTAATTCACACATGCAAAGGAACATTGTCAGGATTTCCAAGTTTGCTTCTAGTCCTACTTCTACCCAATCATATCATGAGCCTAGCGATTATTCACACCTACACATAATAACTCCAACGCTAATGAAAAAGGTGAACGACAACAAAACAGTGGGTTCCTTTTGAAATTCCCTTCACTTCCCGCGATCAGTAATCTCCATAACAGTGAGCTACTTAGCTCTGAGAGCCACTGTGGCTATTTCTCAAATCAACTATGTCACAAATCACTCCAGGTTGATGTTATGCTGCACCGTGTTTGCCATAAATATGTCACAGTACTGCAGCACTTTACAAAATGGATCCACTACCCTCAAATTCCCCATCAACCAAAAACGACGGTTGCCATGCAATGAGTAGTATGTTTATTTCATTACTTAAAAGGAAAGTAGCTCCTGTTCTACACTCTAACACTAACTGAATAGAGTAACTCACTCAGCTCTCAGCCCACTTCTTGGCATTAAAAAAAAAATCAGGCATTGGGCGGAAGAGGAGGTTTAATTTTCAATTGTTATTTTAGCGGCGGATTTTCAGTCCTGGCCCTTCGATGAGCCGGGTTTTCTTCTTCCTCATGCTTTTTCCTTCCTGGTCAGTGCAAGTTTCACGCAATATGGCCCCAAACAAGCAGCTGTTATAACTGTGACGTTGTCCAGGCGGTCGGGTTTGGTCCGCTTACAGAAGCGCAGTTTGAAAGTGAACCAAACCGTCATTTCGCGCCCTGGACTATCCTGGTGTGAATGTGCCCTAAATTGAATTGATTTCCTCCCGTGTGTTATGTTATGTAACTGCGTCACTCGCACTGCACTCAGGTGGCTCGGCTAAATGCAACAGTGCCTTTGTTAATACTATAAGTGACACCTGTGCCTTTGTTCACGCGAGTGGAGGAGGGAAACGCAGGAAAGCTTAATCTTGTCTTTAATTAAACGGAGAAGATGAGCATTTTTAAACCACAGCGGTTTAATGAAACACGACTCAGTGTTGAGTACAAGCCACAGAGAGCGTTTAACCATAATGCCGAGGAAAATTAATTCACAGTAAATGGAAGCTGCTACCATCCACTCAGCAGAGGAAAAAATGTGATTTGTATATACACAAGTGCTCATGGTAATGAGCTCAGAGGGAAATGATTAATTCTACTCAATGTTTGAGTGTGAGTTTAATAGGTTGGACAAGTGTCTATCACATTTATTATTTACACAACACAGTTTAATGTAGCGGAGAAAAACTGACATCTGGTATTGAACCTAAAAAATGAAACAACTGGAGCAACTTTTACATTTCTTTTGTCTGATTAAAACCAGCCTTGCCGACCCAGAATCCTCAGGATCAGGAGGTCTTGCAAAGTCTCGGGTTTCGCAAGAAACACAAATTGCTTCACGGCACGACACATAAGGCTTTAAGATCATGGCTGATTTGATTTTGGATTTCAACACAATGAAGCCAAAGAGAGAAAGAGTTGGACAACTGAATCAAATAAAATCAGACCATGTGAATCCGTCTTGAATCGATTTGAGAATACAGTGAAGAAACTAAGGGCCATTTGTCAGCGTGAGCTGTCAGTTGTCTGAGGGATGGAGAAATCTCAGTTTACTGTGTCCTCTACACCAGAAACACTGCACGCCACAGCGATGATGAAAATGACACACTCATGTCCATCTAAGTGGCATATGGCATATTCCTCAAGCGCTCCTTCATCCTAACTCCTCCAGACAGTGAATCATCATCATCACAAGTGTGAATCCTGCAGAGAGAGATGATGGATTGATTTACTCGTCCAACTGATTTGCATGATTAAAGTGGCTTTGCAGTGGTGGAGAATCAGTTCCAGCATCCCAGAAAAAAAGGCTTTTCTGGGATTAAAGACACAATTGGTGCCATAAAAAAACTAATCCAGCAGCTACGGTGTGTTGTTTATGTTTAAGTAAGAGACTGACAAGCTCCTGTCATCACATATGTTTGCCCTTGATCAATCCAAAAATGTAAACGCTTCTTAAAGTGTTGGTTTCTTGATAATCACTTTAAACTTTGGGTAAAGATTATATTAATTTTTTTTAATTATAGGTTGATAAAGACCAAATTGTGTGATAATGATGACACTAAAAAATAAAACTGTAATGGTAAGAAATAACAATATATCTGAGAAGCTGAAAAATGACCAGATGTGATGAGACCTCAGCGACATTAACCTCACGTTTTTAACTGAATAGTTTTATCATTTTAGAAAGGTTTTTTTAATGAATAACTTCATTCTTATTTCTATAGTTTGAAGAATTCAGGGAACACCTATAATTTGAACATCACTACACAAGCCTGTAGAGAAGCCTCAGGTCTTTTATTTATTCCTAAAACATTTCAGTGAAGTCTCCTTCAGTTATTATGGACTCATTTATTTATCTATTTCATTTTATCCGTTACTGTTTACCTTCAACTCCTTATATAGACATCCTGGGGGTGGTGTGTGTTAATAGGTCACATACTCGGGCTTTAAATAAATGCCTTTTTGATTCATTTTATATCACATTTTTGGTCGTGATATAAAGTAGCAATAATTGTGTAGATGTCACAAAATTGACCGAGTAAAACATTCAACTGTGACTTGTTTCCAAATTTCACAAATTCTGTCTGATTTTAAAAATCATGAGTACTTTTTGCCTATAGGTTGTGCTGGAAAAAAAAGGATATAAAGCACTCTATATTGCACATTCTTACCACTGTACGTTTAAACATAGTAATGGGAAAAAGCAGCTGAAATGCTGTGTGTTCCTAGGGTTAACACTCTGTCAGTGTACCTGGATACTGAGTGCCAGCCTCGGAGCATTCTCTCCCCAGCAGCACCTGGCGTTCTCTCCTCTCCCTCGCTCCACCGTTGTCTCCACCTCCTCATACTCTGCACCGTGATTACGTTTCAGATGCCTGACAAGGTTGGCGGTGTTGCCACAGAAACTCACGGTGCTTTGACAGAGTTCACACAGACACATGTTGTTTTCAGAACTAAAAAAGCACTGTGTGTGTGTGTGTGTGTGTGTGTGGGAGAGGCTCATTTATACAACTATAGCGTGCATAAAGTTGGAAGTAAAAGTAATTCCTGTCAACAAGTTTCTTTTGTTATGAAAAAATACATGTTTACCCCAAATTAGTGTAAATACTGACACTTTTGTGTGAGAATTGATGCTAAAAAATGAGGTTTGGTGTCAATCCACACAACACTACTCTCATATAAGGGAGGTGAGATATTTTCAACAAATCAAGGGCTGCAACGATTAATTGATTACAAAATATGTGGGTTTTTAAAAAGAAAATTGAAATTAAACAGCTATTTGAAGTGAATATTTTCTGGTTTCTTCACATAACAACAATCATCATTAAAACTGAATCATTATTGAAACATCAATATTTCAAGGTTTGGGAATGGACCAAACAACAACTCGAAAATAATCAGCAGGTTAATGAATGCTGAAAATAATTGTTATTTGCAACCCTTAATAAATCTACAATTCAGTATGAATGAGAATCTCCACGGACACTAAGAATATCTTTGCTCAGTCTTAGTCCTTATTGTTGTGTGTGAATATATTATTATTATATATGTCTGTCTAAGTTCTGCATCTACTAGTAAAGTTTGCACATAATTAAAGTGTGAGAGCTATGAAAGGGCTTCATGAGTTGGATACTAGAGTAGTTCAGGGAAACATGTGGTAGTATTGTCTCTGGAGATTCACATGGACCACTGCTTCTCGTTGTCTTGTCTAGGTTTTCTGAGATGCTCAGGAATTAGATTCTGAGTTGTCCTTGACAAGGACACAGCAAGTTAGCACTGAACTGGATCAACTCCTTATCCTGTGGAAGAAGATCAATATCCCCTTTTGTCAGAAAGGACAGAGCAGGCTTTTTTCCATTGTTCATCACTCCACTCGACATGACCTTACTGAATCTAGCTGAACTGAACTGTGATGAAAAAGCACGAGGGATCTTAAACTCTTGCTGCGCACCAAGGATATTTTTCCCTGATTTAAGTTAATCTTCTTAAAGGTCTAGAATGCAAACATGCAAACTCCATGCAGAAAGGCTAATGTTCCAACCGGGTTGCGAAACCGGGTCTTTTTGCTGCACAGCACTAACCCCTAGAACAACCATGTTTGTATGATCCCTTTAAAATAAAATAAAAAGTTTGGTTTTCGTTGCCTCAGAATAAGCCCTTTATTTGGACTTTAGGGAAGGAAGGGTCTTGTCTTATGGAGGATGACATTTTGTGCCATCACATTTCTACAGCAGCCTGCTATGCAAATGTGACACCATAAATGTATGATCATAACTCTATTATATATATATTTTTTTTCATGTGTTGAGTCAGTACAGACGTGTTTTTTTTACAGTGTATTATTATTTTGGTGCAATTTTCTGGTGCAACTTCTATTTGGTGAAGTTTGGTGAAATAAAAGACTTGATTAGGATGTGCACATCTATGCAGTTAGCTCCCAATGCTAGCTCCGGTGTAAATGAATTAAACTAACATTTCTTTGTGTAACATGTGGAAACTATAAGCAATGGTAAATTTTAAAAGTGGTTTGGAGTCCTCAGTTGTGATGCTGATGTCATTTATCATATAGTTGATGTAAAAGATGTTGTAATAGACAGTTAGTGACTATACTTTTCCTCCAGCCTATCGTCTAACCCCTCCTTTGGATCTAGATACCACTTCTAGTTCTATTAGATTTCTCTGTGAATCTCAGGTGAGTTACAAAATTAAAGAAGTAAATTATCAAAAGCTTGAACAAAACAACTCAAATAATCAATGCAGTTGCTCTCCTCTGACCTGCCAGTGTGGGGTTGTAACGGCACCAAACACAGGGAAATGGACTATAATGAATTAAATCCAATCACTTGTTAGTGCTGCCTGATTTTATAGTCAGACATTAAGGTTTAACTTGTTCTGAATGGACTTTCCTCCACAAATCGATGACTCAGTGAACCCAACAAAGCTCAGTTGTCACAAAGAACATTGTCCATGAAGTACTTCACTGCAAAGATACACATGGCTCTTAGAGGTGGTGCACTGCCTCTGTGGCCCATCTGCTCTAAAGTTATTTAGAGTTATTTGAGTAATTGTTGCCTCTCTGTTTTCAAACCACTCTTTCTCCTCCGATGTCTGGCATCAACAAGGCATTGCGCTGATGCTCAGTGTATCAGAATATTCTCTGTAAACTCTGGAGATGGAAGTGTGTGAGAAAATCTCAGAGGATCAGCAGTTTCTGAAATACTCAGACAAAGTGGCAACCGATCATGATGTCACCCTTTAGGATCTAAACCCCGTTATTGAAGCCTCCAGAATCACTGTTTGGCTGGTGCTATATAGACGTACTGCAACCCATAGTTTAGAGGCATCACCTGCAACCAGCTATCAATCACCCTGGTGTCCACTCATATGCAGCATTCTATTGTCTATTCCCCTCTAAATGGGAACATCATTTACAAAACTAATATCATGTTCGACTGAGGTAAAGCGCAGGATTGAGATCATTTGTGTGTTTTATGTATTTATGCGATGTACAGCACTTTGGTCAACTCGGTTGTTTTTAAATGTGCTATAGAAAGAAATTTGTATTGGAATGGATTAACTCCTGAAGAGGAGTTTATTGAGGTTATAAATCAAAAGGGAGGTAGGTTCATTTTCCCACTTCTATTCAAACTAACTACTTTTTGCAATCAGAGAAGTTGCCCCCTGGTGGCTATTCAATATAATGTTACTTCCTGATTGACTTCACTAAAGAAACTAGAAGACACTGTGACTGTTTCCCATTTTTTGGAAAATACTGGTGTATGACTCAGACTCAAACCACTATACCATCATCAAGTCCCTTAAATCACCAAGTTATTGGCTGATTAAATACAGTATTTTCCATCAGCAGGTGCACTAATGAAGTGGCTGCTGAGTGTGGAAGCGTAATTAAAAATGGAAACACTTAAGAAAAACACGTAAGTGCATGCACATCACATTTGATTATAGTGCTTGATTACATTTCTTAATATTTTATTGTCATAACTCTGGCGTACAACCAATACTGGTCCCACCACGTTTCATTATTCTGTGAATGGCACTTTTCAACTTGCCCATTTATAGTGAACCAGATCCTGTCTCCCTGCAGGGCCCCAGGAGACCTGTAGCCCCCACTGATGGATGATGCTTTAGGGAATAGTGGCTGTACTATTTCACCTTGCTGTCATACAAGCTCAGTCAATGAAGGCACTCTCAGTGGAGGTCACAGGCACTGAATTATACACCGTAGCTGATATTGTTTTAATTTCTTAAAATGAGCTGTATCAGTGTAGGCTACAGTATATAAAAGAAGGTGATTCATCAAATACCTCATTTAAAAAAAAGGCAGGTCTTTGGATCAGTATGCATAATTCATGAATGTGTGTTCGGAGGAAGGGCAGCTGCTTTTTTGACTTGGCCTGCCAACAGATGCAAAAGAATACTGGAGGGGGGTAACAGGACGCCCTGCTCTACGTCGTCTTCCTGGCACTAACCACCGGTCCGTGTCATGCAGAGCCCAATTTAGTGGGTAGAGATCACAGAGTACAAGGTGTGCTCAGACTGTGATTAACTGTGTGCGTGAGAGTTTGAATGTGCATCCAATACCATAAATTATAGCCCTGTTTCCAATCGAGCAGCACAGTTGGGTTCAGTCCAGTTTGTTACTCAATTATTTGGATTTTCTTTGTATAAAAGTTGCTCAGGGTACCAAAAATAATGGACCCACTTTTTGGCACCCAAGCTGCATTTTCCCACCAAGCAGTGCAGTGCAGTTTGGACTGTAAACCCCAGCTTGTTTTCATACAGCACCGCTCAGAGTCGCCTTACAGACGCAGCAGCACATTTACATGCTCACACATTAAACAGTGATGCCAGTCTTTTTGGTGAGGTTACTCAAAGACAAAAATGGTGAGGAAGAGTTTTCAAAAATAAGACTCAGATAAATATTTATTTTAGAGTAAGAACTCAAGGATTCAGGAAGGTCAGAGTGGAGCACACATGGTTACAGGTCAATGAAAATCCTATTAAACCAGCTGCCACGCTCGATGGCAAAGACTCAACAAGGATAATTGCACAAGCTTAGGCCCCAAGGTTTTAGACCACAGTAATATAGTCAGTCAGTTTCATCCGCTTACTTTGAATCATTTGTGGTTGACCCCTGCACTGTGACACCAAGTGTTAAAAGCACCAAAACCCTCGGGGCAACGTGAATGAGGTGGACATACGAAGTCTGGTGTTAAAGATCGACTCACGAAGCGAGAGGCTGAACAGTGTGAAGAATGGACCTCATGGGAAACCACCCGGCCCATTAACACCTCTGCCACTGTGGAGCTGTAACCTGTAAGATTACTCTATCATGTGGCTCTATCACGATAATGTTACAGTTAGAACCAGAATGCATCCACTGGTGTTATGGAACTTTTCCTGCCAGCACAGATCAAATTCAACTCACACACTGAACTTGTCTGTATTTGAAAACAAAAACAACTCTTCTGTAGTAGACTAAACACCAAGGGAAGATACTTTTAAATATTGAACGATTTGATACAATGTGATGCAATACAATACTTACAACCACTGTCTTTCACATTTAGACATTCACAAACAAACATTTGTCAACGGTGATTAAGCTTATCCACTCCACACAACTCTCTCTGTTCCCACGCTGCGCACAGGAAGTGCAACGTTGCATAATAAGTAACGCGAGACAACTGTAAACAGGTTGGAGTTTGAATGAAAACACAAAAAAGCGCCCACAAAAACATTCTGAAGTGAAGTCTACTGCCATGTGATTGGCTGACTCCATGTTTCTATCAGCATGCAATGGAACTGGTGTACTTAATAAAGTGACAATGTGTGTACAGTATGTCCATATTCTCCTCTGACACATTGCTTACACATTCTCACTGACTGTGTGAAGGCAGCAGTACACTGCAGACACAGGAGAAGCATGTGGGACGCGACCCAAGGTCAACTTTCATCATATGTCGCATTTACAGCTCGAGCAGCTGAGCCCGACGACGACCGGCTTCTCGCTCGACTCCTATGTGTCACTGATTAGAGTTTCATTAAAAAAGTAATATGTGCGGCAGCCATCCCATCATGAACAATGAAATTGCTGTCGCTGGGTTCAAAACAAACTATAATTCCATGGAGAAATGTGACACAGGCTGTTGAAAGGGAAGGCAATCGCAGGCTGGCAGCAGAGCAGAGTAAACACTGTTGCAGATGAGCTGAGAGGTTTCCATCAGTGGAGCTGTGATCAGAGCCACAGCCGCTGAGTGCCTGCATATGCACGCCGTTGCTCGGAGTGCTTTTTCTGTGTTGGCTGAACTAATGTTTTGTGTGTGCATTTTGTGGAAGTGTGCCTGTGCGTGTCTGTGCGTGTCTGTGTGTCGGGCAGTTGTGCTGCCAGTGGGATTACGAGAAGACAAATGGAAGGAATCGGAGATTCCTGCGGCGGTGTCACGTGACAATAAATTACTTGTCGACATACTGCACTTGCGTCAAGCACAGCAGGGGTTCCACTTTGTGTGAGGGGAACATTTAACACGTGCACTCGCGATGCTTTTCATCGCCTCGCTTTCTGATTATAGATCACGGCGCAACGGGAGATGAAAATTGGTGCAGCAATGATAGCGCCTGCTATTTCCTCCGCACGAGCCATGCTAAAATATAGGCTGTTAAAATGATGCCCATTAATGCTTAGTCACTGGTGTGAATTGAACAGGCCCTTGGTGCTATTTTAGCAGCTGTAGGAAAGATGATATGTGGAGGAAAGGTGACCGGTCAAGCCTGAATGTCGTGAGCCGCCCCACCAGGGCTGCGTGGTGCCCCAAATCATTCACAGTGCTTGCGGTAAATTTCATTTACCCTGTCACACCACATTAACTTACATGATGTCAGGCAAGCATTCTGTCAGATGTTTTATGGTTATACAGTTTCCAGAGAGGGCTTCTTTGACCCAAGAGGAAGAATAATGGTGAGGTTTTTCTAGAGCAGTGGTTCCAAAAGACTGGGCTGGGACCCACAGGTGGGTCGCGGGGGGTTTATTTTTTTCTAGTCTAATCTTCCACGTGCATTCCTATAGTTTCAGTCTATTTAAAATAAACACAATGGTAGACAGAAATCTGTGCCTGTGCAGCAAACTGTCTTCTGATTTTCATACTATTGTCTTCCAATGTGTCGATCATTTAAACGCCTCCAATTCACTTCATTCTCTCCGGATCTACGTCATTGTTGTCCCCCAAATGCGATATGGTGTCAACACGGGGGGTTTTACTCTGACAAAAAAAGATGATTAATGTTATATCTGTGTTTGACTTCCTGTCCTGCTCGTGCTGAATTGAAGTGTTGTGTTCCATCATCTGGCAAAAATAGAACACTTGCATATATTCTGCAGGAGCAACGGTCTAACGGAGCCGGTACGTGATGCAGGTGGAGTCTGTGGAAGCGTATCCACATCACGACTGATGTGCATTCAGTGAAATCCCAGGGGAAGATGTCAGTGACCGAGACCTTCAGATTGAGATATGCTTAAAAATCCAATTTGGGCAGCAGTCTAAACAAGTGATTTAAGTCACAATAACTTGCCATGCCTAAAAAGTGAATCCCCAGTTTTGGAAATTGTCATCTTTTACTGCCAGGCCAAAAAACCAGTCATATATCATATTGGTTTGAATATGGCAGACATTCACTGTGGCTTTGTTTCAACAAGTTGATGCAGTTTATGTTGTGCATTTATTTCTGTCCATGGTTAATTTTTGAGCCAAGCTCTTGTGCTGATGATGGGAGAGTTGGACGACTGCTTTAAATCTTCTTCAGCACATCCTCAAGATTCTCACTCGACTTCAGGCCTGGACTCTGGGATGGCCAATCCATGTGTGAAAATAATGACTCATGATCCCTGCATCATTCTTTCCCCCAGTATACTTTGGTCGTCATTTTTATTTATTATTTTTACCCAAAAAAAGAACGACCCATCTTTGGGTCCTGACCCAGGCTTTGGGAACCACTGATCTATAGGACAGTGATGGACACAACTACTTAAAGCTCCTTAATGTTGCTTATAGTTTAGAAATATACATTCTGTGCAGAATCCTGGCTGAACACTACATCAGGGCCTGTGCACCTAAGGGGAAGATTGAAAGGCCTCTTTCATTTAGAGAATCAAGGCGAAATTACAAAGTGGAATGGGCTGACGTCCACAGAGACTAGAATCAATACAGCATAAAAACATTGAGGCCTTTTCCTCTGACGTACGCCGCAGGGTCCTCCCGTCTGTTATGGTGTAATGGAAAAGCTAAAGCTCCCCAGGTGAGCTCCCCGCTCTCTATTCACACGAGACTTTTCATTTAAATCTTATTCTGCTGTGGACAGAAAACACACACACACACACACATATAGGTACTGTATAGATAGAGCTTGCTAAGTGATGCTTAAAGCAGTGGTCATGTACTCGTGATCTAACATGAGTGTGAAAAGCTGAACTAAGTCATTGTTCTCACCTCCGATCTGTGAACGTCAAAAGTAAAGAACTTTTTAATGGATTTATAATGTTGATTTTACATGAAATGTAAACAAAAATAAACCCTAGCACAGAACGTGTCGATTAACCAAAGAGTAACAGTTTACATCTAGAGCATCATTTACATTATTGTTTAAGTTAAAGTTACGTCAAAGGGGACAATGTAAAAACAGACCATAGAGACGATGTTCAAGAAGGGACTGCATTATATTTTAAAATATACACTTGTTCCCTTATAAAATACCACTGAAATATTCCTGAAGATGGACGGACCTTAAATGTTTCTCTTAAAGTGGAACTGTGCAGAGTTGTTACCATAATTTAACAGTTTAGGAGTTCTTGTGATGGATTATTGGCTTGTTGAGGGGAGATTGGACGCTGTCGTCGCTCCATGCATTTACATGTGTTTGCTGTTGTTGTAAAGGTGTTTGCTCAGCCTGTGAGGGCACGCAGTCTTCTGGCTCTGTGAGAGTCATGGGAGAATCAACTCACTGCAATTAGGTGTGTGTGTGTGTGGCACTGATTGGTGTTGATGAAGCCCAGGTGTGGGGAGTGTTCATATACCCTGAGTCTCACCGTCAGAGGTAGTGAGAGGTTCCCTCTGTGGCTTCTTAGGTTGTCGGTGTATCTATAAACACCAACGCAGAGCTTTGTGTGTGTTTGATGTCAATTGCCTGTTGTATAACTTGTGGTGCTGGAGAGTTTGTTGTGACTTTAGCCTTTTGTGTTTTAAAAGGTCTCCTGGGCAATTCTGGTTTTGAGTCAGCCGCTCAGCAGTGGTGGTTTAGTGATCAGTTTAGTGCTTTATTTTATTAAGGAAGCCTGTAGTGGTTCTATACTGTTTTGATGCCTTATTTTCTCCCCTTTACAATCTAACGCTATTGCAATTGTGTGGTCTCTGGGATAACTTTGAGACACCCCACCTGCGTCCCAATTCTCAAGTTTCTTCTTTCTGCATTCTGTCGTCGACCAGATAATTTTTTTCACATATTTATATCACAGTTATCAAGATAAATCTAAAGGTAAACCATTGAAAATAGAAAAAATATATATTGGTCAGCCTCGATAATTCTGAAGTTTATTCTGAGACCACCACACAAAACCTGCTCGAGGCAAATGGCTGCACATGTTTGAGTTCTGGTTCTGATAGAACTTTTCTCTCCACTCTCCACTAATGCCTAGTGCTGCTCATTGCGTAAATAAAATTGAATTGAAAATGTAATAGAAAACAAAGTGTTTCCATCTTTTTATGATTGATTTATGCAGATTTAGTTTTATTGTTTTCATGGTGTTGCTCTTCCGAGCACTTGGCAAACTCTTTCAAATCAAATCATTATTTTGTCTTGTCCATCTTCAAGTCTTTACTTTCCAGAGAATGAGCAAACATTCCCTGATGAAGCATCTTCACTTCCTTCAGTAGAAAAACACATTAAGCATCTGTGCTTCTTCACTGTGCTCTCCCATTTACGCTGAATACCAACCGCATGCTCCCACATTTGCTGTCAGTTCCATAGTAATTAACAGTTCTTGCTGACTGAGTAAAAACTCACATCTTTTTGAAGTTGCACACGGTGTATTCAGGCCACTCGATGTAGCAGACCACGCGCCCGGGCAGCTGGTCCGTGGTGGAGTAGTAGTACTGAGGGAAGGCCAGGAGCAGAGCCAGGACCCAGATCACACCCACCACCACTTTGGTCTCTGTGGATGACATGCGCTGCTGCAGGGGGTGGATGATGGCCATGTACCTGCAGACAGAGCAGAATGAATGAATGAATGAATGTTTTATATTATCATACAATGTCCCAGTTAGGTATATATTTGAGGAGTCAGTGAAGCACTTATTTTTGTCATTCATTTTCATTGATTTCATGTGTCGCCCATTTCATTGAATGTATTTCGTCAATAATGTTTTAGTAACACTCATTTTCCACCACTGTGTCCTCCACATGAGGGTCTGTTGGGGGCGTGCCCATAAAAAGATAGTTCTACTGCCCAAAAAGTCTGGTTGTTCATTTTCCTTGCACGACAGCTGTATACACACAAACGCTCCCTCAGTCAGGGCTGATAGTATTGCCTGACAGAGCTTATTGTTTTCAGATGAAGGACACAGAATACAAATAATATTATGTCCTTTATATTCATAAAGCCCAAACAGAGGCAGAATAACACCATAAATAAATAAATTACTTACACAAGTAAGCTCATTCTTAACAAAAGTATTTTTGATTAGCTGTGCACGAGATTCATTAGACTGTGTTTCTGCACGAGGATCTCAGTGAAGGGATTTGCGACTATTCACAGAGAAACGGGAACAAAGTAACGAGAACAAAGATAATAGTGATGAGCCCACACTGTGTCACACGGTTAATCACCCTTTAATTAATTTGTATCTAAATGAATTTGATTGCTCATTGAAGTGTGGAGGACTGCTGTGGGCGAGCGTAAAAGAAATGTATGAAAGTGTAGATAAAAAGCTAATTATGAAAGAGTCATTCGTTTAAAAATAGAGACCCCAGAAGGGTTAGACGCACACACACACACACACACAGTAACACTTTTATTTTAGAAGTTTGCCTGTGTGTCAAACCACACACACTAAAGAAAAAACACATGCATTTTCAAAGGCAACATGGCACGACGCTGTCTGCAGACCAGAGAGCATCTGAAATGATGGCGACTTCTAATCAAGTGATTCCTCTCAGCGTTATAATCGTGCTCGTAATCAGAGCGATGGCGGCGCACATAAATAAGTGAAAGTGGCCTTGTACGTCATTAACGTGAGCCTCATCAGGAGGCTGGTTTGAAACACTTGTGCTGACTGTTGAGCATTTGAGGAGAAAACTCACTGAACTTAAATCCTCTGCAAAGATTTCAAACAAGCCCTTTAAAGACTGTTTATCTCTTTCTTAACAAATCATTAAAATACATTTAAATAGATTTAAATTATACATCCTATTTAATATTGTGTACACATAAATGGCGTACAGTATATGGTCTGGAAACCAGTTCTGTCTGCTGTGTAATGTACTGAGCATCAACATCAACTGTTCTTTTCCAGCTTCCTTCAAATTAGGAAAATGCTACCACGAGCCAAAGAGGTCCAATTAAAGACTTAATCCCACTAATAACCAAAATGAATCTGCCAAATGAACTAATTATATTAGAGGTAAGATGAGGCCTTTGAAATCAAACGCTCCCCTCGGTCTGCTAAAAATGTGGGATCACTGTTTGTTTTACTTCGGCTCCACTTCAAACCGTGATGGCAGTCACCATGTATGTTTGTTCATGTGTAGGTGAGTCATAGTCGGGGTGTTGATGTCAGAATCAAACGCACACCTGCACAGCAGTCTGCCCACCTGGCTGACCTGGCCATTATCAAGCCTATGAAAGCACTACATTTAGGTTTAATCCACAGGTTTAAATAATACAGTGTGCATGAGACCAACTTTTTAAGGATGACAATCCATCACGACCTAATTAACGACCATGAAAAATCAAGACACGGGCATATTTGTGCATAATATAACATTTCTGACCATTTTTTCTGCCCTTTTCTGTCACATCTAAAATGACTTAGGGACAACGTCAATTTATTTTATGCAAGGCTGGAAAGAATTGACGTGACTTGAATTCAATACTCTAATTAATAATAATATTAATAATTAGCTGTTGATGTAGATGCTTTTCTTTCAACCCGGCATCAACAATCAGAACACACAAACGGTCTTTCTGTCGATTCATTTGATGAAATTTAAAATGTAGAACACTGGCCCAAACTATAAAAGAGATGCTAACGGACAGACGATGAATGCACTTCATAGCGTTGTACTGGAAATGATGCAGGAAGAGAAGTATGTCCTGCATGTTCACCGATCGGAGCCATTACAGAGCCATTTGTCCTGAGAGTGAATTCTTATTAAATACATTCCCAGTGGTCAAAAATCTGGTTTAATGTTTTATTCTAACCAGGATTAATTGGAATGACATACACACTATCACATTGTTTCTTCAATATGGGCTAAAGTGTAACAATGGTAAATTTGTTATTATATCAAATGTTATGGTGCTGGGTAATTCATTTATTCCAGGCAACCAGCAAAGACTGGCCCCAGTAGCCAAAACACCTGGTTTCCTGTGTCCACATGTCGATGTGTCTTTGTGTAAAAGACACACATTACAAGATTTAAGCGGACATCTAAGCTGTGCAAAGGAAAAAGAAGCGAAAGGCAGCCACATGCAACATTAAGAAATCCAACTGTCGTAAAACACCAAAGAAGAAGAGCAAGATAAAAGCAGCCGCGGGAGTCCAATTGCCAAGTCTGTCAGGGTTTTTGAAGTGTTGTACCGACAGACAGGCAGCACTGTGTGTTAGCTATGCGTGCCGCCAGGACCAGCCGTAGACTTAGATCCTTGCTGTCACTGAAAACACGGCTGACAGCAAGGACTAATAGAATCTACACCAGCTTAAGTCTGTGGTGTCTTTAAGAATAATATTTTAATTTATCCTGCTGTTATACGACCATTTGCAAGTGAAAAGTGAAGTTTGCTGATACAGCCACACAGCACTGACCCCAGGTCGGTTGTAAACTGCAGAGAAAGACGCAATGTCGGGACACCACCTCAAACCCCAACAAGAAAACCCCTTAGAGGGTTCAAAGACGGCCCCCAGAGACCCTGGAAACAGCTCAGACGGTCTGTTGACCAATCACAGGAATGCTGAGTGTTTATATTCACACTTCAGGTGCCGAACCAATGTGCGAGGAAGTCCAACAGCAGAGTGCTGGTGATGGTATTGACCAGGTATTTTGATGCCCTTCACAAGAAATAGGGCATTTCTATTTCAATGTTGCTGAGAGTCTCGGGAGGAAATTTTGTTATGCTTGCATAATGACAATAAAGAATCTTGAATCTTGAATCTTGAAGAAATTACAAAAAAAAATAGCAAGTGGAGCCAAGTTATGGAACAAGAGTGACTTTGCTGTTGGAAGCTCATACTAGGTTTCAGTGCCTCATACAACCACACTTGCAAAAACAAAACAAAAAACCCTGAACCATCCCCTGGTTCAGGGTTTAACAACTGCTGAGAATGAAATGCATTTTTCCTCCACGTTCCATCCAAGTGTTACTGTTTGTATGCATCACTTATGTTTGATGAAATCCCGTGCCCTCAAACAGAGGAAGAGGAAATAATCTATAGCCCCCAGCAGAACCCAACATGAACACTGCTTTTATTCAGTCGCCCTCTGTATTCTAATGTCTCCACAGCCACTGCTACAGCTGAGAGGTATTTCATTTTTATGGATTTGTCGGTAGAGAGCTCTGCCTCCCTGTGTTCTCCTCCCTTTCAATTTCATTCCCTTTCATTTCACATCTTGGTAAGCACACCTCTGAGACTTTGGTCTATCTGTTGGCAATATCTGATTCATCTCAACAGGAGACCTCTCACACGGTGGCAGCCAGCATGGGCAACCTGTGCTCGACTGCATGGGTGAAATACACCTCCAATTATCCACAAGTAGAACTTAAACTGCTATGGCAGTGCGATGGTTCAATATAAACACCATGAGGCTGCTGCTATGCTCTCCTGAAGAGAAGTAAGTGATTAAGAAGGAAGCAGCTAAAGCAACGGATGAAATTGCCTGCCTCCGAGCCTGTCTGTGCGCATGTGTTTGTGTGCTTTCAATTGCATTTGAAAGTAGGCTGTGGTAATTTGATCATGAATTTGTTTCCTCTGCTTTATTGGCCTCTTGGGGGATTGTTGTTGTTTCGCTGAATATTACGTAAAAACTGCCATCAGTTGGGAGGCAACAGGCTGGGAAAAGACAACTGTCAGTGAGTGAGTGAGTGAGGGAGTGAGGTAGAGCCTGCCCCAAATTTGACTTGATTTTAAAAACATGGGAGACCACAGACACAACAAACGTTGTAATTGATTTTCATTGTTTTAATCCTGAGAAAGCATAGACTAGACGCATCCAGTCCAGATGCAGGACTTGAGGTGTGTATATATACTGTATATACATATATATATGTATATGTAAATAAGTTAATAAAAACGAAATAAGAACACGTACTGAAAGAGAGCCCGGCGATTCCAACGACAGCCACCAGTCGGCCAAGTTAAAAAAGGCCGTTTCAGCCTTGCAGCCATGTTTTCAGAGCTCTGTTTGGAGTTCAGTGACACAGAATGACAGGTGTTGATTGGAGTGTTGTTTATGCAGCCAGAGGTGAGTTAGCTCTGAGGCCTGTGTTTAACGTCATCTAAATGTCTCACTCATGCTGGCTGGTGATGCATCTCTGAAACACCGATTACATCCTCCCTGTTACGTCTTAGGGAAGATGACGTGAACTTAAAATTGCATCTGGCATCTGTTCCGTAAATGACACGGATAACTCTGGACCGCTCGCTCTCTTGCCAGTCTGCTGCTGAAATATAATGACTGGCGGTTATGTTTTTGTCGAACAGCATGAGGCGCTGCGAGCGTGACATTTCTATAATTACACGTCTCGTCCTATCATTGATGCAGTGTCATTTTGTTTTTTGTGGGTATGGTGATACAATAACATCATCTATTATTTACTGAATACATGTTGGGGTTGTCGACTTCAAAAACATGAGACTGTTGCCTCCACAGCTCAGGGAGGAACAACACAAATTGTACATTTTGATGTGTACTGAGTTTTACCTGCGTATAGCTATTACCATCTTACATAAGCTTGCACTGGCTAATGGCAGAGTGCATCAGTATACAAAATGGTAAGCCCGCCTCTAGCACACGGAATTGGGCACGTAACCAGACGGTTGCTCGATCTAATCACCGCCAGGTCAAGGTCTGGGTTACCCAATCCCCATTGCTTATTTTTATTTGGATACTCTAAATAAACCCAGCTCCAGAAGATACATCCAGCGTACTCTCCGTGCCAGTCCCAAGCCTGGATTAAAATCTGCCTTAAAATATCTGCCAATTTCAACAATGGACATCATCTGCTGTGCCGACCTCTAGAGAGGGAGAAGCTGAAAGAACCATGCCTTCTGAGGAGTCCTCCATTGTTACAGACGGCAGTCTCTCCATTATTTGTCACTAATTCTTTCACACTGTAGCCTATTTTTCTGTTTTTGACACTATACACTGATCTATTTCAAGACTGTATTTTGCTATTAGCTAAGGGGTTATTTACAAGTTTTATTTGAAGTTTTATCACATTTCTTTGTCACCTTATTGCTGAGTTCTAGTCATGTCACATATCCTTTTTTTGTGGGGAGGAAACACATTCTTGCCACTTTCCAAGGCACAGAGCAATGAATCACAGGGAGAATCAGAAAGACAAGGGGGACAGGGAGCAGAATAACTGCTCGTGAAAATCCCTCCGGGGACAGCAAACGCAGGAGGGAGAGGGGGAAGTGAAGATTGGTGGAGGAAGGTGAGAAAGCTGGAGAGGAGGCCGTCATAAGCTGTTGTTAATATGCCGTGCAGTCGGTTCACTGTGAGCCGCTCTGTGTGCAGACGGTTTTTAGCCACAGAAGGTGGATGATCCCGTCTCAACCAATCGCGCTGTCATTTGTTACTGAAGGAGTTCCTTTATTGTGTAAGTGGCAACATACAGAGCTTCAGATGTCAGAGATGCAGGAGGCCGCCAAGATTACGGACCACCATTCCCTTTGTGATTTATTAACTCTCCTTATTCTCTAGACCATGAACACTGAAGAGCCCTTGAAGAAGCAAGACACTTATGAGCAGTCTCGCACTGATATGATTGACCTGTGACACTCGGCTTACTGCAGGGATCACAGAGCAGACTGTAGAGAGAAGTGGACAGAAAACTGATCAAGTTTTATGTCATGTAAAGGCATACATGTTGTTCAGTTTGGTTTGGTTCAGTATGGTATGGGGTAAATGGTGAAGTCCTAGCGTGATGTCGTACCAGTGCAGCGACAACAAACGACGGCATTGAATGCTTCCCAACAGACAACAGTGGAGGACATCCAGCAGCTCTTTTTTGGTTTGTGGCTTGAATGTATGAGAATAGACTGAGGGTGTTTGCCTCAACTGTCTCCCAATCAATCAGCTGACTGCCGTGGATGCAGCCGGTCTACCTCCACCCTGGTGCCAAAAAATGCAACGATTGGGGGTTTATTAGTAGTTTTTCTAATGGTAACATGAGAGAAATACTTACCCTACATTACCAAACTGAACCATTCCACGTGGTGGAAACATGGCTTTAGATCAGAGATCCACAAGAGGCCACCAGTCAGTTTTATGCAGCCCACCATCATTCACTCTCATTTCACTACTAAGGCCAATTTAGAGTGTCCAATCTGCTTAATCCCCAAATCTGCATGTTTTTGGTCTGTGGGAGGAACCGTCTCAAAAAATGACTTTGAAAATCTGTGAAATATCATCATGAATATCATCACTGCCATATTATGATGGAACATCGTTATATCATTTTAAGCCCATACTGAATAGTTGATTTTTCCCAAACTGTTGGAACTTCTAACACTTGACTTTAAATCTCCTGACCAGACCAGCAGGTCATTTGATTTTGAGACCCCTGTCTTAGATGCTGGATTTCAGGAATCAGATGGTGGTCCCATAAATATTTATCTTAGGTGCACAAGATAAAAAAAAAAAAAAATCACCTAGGGCTTAAGGGTCCGTGTCAAAAAGAGATTTAATGGTTGGCACAAAGTACAGTTTTTATCCTGGGATCTCACTGGCACAAGAAGAGTTTATCTCGCCAAACTGCTGAATGACTGGGCTTTTTGAGGAGTAGAAACTTTTAATGGGCACTTCTTTGTATTTTCACTTGTGCTGCAACCTGTTTGCAGTCGTCTCACTTTACTAGCACAAAGTTTCTGTTGCCTCCATCAGTCTGGACAGAAAACCAATAACTTCCTATGTGCAGTATATGAATAGAGTAGGATATATATATATATATATATATAGATATATATATTATTTATCCTCCACTTGTCTGCTCACTCAAATGCCATCTGCTCAGACAATACGATATTTTCGATCACAGTGCATGGATTCTTGCCATGTCTTCTTCAGGGGACTGGTAACACCACAGTTATGACCCTGACCAATCATCTTTTACAACACTGTGCAACTTCATAAGTCATCGGGGAGACGAGGCAAGGAGTTGTCAATCATGGCTACCGAAGTCTTGCGCTCAAATTCCAAAAAGATTGGACCAATTCCTTGGTGGAGGACAGGATGGACGGTCAGTACGTCCTTCAGAGAGAACTTGAGGTTATCCTCTTTGCCATGTTTATATCAGTATGTTACGCCGCATCAGAGCACTCTGTTCTCCTATTGGTCAACGTCCAGGAGCACGTTGTAGGAGATGTCAGACGATAAAGAATTCTAATATGCGAGACTTCTTGTCCCAGATGCAAAATCTCTGTTCTTCAATTATGTTACACTACAGACTTCAGAGTTTATTATAATCCGGTCTGACACTGCCTTTGGGCAAACACGGTTTATTTGCCTGTTGTACGTCTAAAGGAAAAGCTTTTGTATCCAAAACTTCAAACTGTCTCCACAGAGTAAATTATAACCTTGTGTTATCAGTTCAAGTGTCTCTGAAGACTCAACCTATGAGGCAATGATCATCTGTCATTCATGTGAAGCAGACATGAACGAATGAACACAGATGATATTCAGTCCCTCGCTCCTCACTGATATATTTTCACTATTGGACAACACACATCAGTCTGGGACCTGGAGCCTATTCCTCCAGGCGTCTGGAGATATGTAAAGGAATGTCATCAATAGGTCAGTCTCCTCTCCTGCAGGGACATTTGATTCTATACATATACATGAATATATATTTCATACACATTTCCATTTAGCTGGAGCCTCCCATCTGTGGACAACATGAGACTGGTGCGCCGGTAGAGACCCACATAAGGTCTCCATATTGATATAATTACACATTTTATCAATAATGTATAATATTTGCATTGATGCGTACTGTATATACTGGATAAATGCTTTCCTGGTCCCAAGAAGATGCAACCTCAGAGCTGTGTCTGCTCTGAGGTTATTAAAATTACATAGTTACATAGTTTCTATTCTTTGGCCTGTTTTTCAATCAAATTTTTTTACTGTAAATATGTTTTATACTGTTCAAATTTCAAATTTAACTCGCAAAATCTGTTGTTCGTGTACAACTGCAGTGTTTTTCCAAATAAACCTTTTTGTTTTTCTTCATTTAAAATTGTTAAAATAGCATTTTAACATGCAGTAAATTGTTAATACCAGATATTAGACATTATTCATGTTTCTCATGTGCCAAAGACTCACTGGTATCATAAAAGAAACCCATTTGTATCCATATACACTGTGAGAAGTGGAACAGAAACCTACTACTGCTGCTTATTTTTGCATATATATGTTTGTAATTATTCAGTTAATTATTTTGGTGTGTGTGTGTGGACAGAGGTGCAGGTTGGGGGGCCTGATTTGTCTTGAACCACTGATTCAGAGTGTCCAATTTGCCTAATCCCCAAAATCTGCATGTTTTTGGAAGGAGGGAGGAAACTGGAGAACCCAGAGAGAACCCTCACACACACACACACACACACAAGGAGAACAAACTCCATGTCTCGCATCCATTTGTAGAAAATTCAGGACGTTTATTTGTGTTTAACAGACGATGAATCCTACGACCTTTCGTTGGATCAGCTGGGTTTTTCTGTAGCGCCACCTTAAGGTTGACCTTTATGATTTTGAATGAAATTCTCCTTAACCACGGCTGTCATTCATTTCAGATGTGACTCCCGTTGGGATAGATTTCAGTTTTTTTTCAGACACAGAGTTCAGAAGCAAAGTTTGTTTTAGCAAATCTACTTTTGAAACTTTCTCTTCTTCTCTTCTGACCATTTTCAGCCAGCATTTCCACTTTGTCTCCGTCAGTCTTGACATAAAACAAATCACTTCCTGTGTGCAGCGCGGGACACGAAAAACAAACCAGAACGAGGCATGTAAGTCATAACCTATTAATGACACTTTTTGTGACATCTTTTAAAGGGTCGGGGTGATATGAACAAAAAGTTATTACAATGAAAAACTGTTACCAGGACTAAAGTTACCAAGACTATTTCAATTATAGAATTTAGTGGCTGCAAACAGAGGAATTCATCAATTAATTGCGTCCTTGTTTGGTCTGCAAAATAATGTGTTTACCAAACCTGGAAATGATGATGTTCTCAAACGTCTTGTTTTGTCCACAAACCAAAATGATTCAGTTTTAATGATTTATTAATTCCATGGTGCAAAGAAACCAAAAACTATTCACACTTTCTGGTTTCTGATTATTCAGAAGCTGGAAAATCTGAATCCTTGTTTTAATTTTCAATTTAACAACTACTAAAAGAAAATGCAAATGTTTTTTTTATTGGTTGTTAATGTCACTGTACAAAGTTTCCCCTTAACTTGACACTTCAACAGCTTTCTTACATTTTAGCGGAAAGTTAATTAAAGACACTCACTTTTGACAGAATATAAAAAGGAACAGGAATGAGGAAGAACTGCATTAACCAGGTTATTTAATCCTGTGGGCATTTATGATGAGATCTGAAATCCCTCAGTAAACCTTCATTTGTGTAGCTTTGTTTTTCTTTTATCGACAATTACTGTCCAGATTGTTTGTTGTAGCCACAACTAACAGACCTGCTTTCAGTCATCTGTCCTGGACACCAGCCCCGTCTAAGCTCTCCATCGCTCTGATTTATAGTAATACAGGGAACTGAGGTACATATTTGTCTAAATCAGCATCAGACCCAGCACGCTCTGCCAGAGAGGTGATGTGGGTTGTGAAGTGTGAGTGCACCACAGGGATAATCATAGCATTTATGGGGATAAAAATATGTCCAATCAATGGTCGCTCTGAGCTCCAGCCGCCCTGAGGAGATCCTGTGGCTTTGCTCTATTTACACATTATTGGTTATTGGATGTCTGGTTACTAACAGGAAGTCGGTCGCTCACGCAGTAAACAGTGACTCAAAGTGAAAAGAATAAGCAGAGGAAAACTCAGCCACTGCACGTCCACCTCCACCTGCAACCACTGTCAATCACATGGTGGCGACACCCCCAATCCATGTCGTACTGTATTATGATTTGAAGAAGACCTGAAACGGTTTATTCATTTAAGACAAATTTCTCTTTCTCCAACTTTCTCAAAGACTTACATGAGTCATGATGCTCTCACAGCCACTTTATTAGGTACACCTGTTCATCTCCCCGTATCGGCCCAGCTAGTACCTGGTACAAGGTATTAAAAAAAAAGCTGGATGCAGCCTTTATGTGGCAGTGTGAATCACACATGCAAAACTGACAATACACATATGCTCAGAATTGCACACGGAGAGTGATATGCACATTAAAAACAAGCATACATGCATTAAGGCAAACATAACCACCTGCCACCACACACACATATGCATATGCTAAAACCTGGCTATCACAGATGAAGACGCATTAATGAGACCCACTGTGAATGTATAATGTGCAGTGACATCACCACCACACATACACAGGTTTGGGACCAGGTTTTGGTCAGGATTAGTCCTAGTCCACACACACACACACACAGACATTCCATTGATAAATAAAGCTTCTACTCACTCTAACCCCATATTTTCACGTGTGACATGGTCAGACTTTTTTTTTTATGACACGATCAAACAAGCCTCAAACCATTAGCTTCGGCTGTGATTATGGGATGTTCCACTCACAGAGAAAACAGAGCACTGCATTACGGGTGCACTTTCGTGTCATTTAAAGTTACAAGGAAGAAAATGAAATGAAAGTTTTGTATTGACTTTTTTTTATTTCTTTTTTTGGTTATTATTCACAGACCACTCAGCCTTTAATAACCTGAGTAACATCCGCTCTCCTTCACCTTCTTTATGATGCTCTTTGTTATCACAAGTCCTCCAAACCTGTGCAGTGCAGAGCAAGTGAAAAGTCATTGAGTATTTATCGTGATGGTGTCTCTCAATCTCCATCTTTTTTCTCTCTCTCTTTTAGCACCGATGGTTCTGTCATTTCCAGACTTGTCTAGTTTAGTCTCGGATCATTGGTTTTATGTCATGATAACTCATTTAACTTTTAATTCCTATTTTGATTGTCTACACAGTGTCATGCGTGATGTTCCTCATTTATTCGCAGTGTACCACACTATGGGCTTATTGTCAAATTGAAATCATTTATGAACAATATGAATGTAGCAAAAACCAGTAAATTTAGCACGTCTAAAGGAGGGGGCGTGGTTAAATCCTCGATTCCTCCCTAATTAATCGATTACTGCTCCATGTAACAAAGAAATGATTCAAACTGAACCATTTTAGTTTGTGGACAAAATAAGACATTTGAGAACATGATCATTTCCAGGTTTAATAAACCCTGATAAAAATGTTTTGAACATTTCTGACATTTTATGGACCAAACAAGAAATAAAATAATCAAAAGATGAATTGATCGTACAAATAATCGTTAGTTTCAGCCCTGCACATGGCCAAATCAGGCTATATAAATATATAGTTTTATTTTTACTTGCAACATTCCAGTATACGATACTGCAGTGTATGACGTGATTTTTCCCTTGTATGTTTCAGGGACACATGTTTATTATTTACTTACAATTTCACTGTCTTACAAACCTCTTAAGAGTCCAAACAGCCTGCGTGTAACTGAGACCTGAGTCCGAGTCTTCTCTTCTCCTTGATGCTTCTGCATCACCTTATTTTTCCAATTTGGACCTCTGTGATCCGGCTGGAAACCTTAAACCTCTGTTGTTCTCACTCACAAACATGAAGTGAATGCAGGGTTTTCTAAATTGATTCGACCAATAAAATCAAAAGGGCTTCATTTCATGATTCTCTGTGGAGATTTGTGGCCCTCCAGTGGGGGTTGGAGGTCAAGTCATGCTTCAGCTCAGTAGTGTTATAGATTTAAAGGGTGACGGAGCATTACCACATGAGGTTCTGCACTATAATGCAGGAATGAGAACATGAATGGAGCTGTATGTTTGTAACGTACTGACTGAGTGTCATGATGTGCTCAAATAAAATAGTACTTTCACTGAGATCAACATTTAAAATGTTATCTACAGCCTGATCTATCTATAGAAAAGTGTAGGTCGTTTTTTTGGGTTCATGCAGAATTGGGTCCACAAACGACCGCCCAACCTCGAGGGTTGAGAGCTGAGGGAGGGGGAGCAGCGCAGGGGGCGTGGTCTGGGAGAGAATGGTGAAGAAGTGAGAGCTTCTGTTTATAAAAAGGGGAGGAGTCCTGCTGATTAGACAAGAGGCTGATAAAACGTGCACCAGCGAAGCTGATGGCAAAATGTAAATGCAGTAGCTGGTGTTGAACCACAGAGGGCAGCACATGTGCCCATTTTTATCGATACTTTAAAATGTGAAGATATTTGGCATTACTAGATACCCATATACACACCTGAAAAAAGTTGTTTAGGGGTTTAATAGGTTTAGTTAATTCATAAAACGTGCATTCATTTATACTGCAGCACCCGTTTGCTGCTGCTTTTCCAGACATACACTCTGCCCTCAGCTCTCAGAGCCTCTGCATCTTACATATTGCTCCTTTAATGATATTATTTACAACATGTGGTGTATGTACAGATTTGAACAACTAAAATATAACAGTGAAATTAGATTGACATGTAAATGCTTTCACTATATGTGTAGTTTGATGATGCACAGGTTGTATTATATTTCATATTTTCGTCTTTTTGTGCCATTTCTCACACTTTTACTGTTGAGATGAAGAGGAGAACCTGTGGCACAGCAGCTTACCTGTCCAGGGCGATGGCAGTCAGTGAGTAGATGCTCGCAAAAACCGCTGCGATGGGGAAGAAGTTGTGGAAGCGGCAGTAGACCAGTCCGAAGTACCACTCGTTGTGCACGGCGTAGATGAAGTTGATGACCGTGTTGAAGGCGGACATTGAGGCTTCGGCGAACGCCAGATTCAGCAGGAAATAGTTGGTGACGGTCCTCATGCGTTTGTGTGCCATAATAATCCAGATGACTGTCACGTTACCTACCACTGACACTATGACTATACCACTGTACGCGACGGCCCAGAGGACGATCCTCCACACCGGCTGGACAAACTGATTCCCGTACTCGGTCCCGTTATTAGTGTCATTGACGCTGCTGGTCCAGTTTGGCACATCGGTTGAATTGAATAAAGGATCCATGTTGTGGTTTAAGACTGAAGAGTAGCGCGGGGTGTAAAACCTCTGGATATCAACCTAAATCATTACTCTACTAAGTTAAAGACTCCGTTCCGTCTTTACGCGGAGACGTAAGTTTCAGAGAAACGTCAGCGTCGCGCGCTCTCTGACTGCGAACACAACAGTGGACCGAGGCTGTTATTAAACACGTCTGTCAGTCGTGGCAGGAAAAAAAAAATCATTCACTCAGTGAGAGCTTTCAGTGGAAATCTCCGTCACAATCTATGCATCGCTTCAACTTTTCTCCGTGCGTAAAAGCGAAAACGCGCAGATTTTACGCACAGAGCGGCGCAAGAAGAACTGTCTCCTTCTTCACCTCCCTCTGCGGCTCTGCTCGCTCTCTCTCTCTCTCTCCCCCGCTCTCTCCCCTCTCTCTCCTCTGCTCTGAACGAGCGCCTGCACGCGCGACTCATGGAACGAGCCACTGAGCACAACGTCCAATAGACAGCCGCTGTAATTATGACTATGGATGAGCCAGGTGCGTAAATCATCCATTCCGCGTCAGAGCGCACGGGGAAGCTGCCTGTATTATAGCTTTTATTTGATTTAACTCGCGCTGGAAAACAAAAACCAGGATGAATTATTATTACTACTACTACTACTACTATTATTATTATTTATTTATTACTCAATAAAAGGCCTGAAGCATAATTAGATTTTGGGGCCCTTTATCATGCAGTGCCATTAATAAAGCAGTAAATTACATCATCGTCATCAAAACTTCAGTGTCATATTATTATGTCAATATCATAGCAACCACATCTTTGCTAATGTTTTTCTCGATAAGAAGTAAGTTATCCAAAGTCCATAGTATTGTTGGCTTGTTAGCTCAATGAGCAGGCTAACTAGCAGTAAATACTTTCTTGACTTTCTTCATGTCAGCTACCACTGTAAACATGCTTGCTAACAAAATACTTCATTTATCTAATCTAAAATGCAATCAAATAAAATTATAGTGAAATGCTCTAGGGCGCCCCCGGTGGTCATGGGGCCCTAAGCAGGTCCTTAGCTTGCTTATGCCATTTTCTTGAGTCCAATATCGATACCACAGCTTTGAATAGTGATACCAATATCAGGTGTGTGTAGTGTTGGTTTTCATGTATTTATTTAAAATAAGTCGTGTTTCCACCCAGAGGTGCACGGACAGGACAGGCCCACCGGGCGTCCAGGATCGACTCTGTTTCCATCAGGAATAGTAGCAACATAACCAACCTTCAGTGTGGCGCTAGACTGGCTCCACCCACGACAGTCAGCTGACTTGGCGACAGACTTGACTTTTTTTACAGACGCCCACAGTCTGTGGTTATAAAACTTGACGTCTTGTTGAGACAAACAGCCACACACCGAGCAGAGCGAACGGTTGTCCTCCATTGTTGTTTGTTGTGTCTCATTCATTTCATCGTCACGCTGCATATCTCGCTGACACAGACATCCGTGGTACAGCAGCCACTCCCACCCTCTCCACACACCTGTCTCTCATCTCTAATCGGCCTGCTACACAACCTCCCCAGTGCCAGATTGTTCCTCTGCATTATGCACGACTCTCCAACGTTCACCCGACCCGTCTCCTCTGTCTCGGACCACGAGCGTTGCCTCAGCCCCAGCTGTTTTAGTGCCGGTTTCTGTATGAGAACTGTGATCTGCTGCATGGGTTATGGCAACTAGCACTGTTGCCTCAGTTTCAGGGGTTTGGGCATGTCCCAAAGACACACCACAAGTCCTCGTCACACTCTGTGTTTTATTGACAGGTCTTTTCCGTTTTAAATGTAATTACACAGCGAGTGAGTGAGCGAGAGAGTCAAATTCCCTGCATGTGCACTCATACTTGTCCAATACAGCTGATTCAGATTAGTGAGATTTATCGGTGGTTTATTTGCTCACTCGTGAGTAACTACACCTACTCGTACACTACTGTGTTGTGTTGATAGTGTAATTGCAGTCTAATTCTAATTCTCTCAACACCTCTGTTCTCTCAGTTCTTCACATCTTTGCATGACCTTGTGACATTTTCATCAAGGTAAAGAAAGAAATGATTTGGAAAGCAATTAGGAGGTGGTAATTATTCTGTTTTCACCCCTGCACTCTCTGGATTCCCGTTGTGGGGGAGAAAAAACAACACACTTTAAAGACATTCTTAATAGTTTATGTCTACACAGTTAACTACAGCGGGCACACTTTATAGAAGCAGAGCCGTCTCCGGTATCGTCCTCAGGAGACCGCCCTCTTTATTGTGAGCTGTACAAAGCGTGATATATCCGATCAGAGCCGTGTTTCTGCCTCCTCTTTTCTCGACTGCATTCGCAGGGGTTTCCCCAGAAGAGACGTGCGAGGAAAAAGAATGAGCTAAATTTACAGCTTCTACTTCCAGACTTGCCAACAACCCGTTGACGGCAATAAACAAAAGAGACCCAAACACTAAACGAACCCTTAACACTTTAATGTTTAGCGACTGCTTTTGCTGCTTTGAGGCCGAGGTTTGACACTGTTGAAACTGATATTTTGGCAAATTTGATGACAAAAGAAACAAAAATGGCCTCTGTAGGAAAAGCCAGTGGTGTAGTGTGGTCTACTGTAGTGGGCATACTGTCAGCATGGGTTGCCAGACCAGCAGCACAATAACCTACAAAAAAGCATGATGAATTTTATTATATTTAGTGTTTTTAATGAAAGCAGTGTATAATTTCTGTCAAAAAACAGAGTTGATACATATCAATGCCCATTTTTAAGTGGTTGTACGGAAATCCTGGCCTTTTTGTATCACATGGACTACACCACTGGGAAAAACCTATACTTATCGATGTCAGTATTGGATGTTAGCCCATGCACCCAATACTGTATCTCAGTATATTTGATATCGGCAAAATGTCCGATATCCTGCAACCCTAAATTTTGTGTCTGGTGCCAATTTGTTTTTTTCTGAAATACTGTTCTACTGTTTATACCAGGATCTGTGTATTAGGGCTGTTGGAACGAATTTTAATTTGAATATTAAAAAAAATCAATGATAATCGAATGTGGTAATGACTATTGGAATGTATATATTTGTTTTAATACAAGTGTTAAAACATGGCGACGGAAGCGCGGCCCTCTTTCCTCTTTCTCTTTCCGTGTGAAAAACAAAACGGTCTGTTTCACTCCAGCCAGAGAACCAGAAGAGAAAATGAGCAAAATCTACCTTATTTCTATTGGACATTTGGACACGGCTGCTGTCATACTATCATAACACAGTGTGTAGCTTGATGCAGTGGAGAAAATGAGGCAGCTGAAGTGCTATATCTGTCCCACACTCACCGACAGGGTCTTTCAACAACATGTTTAAAAAACTGCGACAACAGAAAAAGGAAATAGAAATGAAAAACGTCTTTCACAGAACAGGTGACATTTTTTATTCTGACAGGAACATCAAAAGAACAGGTGATACACAGGCCCGTGAGCTTTTCTGGTGTAAACAAGTGGGACAACAAATGTCCTGAATGTGAAGACCCTGGTTTTTGTCTCACAGACTGACAGGACAGAAAAACATCCAAACAACAAATGATCATCTTTGCTCCGTCATCATCCCTGTTTCCGTCAACATGTCACTGATTCACCACGCCATTTACAACACCTGAGCGTCCGTCACCGCTCACACGGCCATCGCTCCAACAAGGTCAACGTGAGCGAAACCAAATGACTGCGAGGACAGATCAATTCCAGGTCCAATTTCCTGCAAACGACCATGTTTTGACAGACTGCATCAGTATTACAGCCTTCTGTGCAAGAACCATGGCAATTCACTCACTCACTCATTGCAAACCCCCTCTACCTGCCACATGGTCTCACCCAGGACAGGCTGCCAGTCACAGGGCCGACGTGTAGAGACGAAGCACCGCTATGGAAAGACCATACAGAAGGACCCTCGCTCGAAACTGAGGCAACAGTGCTAGCCACTACTCCACCGTGTGACCCCATGGCAATTCAATAAACCAGTTTTCACTTTCATCTTAGAAGGCATTACTTTCACAATCAAAAAAAAAGAGCAAATCTATTAAATTCTATTAAAAAAAGTCTAAATTCATCCAAAAACCAACATGAAACGTCGCTGACACACTCTTTACATCTCAAACCTGTTACCCTCTCATTAATATAGCACTTTGGGGATAATTGGCAAGTGTGACACTGCCTTGTGGCAGGAGGCTGGCACAACAAAAAACACAAAAAGAGATTCACAATAACATGACATTTTGTTTTTAAAGATTTAGCTGGAAGAATGCAAACTCCAAATGTGTGAGTGATACCACTCATAATCATGACATTTCATATCTGCCAGTCACTGGTTGTAATTGAAGCGTTTTTGCTTCCCATAATCACCAGCAGCAGGAAGAACAAGCTGCTGGTCTCAGGTGATGTAAATGAGGCTGATTGTGATGACAAGTGGTTCACTTCACCACGCCTGGTAAAATCACTCGCTGCTCAGACGTGAGGCTCCTTCTGTCATCAGGCGTTCAAACGACTCCACAACAGTTTCCTCAAGCCGCTGCTGTGAGTGATGCTCAGTTGACTATTAAACAGCTGTTTCTCTGTAGAATTACATCACAATGCTTTTTATGATGACTCCCATTCATGCATTTATTCATTCATTATTTATATCAACAACTATGAATGAAGTGGTTATTTTGTGGCTTTTAGCAGATGCAGTACATCCTCATTTCCTCAAATGGTGGTGCCGCGGCAGGCATTGCAGTCTTACAGCAAGAGGTTCACGGGGTTCGGATACCGATTCTTGGTTGAGTTCTCCGTGTCTTACAAGTAAGTTACAGACTTTGATTTTCTGGACAATGACTTTCCTGATAATATAAAGCCTATAACAGATGATTTCTAACAAATCTGATCTTAAATGATCAGAATAAGATTCAGCTTTATTGGCCAAGTATGTGAACACATACAAGGAATTTGACTCCGGTTTTATCCAGCACACGCTGTACAATACATGCATACATAAACATAACATAACAGGACAAGGACAACAAAGAACAATAATTTAATTATTTGCTTGTCTTCACAAAAAAATTAAAAGTTTCATATTGAGAGAGCTTCAGAGCTTTTATTATGAAAATATGAACTTATTCAAATAGATTCTGTTGCCAGAATTGACAGTTAACCTAAACTACTGCTTTGACTGTTTTTTTTTGCTGTAAATGTCTGTAAAATAACTTCTTGCATCCTTGAGGCTTAAAGAAGAAGATTAAAATTGAAATGATGCAGAATAAATATTAAATATTAGGTTTAAGGCAGCAGACGTGGGTTTTTGTTTCTGACTGAAGATGATGATGATGTTTTGGCCCTCGACCACATTTACTTGCTGATCCCTGGCCTATAAGAACAGCCTAATAGCACAAATATATGAATAATATGTGTTTATCTGCTCATTACATACCAATTCCTGAACATTTGTCTCCACTAATACACCTAATGCTATTCCCACTGCACTCAAATCACATGCATGCATGTTTAGAATGTCACGGTGTAATTCGAACCTGATGGGACTCGAGTGAGCCACCAACAACTGCCGGCTCCTGATGAGACGTGCCAGATGGTACCAAAAAAAAAAAAAAATGCAGAAGCACAATATCAGCCACATTTACGGCTGATTAACCATCTGCCAGAACATACCCCAGCTACTGCTGGAGTTTTTAACTGTACTTTTCATTCGTCATGAATTGAAAACACTTTCAGGGACATGGCATGAATATTTATATTCAATCTGTCAGTCGGTCCCCTTCTCTAAAGCAGACAGAGTCCCAGTATACTGTACTAGCACTCGTAGGGATTTGTTGAATAAAGTGTGTCCAACTCTGCTATACTGGGTGACCTGGCACTTCAGGATACACTTCAGGATCGATTTTAAAATGATTGTATTTGTTTTTAAATCCCTGAATGGCCTAGCCCCGCCCTACCTCTCTGAGCTTCTACACCCATATTCACCCGCTCGCTCTCTCTCAGGTTAGCTGATCAGCTGCTCCTGAGTGTGCCTAAAACCAAGCGGAAGCTCAGAGAGGATCGTACCTTCGCTGTCGCAGCTCCAAAACCTTGGAATGATCTGCCTCTGCACATAAGACAGGCCTCGTCCTTGTCTGTTTTTAAATCCCTCCTTAAAACCCACCTTTTCTCTTTGGCCTTTGACACTTCCTGAGACGTTGATTTTTATTTATTTTATTTATTTTAATTTGACTTGAATCTATTGTTTTTTTATTGTATGGCTGCTATTTCTTATTGTGTTTTTTATGATTTTTAATTTATTTTAAGCTGTTTTATCTCATTTTGAACCTTTTACTTATTATGTCTTTTATTTATTCTGTACAGCACTTTGGTTTACTGTGGTTTGTTTAAAGTGCTTAACAAATAAAGTTGGATTGGATTGGACCTATTACATCATAGACCAAATAAATACTGTATTTGCTGGCGGTGAAGATCACCATCAAACTCTTTGAACATAAATTCAGTCTCTTTATCACTGATGTTGTCTTCTTCTGTGTACTATTAATATTTCTGGCTTTAATAATACTATGACTAGGATTGGACATGGAGCAGTGGAGGTGGTGGAGTATGTCGGGAGAGGAGGGGGGGGGCGTAGACGCAGCGGCTCTGCAGATAGAGAGGAAAAGCAGCACTACACACAAAAACAGTTTCTTCCCTCGGGTTGACTGCCTGCAGAAACTTCATCTCTAGGGATGTGCAATATAAAAAAACAATGCAAGCTGATATATGGATTGCTGCCAACAAGGTATTGTACTATTTCTGGTCAAAGTCCAAGGACAGTAACTATGGAGCATGTGCAGAGTGCCAAGGCCAGTTTGGGTTTAGTTGAGTGTTTTCATTTATATTCAAGCATTTAGCCAAAGCGACTTACAAAAGAGGAATAAGCTACGTAGAAGAAGTCTTGGAAAGAAACCCACTAGATAGGAACAGTGGACTGACAGAGGGTGAGAGTGCAGAAGTGGATCCAAGTGCAGAAGGAGATTGTGCAGGGGAGGGGGTCAGAAGATGCTCTTGGAAGAGCTGGGTCTTCAAGAGCCTGCGTTTTGTGCTTCAAACAGAAATTTTATTATGCAAATAAATGAGGGCTTTCTGGTTCACAGAGGCCACTGTTCAGTGGATGTGCTTAGGAAGGGGAGGGGAGAGCAGTGGAGTCCTCTGGTTGTTACAGTCTGCAGGTTTAAAAGTGCCCCACATAGAGGATTTTCAAATCCAGAGAAGGCACAGACTAGACGGCTCAGTCAAGACCCAGGACCACACACACTTAGTGTTTAATTAAATGATTTTTAGGGAGGAGATTCCAGGGATTTGGATCTCACTAACAGACATGGAGGTAGACCATGTTTTGTGTTGAGAAACACAAATTGTGGTTCTAAACAAAAGTACACAACATCTGTTTCCCGGTCAACTCACTCTCATTGGTTGTTGCAGACTTCTGCTCACGCCCCCAATCCCTGCTCAGTCGTAAATATGAAACATGTTTAATACTTACAATTTGAAATACTTTTAGTTTCACCTTCTCCCTCTCTGTGGGTCTCCACAGCGGATCACCGACTGTTCAGTGATCCATAATTTCATTTGGCACAGGTTTTGTTTTTGCCGGATGCAACGCTCCCATTTATCTGGGCTTGGGACGGCACGAGGAGGACACTGAATGTGGCACCTCCTTGGTTATGATCAATTTACCCAATCAATGGGGAGCAGTGGGGATTGGGTACCTTTCTCGGAGGTAACCCGGGCCTTGACCTGTCGGGATTCCTTCCGGTTACAAACCCTGTTCCCTTTCCACTCAGCGATCTGCAGTCTTACTGTTAAATGTCACTAATTCTGACAAACGCTTTAACTATTGTAAATACTTTTATTTCTCTTTTATTGTTGTCACTTTATTGTTATGATCATTCTTTTATGACTATGCATTATTGACTGTATTTGCTTTGTGTGAGGTCCTCGGGTTCATGAGAGGAATAATGACAATTTATCATTGTTATTAAACCAGTGAATCTCTGGTCATCGTGGTAATTGATGCAACGGTGACCGGATAAATCCGCAGTTTTGTCTTATTGTCCGTCTACACACCACTTGATTTAAGGCAAGCTGTCTTGGACATGTTATTGTGCCAGGGCGATGTTGGAGCAGGAAGTAATTGTATAAACTGTGAGGGATGTTTTACACAAACTTACTGTTTACCTTTATTTTTACATTCAAATAGGAGTGAGAGGAAAAGATAACGGCAGGGAAACAGCATTGAAGTGAGGAAAAAAATCATTACGACATTGACTGCCTGCGTGTTTTACAGCTACATGCACAAGGGCACTTCAAAAAGTAATTCTCCTGACCCAGGAAACTTCACTGGAGGGCCCGCGGGCCACATCCTGCCCGCCTTACAATGGCATTTGGCCTGTGCAGTAATATATTATGTCTTTCTCCTCCATTGGCACAATTATTAGAACTACACATTACGTTACCTCGGCCATAAAAGTGATAACAAACAGAGCTGGAACCAGAGGGGGGTTAAGAGGGGGCTCAACCCCTCATGTCAGTTGGAGATTGCATTACTATATTATTGATTTCAATGGAAAATCATTCATAAATCATTTACCACATAATATTTACCACTCTTCTAAATGTATGTTCTTTTGTGACATAACTTTTAAACAGTCTCCCAATGTTGACATTTAGCCCCTCTGAGGCTAATTATGTGTAAATCACATCTTTCCTTTTTTTTTTTTTATGAAAAACTGTCCATTTCGTCCACTAGTGTGTCTTCTACATCTCTAATTTTAAATTTGATCTCTGATTTGCTTCCATTTAATCTACAAGCTTACTTTATTCTGAGCTTTTTATTATTTCTGGCCTTCAACTTGGACACAGTTTTTAATTTTTAACTGAGTAACTGAGTTTGACACCTCACTCTGAAAATGGCAATCACACAAATAGAATTAGACATTTTCCCAGTGTAACAGTAAGTTAGATACTGCAGTTTAATATGCACCTGTTATTTATTTTCTTTACATTATAATTACACAAAATCAATTTTATTTTATTTATTTACTTTACCCTGACATGGTAACTCAAGTGGTCATATGTGGAACCTTTCTAATTGTCCCCCCACGTTCACATAAAAAACCCAATCCATCCATTGCTCCCTGGGCACAGATAAGTGCTGCCCACTGCTCCACTGCTGCTGCTCCTGATTTGTGGGTGTTCTACTGGTGTGTAACAAAGAAATGCAGAGGTTAAATTCACAATCACTGGTGGTGTGTGTGCAAACATAACTAATTCTAGTCTCCTTCTCGTCTCCTAATTTTCAGAGGACATGACTTTGTTTTTGTGCACAGTGTTATAGAGATGCCGGCAATTGTCTGAAGGACTCCAGTAGATAGAGGATATGTGGTATAATGAACCTGCTGAATACATTAAACATAAACCTAAACAAGAATCTCAGCAAATGAAACTTAGAGAAAATGGAACACTGACTGCGAGCTCATATGGAACCTTTTTTTAAAAGTGGAGATACCTGTGCTGATAAATAAAGCTTTGGATTTCTGTGAGTGTTTATATTCTACTGCAGCTTGTTAAAGAAAGTGTTTTCTTGGTTAGTCTTTCTCCTCCTTAATCCTTCTTTGAGCAGTTGACCATAAATCTTCAAGCCCGGTGCCAAAGCTGTTGGAGGGAGTTGGGAAAGAGAAGCAGAGGCTTTCACAGTCACAATAGTGTTGCACGCTGACTTTGCAGTCACTTTAAACACTTTAGTACATACCTGCTGAGATCGGAGATCAAAGCCACCACTCACAATGATATTCTGAGGCTTCTTTCTCTGCCTCTTTATATTCTGCACACATTTTGTCCTGCAGTTTTAGGCAGTTTTATTGCAAATGGAGTGCAATGGCTTTTTGAGGAACACAGGACTTACATGGACGGTTGACGCTTGCCAGTGTTGGGTTTGGGCTGTGTCGTGTTTGAGCTAAATGTAAAAACATGATGTGATTGGCTTGCACCAGTTGGTGTATTTGCATACAGTGTTTTGATTGGCTGCTGCTCACACTGCCGCTTGGAAAGGTGGACATTGCTTGACACAATGTGGGGAAAGCAAAGAACCCTTTGGCAACGCTTGCTCCATTTAAAATGAATGAGAAATCATGCATGTGTGAATCTGTCATTATCTGGCAATATTTTGTGATAAACAGTGCAAAATGAATGGAGGGTGCAGGTTAATAGCAGATGGAATTTTGTTTCCTTGGCGACCCATACTTAAATCAAATGATCTGCATCAATCCACATGCATGTTTAAAATTTCTCCTGAGAAATGTTCTTATTGTTGTGTTTTCTTAAGCCTTTTCATGTGTTTGTATTCTATTCTTCTTTGGCTTATATAAATCAACCTAAAATAAAATAAACTCTGCAGTTTCCCTCAGTACTAGCAGCCTCGATGGAAACGCAGCATAATAGTACATGCTTGATCTCCTCTTGGTACAAATTAAGATTTTGGGATAACAAGAAAGGCTCCGTCAGCTGATTTCATCGGTGATGTAGATAAGGACAAGGCCACTTAACACTTTATTTTTTATTATTTTAAAATCAATTTGGAGACTAATGAGGTGTTGGAGGTGTCAGAGGACAGATTCTCTAGGAGAGAAAAAATATTTCTGGGTCAAAAGACACAGGTCATATAGATTTAGACAACTTATTGATTATTATATGATTATCACCTGCACGTGAAGATCTGCAGGCATCTGATAACGTAATTTTTACTCCCACAGCACTGTCACTTAATATTTTCTTTTTGTTGGACCGTGACAGATTTTGTGTGTGAAAATCCCAGTAAATGAGCAGTTTGTTTTCTGAAATACTCAGACCAAACTGTCTGGCACAAACAGCTAGCCACAAACATGTAAATCCCCTTTCTTCCTCCTCCTGATGATCGACAGCAGTTGTGATGTCGATTAGATATTTGCAAAACAAGCTGTTGAATGGGTCGACATAATAAGGTGGCAAGTGAATTGAAAGAAATCCCAAGCCCTGCTCACTTTCTCCAGTAAATCTGCTGCTGTGGAACATTCGCACAGGAAGGTTTTGTTTAAATGGGAGCTGGTGAGCAGCTCTGCACACATGCCACCCCAATGTTTTGTTTTTTTGTTATTCTGTGCTTCTTCTTGTTTTCTGACTGAACAGATCTTCTGATCTGACTTCTTCTACCGCTTTATCCTCCACATGAGGCTCGTCGGGGGGCGCTGGTGCCAATCCCAGCTGACACGGGGTGAAAGTCCATCACAGGGTCACATAGAGACAAACAACCATCCACACTCACAGCTATGGTCAATTTAGAGTGTCCAATTTGCCTAATGTTTTGTGCTCCTTCACAAAACATCTAAAAAAAACATATTGATGATTTAGGGGAAAATGTATGTGTGCCTTGAGGGGTGGAAAGAGGGCCAGCAGAGAAAGTGCTGGATTCAGGTGATTTAACTAATTTAATGTCAATTCTTTGGTCCATGAAAACTGTCTCCAAGTTTTGCACGATGATCCTCTGAAACATTTCCCAAATCCAAATACAATTTCCGAACTTCAAATGGATTGCATCAACATGCCCCTTCCTTCTAATGGAAATTAATGCTCAGCTATTTATGTAGGATTTGAGACCCTGTTTTTTCTGCCCTTGATGAACTACGCGTATCCCAAATGACCCCACAGAGGCGATTCCTTTAATTCCCTCCTTAAAGATCAATACATAATTCAATTCAATTCAATTTTATTTGTATAGCGCCAAATCATAACATACATTATCTCAGGGCACTGTACATAGACAACATCAAAGAGAGCAGAGAACCCCAACAGTTCACACAATGAGCAAGCACTAGGCATCAGTGGAGAGAAAAAACTCCCTCTTAACAGGAAGAAATCTCTGGCAGAACCAGGCTCAGAAATGTGCAGTCATCTGCCTCGACCGGTTGGGGTGAAAGGAAAATCGGGGACAGAGGAGAGGTGGAGGACAGAAAGGGGAGGGGGGAGAGAAAGGACAAGAGGGAGATGAGGTAGAGACAGAAGAGAGAGAGAGACCAGGAGCAGATACACAACAACTGTATCAAGTTACAAGTTAATACAATTAATGATATTGACTTTTTAATTATAGCACAATAATAATGGTGATGATGTGGGTAGCCTCGAAAACTGGATCTTGGTCCCGCAACCTGCATGATGAGAATACAGAGAGAGAGAGAGAGAGGGAGGGAAGGAAATACACAAACTAGGGAGAGAAAGAGACAAGGTTAATGACATATAAAAAGTCAAAATCATATCCTGAGTGTGAGAGAGTGAATGTGCGTGCACCACAGATAAAAAATCCCCCAGCAGTCTAGTTCTATAGCAGCATAACTAAGAGCTGGTCCAGGTTTCCCTGAACCAGCTCTAACTATAAGCTTTATCAAAAAGGAAAGTTTTAAGTTTAACTTTAAATACAGAGAGAGTGTCCGCCCCCCGAACTATCATTGGGAGCTGGTTCCACAGGAGAGGGGCCTGGTAACTAAAGGCTCTGCCTCCCATTCTGCTCTTGCAGACTCTAGGAACCACAAGTAAGCCTGTATTTTGTGACCTAAGTGGTCTATTAGGGCGATAAGGTAGGACTAAGTTTTTCAGGTATGAAGGGGCCTGACCATTAAGTGCTTTGTACGTGAGGAGGAGGATTTTAAATTTAATTCTAAACTGTACAGGGAGCCAGTGTAGAGAAGCTAACACTGGAGTTATATGGTCTCTCTTTCTAGTTCCTGTCAGAACTCGTGCTGCAGCATTTTGAATTAACTGAAGGGTTCTAACAGACTTGTTGGAACATCCTGATAATAAGGAGTTACAGTAATCTAATCTAGATGTAACAAAAGCATGAACTAGTTTTTCAGCATCCCGTAAAGACAGAATGTTTCTAATTTTCTTAATGTTCCGCAGGTGGAAGAAGGCTGTTCTGGAAATTAGTTTAATGTGTGAGTCAAATGACATTTCCTGGTCAAAAGTAACTCCAAGGTTCCTCACAGTGGAACTGGAAGCCAGGGTGATGTCATCTAAAGTGACAATGTGATCGGAAAGTTTTTCTCTGAGGTGTTTAGGGCCGAGTATAATGACCTCAGTTTTTTCTGAGTTTAAAAGTAGAAAGTTACAGGTCATCCAGGACTTAATGTCTCTGAGACATTCCTGGAGTTGAACAACCTGATTTATTTCATCCGGCTTCATTGATAAATAAAGCTGTGTGTCATCTGCATAACAATGAAAATGTATGTTGTGCTTTCTAATAATGTTCCCTAGAGGAAGCAAATATAAGGTAAAAAGTATAGGCCCAAGCACTGAGCCTTGTGGAACTCCACAATTAACTTTAGTTTGAAGTGAGGCTTTATCATTAACATGAACAAACTGGAATCTATCAGATAAGTATGATTTAAACCAGCAGAGGGCAGCACCTGTGATACCAAGAGTCTGCTCCAGTCTCTGCAGTAGAATATTATGATCTATGGTGTCAAATGCAGCACTAAGATCCAACAGGACAAGTAAAGAGACTAGACCATTATCAGAAGCCAAGAGAAGATCATTACTAACTTTAACTAGTGCTGTTTCTGTGCTATGGTTTAATCTAAAACCTGACTGAAAATCTTCAAACAGGCCATTAATGCGCAAATATTCACATAGTTGATTAGCAACTACTTTTTCTAAGATTTTAGAAACAAAGGGAAGATTAGATATAGGTCGGTAGTTAGCTAAAATGTCTGGGTCAAGGGTCGCTTTTTTGAGAAGGGGTTTAATAACTGCTATTTTAAACGTTTGGGGCACATATCCAGTTAATAAGGATAGATTAATTTGAGTTAATATAGAGCTGTTAATTAAAGGAAAGACATCTTTAAACAGTTTGGTGGGGATAGGATCTAACTGACAGGTTGATGGCTTAGATGATGAAACTAATGATGTTAATTCAGGGAGATCTATAGGGGAGAAACTGTCTAAATGTGCACCTGGTGCTTCTAAAGCTCTTGTGCTAAAAGATGAGTCAGTCCCAATATGAGGGAGGAGATGATCAATATTTATTCTAATTGATGTTATTTTATTCACAAAAAAGTTCATAAAGTCATCACTGCTCAGTGTTAAAGGAATAGATGGTTCAGTGGAGCTGTGGCTCTGTGTCAGCCTGGCTACAGTGCTGAAAAGAAATCTATGATTATTCTTATTTTCTTCAATTAGAGAAGAATAATAGGCAGCTCTAGCTTTGTGTAGGGCTTTTTTGTAAGCTACAAAACCATCTTTCCAGGCTATATAAAATTCCTCTAGGTTATTGGAACGCCATTTTCTTTCTAATCTACGTAACCCCTGTTTAAGAGCACGAGTATTGGAGTTAAACCATGGTGCTCGTCTCATCTGATTCACCACCTTCTTTTTCAGAGGGGCAACACAATCTAATGTAGTACGCAGTGAGGCCGCTGTACTATCAACAAGGTTATCTATGAGGGCGGGGGTAAAATCACAAACGGTACCTTCAGATGTACTGACATATGGCACCGAGTTAAATAAAGGTTGCACTGTCTCTTTGAATGTATTAATATTATTATCAGACAGGCACCGGCTGTAGCTGTATTTCTTATTTATGTTATTGTAGTTCATTATTGTACAATTAAATGTGAGTAAATAATGATCAGTAAGGAGAGGGTTTTGAGGAACTATGTTTAAGTTATCAATATCAATACCATAAGTTAAAACAAGGTCGAGGGTGTGATTAAGGTAATGAGTTGGTTTATTAACGTGTTGAATAAAACCTATTGATTCCAACAGCGAGTTAAATGCGCAGCTAAGACTATCACGGTCAACATCTACATGGATGTTGAAATCCCCTACAATTATGATTTTATCCGTCTTAAGCACCAACTCAGATAAGAACTCAGAGAACTCTGATAGGAACTCTGAATAAGGAGCAGGTGGACGATAAACTGTGACTATCATAACTGGTTTTTGTGATTTCCAACTAGGATGAGCTAGATTAAGAATAAGGCTTTCAAACGATGAATATCCTAGTTTGGGTTTGGGATTGATTAATAATCTAGTATTAAAAATGGCTGCTACACCTCCTCCTCGGCCTGAGCTTCTAGGAATATGGGTATTAGCATGAGTGGGTGGAGTTGACTCATTTAGACTAACGTAATCTTCTTCATGTAACCAAGTTTCAGTTACACAGAATAAATCAATACAGTTGTCAGAAATGAGATCATTTATTAAAACAGATTTTGAGGAGAGAGACCTAATATTTAATAGTCCACATTTAAAAGTGGTATTATTTGACTCTATTTTATTGTTAGTATTAATCTTTATTAAGTTAGAATGTCTAACTCCTCTTCTGTTTGTTATTGATTTATTTACTTTATTTACTTTATTTACTTTAGTTTTTACTTTAGTAGGTCGAGGGACAGACACAGTCTCTATGGGGTTTTTAATTGGTGACTGCTCGTAAAGAAGCACAGAGAAGCATGAAAGACTGCAACTCTGTGTCCTGCTCTAGCACAACTCTGTGTGCTAGAGTGAGAAGGTTTGCCGTGTCAATCGTTGACTCATCTCTCTACCCACTTATATCTGCTCATTGTCATACAGGGATTGATGCAATCTCAGCAAGCAACGTTGATACACTGCCCTTCCATTACAGAGCAGTGCATGATAACTTAATATTCTATTGATCTACTGCCCCCAGTGGGGCACTTGTTGTTTTGATGCTTCCTCAGAGGTCAGGGCCTGCCACAGAAAGGCCATGCTTTAGTCAAGGAGACTTGATAAGTGTAGCTAAGACAGAGGACATCACTGGTTCAAGGACTCAACTTATTGATTATATGTGACCTAATGATGGATGGGATCAGTTGAGTTTGCAGGTCACCTGAAATGTGTAAACAGCTGTTTACACGAGCAAATGAACAGGAATTGGCACTATAACAGCACGAATAACAGCACTAAGTCCATGGTTCTTAAAATGTGGCACGTTTAGGTTATCTGTCCAATTCATTTATTACAGCCCAGAATAATAACAATACATCCGACTGTTCTCACAAGAGTCTAGTGTTTGATCCAAGTGTCTAGAATAGAACAAGTATTGGCTCATTATTTAAATAAATATCTTTTATTTACTGAAGATTTTCACAATTAGTATTTAATGATTTAGTAATACTGACAGACATACATGCCTCATATGGATAAGGGGAGAACTGGTCCTTAGTTTGAACTTCACGCACCGCCAATAACAAACAAGAACACAAACATGTCCGAGGATGAAACACACAGTTAATCTAACACATGGTCTGAGTGTAAACCTATTTGTCAGGGCATAAGTCATGTCATAAGCAGGCCAAAAATATCCAACAAGCAGCAGAGACAAGTGATGCAAGTTGAAGCAAGAGCTGAGATGAGATGAACTCTCTCAAAGTCATTTTTATGTACACATTTGAATGTTTTTATATATAGTTCCATTCAGCTTCTATAGTGAGATCTTGTTCAACTGCTTGTTTATACAAATACCTCATCAGCTGGTCACATATGGCAGTAACTCAATTCATTTTGGGCACGTAGACATGATCAAAGCAACCTGCTGAAGTTCAAACTGAGCATCAGAATGAGGACGAAATGCATGGCTGTTGGTGAGTATTTCACACAACCAGTCGCCAGTCCTCCACAGGGCTAATATACAGACACAAACAACCATTCACTCTCACCGTTGTGCCTGTGGTCAGAGTAGAATGACGACACTGGATGGAAAAAATTATGGAAAGGCAACAAGTACATTATGAAAATTATGAAAAGACCAACAGTTACAATTTGGGCTTCTTTTTCTTTCTTTTTTTAATCTCTATCTACCCAACTTTTCCACCTGTTATGCTAGGGTTAGGGTTGTATAATACTAAGCATTTTTTCTAATGGGCATAACACATGCTGTGGTTTAATGGAAATGTTGGGTTATATTATTCTTATACAATAAAAACTAATTAATACAGTACAAGAGAACTCAGTGACAGCTAAATCCAATTAAGACTGAGGTTGAGTGCACTGCCCCTTTAAGAATGGAGTCAAAACAAAGCGTGCTCTGGCCGGTGTTTGTGCCATAAGAAGCACGGAAGTGGTTATGTTTCGGTTGCTACGCACAGTACTATGTGAGAAATGAGAGCTGGGGTATATTCAAAGTTTGGTTCACTCTCTTGAAAGCGTTTTTTATTACATGGAGATTTTTTTTATTCCTCTACATTGTTTTAATTTCGCCTGAACCAAACGGAATATATAGCTAGCTAGCTAGCTTGTTAGCTAGATTCATTGACACAATGCCGCCGTACTCTGAATTAAGGAAAACAAACCACTTCTACTACTTCATCAAATTCACCCTGAACATCTACTCAATGGTCTTCTCGGTGAGTTCCTGGTCCATACGTGGACATTAGCACTGTGTGTGTCCTAGTACGTTTGCAATCGGTGTCACCACCCAATAGCACCGACATGACAGCTCCCCAAACTACATTCAAAAAACAAATACGTTTAAATGTACTGCTTGCCTTAGCTAAACTGACATATCGTAACAAACAAGTGCAGGTATATATCAAATCTGCACGACTGACCGCACAATTCGGCATACAAGTCACACCCGCAAATTGTCGCGTTTGATTACAATTTCAAAATATATTCAGTGACTTGCCTTGAACTCCAGCGAAGTTCCACCTCAACACATTATAATGTGAGACGGCATAAATCTGTTGTTTTATTCAAATGAATAATCACAATTTAGCTATACTACATGCCGTATATACCGCAATGCTGTAAGTGTTTAGAAACAAGTCATATGTCACGATTAAAACTTTGTGTGTGTTATTTTATAGCAACGTGATCATTTGTGTGCAACATCTTAAATGTGATTTGGTGTGGAATTCTCTAGGTGTTAGCTAGCTCCTGACTGCTAAGCTAACAAGATAAACACAACCAACCCAGACACCACGTATACTGAAAATATTCGCTTTCATCATGACACAACAATTGTGGGCATTCTAACAACAGAATCGCATTCTGAGACAATACGCTGCGATGTCAGTCTAACAATCACAATCAGCACGGTGGTGCAGGGCGTTGGATCCAGTTAAAGGGATGATGGCTGCGATTTATAGGCTGGCCGACAGAAAATACGAAGCACGGTACACAGCTCCTTTTAATGGTGATTAAATGAATTCATGCTGATCATTTAATTAATTAATTATAATAAATACAATTAGTTAATCATTACTAAAACAAAAGTTATTATGTATTAAGTTATTAATTTATTTATTTGTACAACTAGGTACTTTGGAAGCTCAATAAATTAGGGTAAATTAAATGGTTAATATTTTCTGTTTGGTTGACATTATAGACAGTTGACAGTTCACATTGCCTGGAATTAGTTTGAGTTTTCAATATATGTGTTTTTCAGATCTGTCTCTTTGTGAGCAGCGTGCTACTTAAAGTTGAAATGGAATTTGATTCAATTCTCTGGCAATATAGGATATGGCCCAAGAAAGAAATTATTAGATTTTGACAGAGGTTTGCATTCCCCGAGTGCTCTTTGTACAGGTTTTGGATCCAGTTTTATTAGGAGTCGTATTTTTCTTGAATTTCTTTTTAATGTGTAACTTGATCTTCTCTGAAGTCTGTATCAAACAATATTTTGCTCTTATACATGGAAGTCGAAGGTAATTGATCTGTGTTTATACAGGTTTTTTCTGGTTATCATGATGACAACTCAAAGTGCTACACTACAGCTTTGCCATTCGCATTTAGACAATAACAACATAATGTAATGGTTGAGTTAGACGACTGTAAACTGTTTTGCTAATTATAATGCTAAAAAAAATGTTTTTTGAGCAGTTTCATTGGGCAAATTGTTCTTTTCCCCAAGATCCACCCCTGCCCTGTCACCCACTGTATACACACAAATACTCTCTCAGTCGTAGTATTGCTTGACAGAGGCTGTGTTCAGATGAGGGAAGCAGCATACAATTGATGTTGCATTGTTTGTGTTCATGGAGAATAAATAGAGGCAACAAAACTTACAACTAAAAGTTACACACTCCATCCAGCTTTAAGTTAATACTTGCTTCAGTGCATTTGGCAAGAATGTGCATGTGACGTGATCGCCTAGCCCCACATAAATTGTTTGACTTCCCTTTAATCCAGAGAGTTTCTTTGTGTACCACCACGCTGTTTGAAGCATGTTGATGTGCGTTGTATGCTGACCGTAATTGCCTCTGTGGCTGACCATAGGGTTTGTCCCGTCTCTGGATGTTTGTGTCATGATGATGCCTTGTGTGAGTGTAAACAAGGTTAGACATGCACACTAGATGAGCCAGAGATCAAACTGTCAACCTTCTTGTCAGAAAACTACCCGTTCTGCCTACTGATCCATATCCACCCCATGATAGGACAACTCTTTCATACAATCTACCAGGTTCCTGATCTTATCTTCAGATGTTGGCTGTGTGTAATGCAGAGAAAAAAATATTTACAAATTTGGATTTTGTGTCATCCACAGCTCTCTATAAATATCAGATGCCCGCCAAACAGTTCTTTCACTCCACTTCTCTTTTAATTGTGTTTTTCAGGGTGGTATCAGTATTTACATGTATACGCTCTGGCCATTATCTGTGTTACTGCAGTAGTGAAGGCAGACAGGATGACATTGGAAGCTGGAACAAAGCCACATGCATTTGTCAGGGCTTTATCGAGGTTCTGGGCACTAAATAGGACCCTAAGTCTTGAGCTAGATTGCCCCTCTTATGGATTGGAGAAAATTGGAGGGAGGAAAACACTGTTTAATTCTTCTTTTTTTGTTGCACTTGAATTGATTAAATTAGGTTTGTGGAAACCTGTTTGTGGAAACCTTTGTGCTCTAAAGGTATTTTTTTTCATTGTTTTCCATGTGAATGATGGGCTTGACTTTGTTACCCTTTGTAATAATTTTTAATATAATATACATAGTGACAGTGATTTACTGGGAAGCACTGTGATTCAGCGCACTGAGCAGTTAGATGCAGGAGAGGTAAACTTATGCCGCTTTTCCACTTCATGGTCCTGGCACGACTCGACTCACCTCGGCATGTTTTCTTTTTTTTTGCTTTTCCATTTGCGATAGTACCTGGTACTTTTTTTAGTACCTGCTCTGGTGAGGTTCCAAGCGAGCTGAGCCGATACTGCTGGCCACTAATTGGTCAAAGTGTCATCAAGAAACCCAACAATGCCGAACTGTACATCACTTAAAAAGACTTAAAAATCCTGAAAACTTGCATTAATTTCCGACATTTAGCACAGAAATGACTTAAATCTAAATATTTAACAGAGAAGTCTGGTGTATTTAGCGACAGCACTGCTGAAAACCTGCGATCACGAGCGAGGTGCTGCATCCCAAAAACGTAATTGTACTTTTTTTTTTAGAATTTCCATTTTAATTCACTTCATAAGCCTACTGATGCCTATTATATTCCAGGGATATGTTTCTTTCTGGAAAAAAAGGTTGAATTGTTGTTTCAGCTCTCAGTAAAAGATCTGCATCATTACATAATTACATTAAGTGGATATGGTCACAGTTTATGCAGGCAAAGGCCTTATCCTGGCCCACGTCCACTTCTCGTCCACAAAGGATACCAGTAGTCTGTATTTCAGTGGGTCGTCATGTATTGACTTTTTTTTTGTAAATAAATAAAAAACATCAGTCCCAGCCATTTGAAATTGGTGCATCAAACCAATTTTGCTGCTAAGGCTTAAGTTACCGCAGAGTCTCACCATCCACATCCAATAATTAAAGCTCCTTTGTGTAACTCACGTTGCCCCTGAAGGAATTTCAAGTAATTACCAAAACACAAGGGCTGAGCAATTTAGAGAAAATGTCTGAATGTGCTTTTTTTGTTTGATAAATATCACTATTACGATTTGACTTTGCGTTAATCAAGATTAAATGGATGTGAATACATTTAAACATGATGACGCATTTCCACAGGAGATACCATGGGGAAAAATTAACTACTATGTATTGTAGTATAAGACATATTAAAGATATGAATTACCATGGTTCGATATGCCACATAGGCCATGTTTAGACAGTCGCCCAAGTTTGATTTTTATCCACATTCTATAGGCCTTGATTTTTTCCAACGCTCAAATTTCAAACCACATCGGGAAGTGACTTGAATGCCACTGTGACGTAAATCCACAGAGACTAAAGTTTATTGGAGGCGTTAAACGATCGACGAAGACGATAGTTAATAAACAGGATAAAAGCAACACACAAGTTGAGGCATTTTCCAAGACTGAAAAGGTTACACAAGTGATGCTGTTTTGGAAGATTCCGCTTTTAGGTTAACTGATGATAGGGTGAGGGTATGAAAATTGTAATTATGAAAGAGCATCTGCCAAAGGCTTTGTCTTTGCAACCAAGGATGTGTCATGACTCACCATTTTGTGCCAAAAATTTGAGGCAGAATTGACCGTCCGCTCAAATATGACTTTGTTTCAGTGCAAGGTCCGTCAGTTGTGTACAGAAACACTGCCAAGTGCTTTGGGCCCACACTCATTTGAGATGGACTGAAAAATGGTGGCAGTGTGGTCTGTGGTGGTCAGATTTGACAGCGGTTTGAATGTAACATTCATTTGAATTTGAAGGTTAGGCACAAAACACACCACATCCCTTTTAAAATCATAGTCTGATGGTACATGTATTTGTGCTGTCACGTTCCATTCTGTTAGCCTTACACCAAACCATTTATGTGCAGTACGGTAAATGACATTCTTTATCATACAGATCGACATAAATATGCATACCCGACCATTACACCTTTTATTCATAATTCAATCAAATAGGTACCTGCTACCTATTTAATTGAAACAAAAAAGTGGTCTAAACCAATATTCTATATAATATTTATTAAAGTAACTGCGCGGCACTTCGGTTAACACCCTAATGTCTCAGTCTCTTCACATATAGTAAATAGTAAATATTTATATCTAAATGCATCATTATTTGTTTTCCATACTGAGGATTGGCAAGCTCTATGTTGACAAACCTTCTTTCCTCTCTCTCCCCCGCTCTCTCTCTCTCTCTCCCTCCCTCTCCCTCCCTCCCTCTCCCTCCCTCCCTCCCTTCCTCCAGCTGATGGGTCTCTGTGTGCTGTGTGTGGGGGTGTATGCTGAGGTGGAAAGGCAGAAGAACCGAACCCTGGAGGGCCTTTTCCTGGCTCCTGCTGTGGTGCTCATCCTGCTGGGCCTGGTGATGTTCACCGTGTCCGTGGTGGGCATGGTGGGATCCCTGAGGGACAACAAGACCCTGCTACACATGGTAGGTTTTGCGGATTTGTTTTACATACTTTAGTTTACCCTCAGTATGCAGTATCAGGTATAGGTATACCTGATAAACTAATATTCAGCTTCTGCTAAAAGTATTAATCTGAAATGTGTTGTGGTTTCCATTATGGCACTTTTCCATTATACAGTTCTAGCATTATTTGGCTCTACTGGACTCAACTCTACTCCGATTGGTAATCAGACGATTAATTTAGTAATCGATTAGTAATCGATTAGTAATCGATTAATCAAATAATTGTTTCAGCTCTACTGTTGACGTCATATTTTAGTATCGGCTCAGCTCGCTTGGAACCTCACCAGAGCAGGTAAACCAGGTATTTTATGTAAAACTCATGAGGAAAGGAAGTCAAGAAGAAGAACGGAAGGAAGAGCAGGCTCCTGCTGTGAGGCTGCAGTACCACTGATAGAGAAGGAGGGAGACAGAGAGCAGGACTATAGCTAAACCAGTTCTGTGTTTGTGCACAGTATGTTGTTAAAATGCAACCGAATTGGTGGAAATTACGCTAATAAACTCTCAGGTACCAAACCACTTGATTAATGAGTATATATGTAAATTCTGTACAAACATGGAAACCAGATGATGTTCATCTTAAGATGCACTTCTTCTCCTTTGTTGGTATTGTGCAGAACTGTTGTTTTCTCTGTTTTTATAGCCTTGTGAGTGTGAGATGTTGTGTTTTTCACTTATTTTTATAATTTTTTTACATATATTTTTATTTATTTATGTATTTTTTTTGCCTGTGTTTTATGTAATTGTACTGTTATTGTACAGCACTTTGGGCAACTGTGTTGTTTTTAAATGTGCTCTATAAATAAAGTGGATTGGATCGCTTTCGTCCCCACTGGAGCGTGTGTCATTCAAATTTGGCAAGGTGGTAACTAACACATTTCCCTGTGAGGTGACTTTGTCAGGAGAGATGATTTTCATTGCTTTCCAGGCACACTGTGGAGATAGTTCTGGTTCTACACCATAGTTTCCAAAGTAACAAACGGGATGAGGGATGCACCGATACACATGGTAGTGATGGATTATGCTGCCCTAGTGGACTCGCATTTGTATTCACAAAACTACTCCGATACTGCTGGACCTGATATCTTTTTACGAGCTGAGCAGGTGTGCAGCAATAAAATGATATGTTGCAATGTCAGCACTTTGGAAATACTTTTAGATAAGTGAATTTGACAAAAGTAGAGCAGACTGTAACCTGTGCTAACCTAATGTTGTATTTTGTTCTCTGTCAAAGTGAGGCAAATAAAATATTTTCATTTTTGCAGTAATGGTATTATTAAATACTCAGATTTAAGTAATCATACTTTTACTCAGTCATAAAACAACTGGTATCGGTGCATCCCAGAATACAGGAAAAAGATTGATCTAAGGATTTTTGAATCGATATGATTCAATGAAGATAAAAATGAATCAGAAAATCAAGTTTTTGAACCCAGCTCTAGTCTGTAGGTGTGAAGATTGGTTGTCTGTCTTTGTGTTGGTGCTGTGATTGACTGGCAGCCTGTTCAGGATGCATCCTGCCTCGTGCTCTTGGACCAGGCACCAAAACCCCACAAAAAGACCCACAAAAGAAGAATTTATTAATTACCTTTGACATCTTTCCCGTGTGTGTTTGTGTTGGTGCACCTGCTCTAATAACATTCTGCGAGACTTAAGACTCTTTGTCTTCTCTCTCTCTACAGTTCCTCTGTGTTCTCTGTGTCTTGCTGATCCTGCAGGCCATCGCACTCACAGCGGCTCTCATCTTTGAAAAGAAGGTAAAGTGTCTTTGAGTCGCTCTTTCCTCTACATTACCTCTAATGATACCGTGCGGTCACACATGTCTGTGTTCTTTCTGTTAGGTGTCTTTTTTTGTATGTTCTCCTAACTGTGGCCACTTTTCCCTCTTTGTTTTGCTGATGTTTTCAGACCGTCGCCTTGTTTCAGAGCAGCATCCGGGAAGGAATTAAACACTACTATGATGATCTTGACTTCAAAAACATCTTGGACTACGTGCAACAAAAGGTATTTTGGATATTTTATATGGACATTTTATCTTAAATATTTGTGCAAACCAGAAATGAGGACCTATATTTACCTTTTTCATACAGGGATTTTGAAATAAGGATATGATGTGATATTGTGATAATAAATTGATGAGGGATAAACAGATGTCGTCCTCCAGTAAGAGGTTGTTTGAACCCAAATACCCTCACAAGGATTCATTGTATTCATTATTCATATAATTTACGTTTATTACTTTTTCTAGTCGGTTGGTTTTTATCCTGAATTTTAACACAGGTCGCTCAGCACAGAGCTGGTCATTTTGCACCACAGCTTACATTCTGGGTCGACTGCTGGCATCAGTAATGTTGCATTAAATAAGATTCCAGCTTTTTTATAGACACACTATAAAAAAGAAAGTGTGACCATCAGAGATAATATTGTGGCTGTGGCTACAAAGGATCGTATGAATGCTGGTTAGTGTAAACGTACAGTGATGTGAACACATGCGTCCTCAAACCACCTACGATCATGATTTTTGTGATCGGATCTGAGGACACAGTCAGTACAGATGGGGAGTCTTCAGTCCTGTACCTAGAGCTGTCCACCTGAATCAGATTACTCTGGATGGATTTATTAATACCAGGACTGAACAGGGTCCTTTGTACATCTAGCCCCCTAAACAGGATTATTGCAATAAATATTCATTGATGACTGTAATAGTGACTAAAATGAATAATAAGAAAAAGATGATCAAATGCTTTTAGCTTAATCAACTATTTCACATAATAATTTTAGATTTGTTATAATTAAAACAAGATGGATTAAAATGTTTCAGCTTCTTAAATGTGAATATTATCTGTTTTCGTTCTGCTGTATAAACAAAGACAACATGACTAATTTGGGTTTGTGGATAAAACCAGGCTTTTGAGAGCATAATTATTTTAAAGTTTGGGAAACACTGATCAGTATTTTTCAACATTTTCTGATAAACATGATAAAATAATCCATTGCCTTTGTTGCAGCCCTGTTAACTGTTCTCCCAGTGGCTGTGCTTTTGCTGTTCTATCACTTAATCATTATCAACACAAAAAACTGTCCCTTAAAACTGAAGACTGTGTGTAAAGCTTTGGCAGTTTCTCTAATGAATGAACTTCCTGATTTGTCAAGATGACTTAAGATGGAGCCACAGTGAGATCACTGCATTAAAAAGGGGTTCTTTTAATGAGACAGGACTGATGACACATTGTTTTGCTTTAGTTTTAGGACAAAAAGAGGTAAAAGGTGGAGTGTGAATGAACTGTGTTGAGCTGTAGAGACAGTGTAGGTTAGTTGTGGCAGCCTCCAAGGAGGAAGGATGACGAGTTTTGTATTAAGAAAATATTTTCTTTTTCTCTCTAATGTTTCGATGCAATGAAACAATAAATACATACTGTACCAGTTCATTGTTTTGATTTATTAAACGTCAAATAAGTGATGATTACATTTTTGACAAGCTCTTGTTTCTCAACCGCAAATATTAACTAAGGCCGTTGTCTCTGTGCTTGTCTGCGTCGCTTCTTTTCATTCACCGCATGTAACAGTGTCTTCTATCATGTGCTTGATAAAATGGCTGGCAGCTGCAGAGATAGGTGTCCTCCATTATTTAAGAAGGGTCTAAAGATCTTGGACACTTGATTGAATGTTCTTTCTGAAACACTTAGATATGACATGCTTTTAATTGATTGCCAGTCAGCTGTTGGTGTCACATGAATAGCTGCAGACAGCACCACTTAGACTGGTATTGAGCAGGAATTGGGTGCACACAAAGACAGTAAAAGAGTCTGTCGAGGCTGAAACGAAGGTGTGGATAGTGGTGATTTTATGTTAAGACCTCTGAAAGCTTGTTGTTTTGTTGCTTTGCTGAGTCTTTGTGTTTTTAAGCATGTTCACTGTTCCATCACTGAATCTTCTCCTCCCCTGCTAGTTTTCATGCTGTGGAGGGGATGACTATAAAGACTGGGGAGTCAACCAGTACCATTTCTGCAATGGTACTGGTCCACTGGCCTGCGGGGTTCCATACACCTGTTGTGTTCGCCACAAGGTCAGTGCTGGTTACACACACAGACACACACAAACACGATATTTTAATTCATAAATTAAGGCGCTCTAAAGTAAACAGTTAGACTCTGGGTTGCTGCTTGATGTGTCCTCACGGATGAACAGCAGGATACTGGTGCAGAAAGCTACGGAGCTATAAGAAATGCCCCGCCCACGTCCATATATAGACTTTATGCACTTTGTTCTCTGTGTTGTGAATAAATCCTGCACTTTCATGGATGTTTTGATTTATGTTCCCACAACATGAGTAATACCTAGAACACGCAGACACAGTCTGGTTCATGCTCACACTGAGTTATTCCAAATACTATATTAAAATGAGTGATGAACAACTCACAGATTCAACTGTATTTAGGACGGCTTGAAACTAGTACTAGGCAATAATTCACTAGTATATTTAACAATATAATCTTCATTATCAGTATAATAAAAGGTTCATATCTATACCTATGAGGGAAATTCATAAGGCAGCATTAAATCTTATTTATTGTAACCAATACCAGTCAAGCAGTAAGGAGAACACGATGTTGTACACAGTGAGCCAGTTTCAAGGTTGGCTCCAAGAGAAAGCTATTGTGGTCATAACTTGCCAGTGAGAAGCCACTCCGAGTCCTGGTGTAAACCAAAACATTTCAGTGTTTCCCCTACCATTGTATTAGGGTACTTGATGGTCAAGTGAATTTTATTTCATTTTATTTTCTATGAAGAGCCAGGTCACAACAGAAAACATTTACCTTTCCTACAGAACAGTGCTATAACTTAAACTTTTATTCAACAAACTAAATCGCCGTATGTTATGTGTCTTATTTGTACAACAGCATGTCATTTCTCTCTCTGCATGGTCAAACATTCTGCTCTCGAGTTCCACCCCGATGTGCACACAGGTGAGCACACTCCCACCTGCAGAGAGAGAGTGCGAGTCGGAAAACGCATTAACCACCTAGAGGAATCCTTCATGCTCGTGCATAAAAAAATACCGTTGTATACCAACAAACTGTTGATAATTTGAAAAAATACCATGATATAAATGTTTGTTCATACTGCCCAGCACTAACTAACTAACTTTACATACATACATACATGCATGTATGCAGAAATACATGAAGAACTTTTAAACCCACAAGTAACTGGTTTCTACAACTTTCGCTCGAGTAAAATGTATCTCTAATAATCTGACATTTTATCACCGTAATTATTAAAATTATTACTAATTGCCCATATGAACCGTCCTATCTGAAAGCACATTGGGAAAATGTGTATCCCACTCATAATGCGGTCTACTATTGTGTTTGTGTATTTATTTGTCTTCCACAGTCTTATAAAGTGCCCACAAAGAAGTCATTTCTTATATTGGGATTATGAATTAGTAATTTAGCTGTAACTTTCATGTCATTGGTAGCAAAATAGAACAGAAATGCAGTTTTTTGTACAGCAGTATTGTGAGGACTAGAGATTGATTTACTCCTTTTCATGGGGGGAACTGCTTAGACACACAATACAGTGGAGGAAATTAGTGGAGGATTGGTTGCTCAGTTGGTCATAATTAGGATGCATTCAGCACCCAGTAGATTTGATTTGTACTGGCATGTCACATTTTAGATGCAGAGTTTTTAATTTGTTAATACACCAGTGACTACAACTGCAGCTTTGTTATACTTTAACAGCGAGGGCAGTTTACACATGCACTGCTGCTCATGCCATTTGACCTCTGCTGCCAACCAGTGGCTTTTTCCTAAACTGCACCTAGTGATATTTATGTCTCAAGACTATCATCATATCATTTGCTCCCATACTGAGTCAGAAACATCTGAATACACACACAGGCATAAGCAAGGTGTACCTCCCATACATCATGTGCCTCTTAATCAGCCCCTGCTTGTGTGCACAAAATGCATCCTTCTATCAGCCACTTTACTTAGAGACATATTTCCCTTCAAATCATGTTATTAATTATTCATATCATAATTATTCATATAATCTTAAAACATTTGTTTGTCAAGAAATATTTTTTCCACGCAGCCTGCACAGAGCTCAGGTACTTAACGCTGCTGCTGCTTCTGCTGCTGCTGCTGCTGCTGCTGCTGAGCCTTATCACATGAGTCACCCTCATCTTATAACCCATGCTATCAAGCAATAAATCAAGTTTATTTGTCCCATTTAATCATGGGATGGCTTGTGTTCAGGACAGCAGCTGGAACAAAACAGAGTGGCTTTGCGCTGTCCATGGTGCTGAACTTGAAGAAGACTGGAAGAAAAAAACACTAGTCTATCGCCTCACCCAGTGTGAGTTTCCACCCTATAGCAGTTTACAGCCGTAAATTTTTACCTACAGCTCTAAATATTGTTAATGCATTGCCTAGATATGAGAAAAGCAACCAATATACGTGTAAATCTATATTCTATAACTAATCGCATAAACATGTCGAATATCTGTGAGCACTGACATGACATTTTTCTGCTTTCAGAAACACCGTTTTTCAACATTTTCTTGCATTTTATGGACCAAACAATCAATCAATCCACCTTTTATTTATCAGGGTCAATGCAGTGAGACATAGTGGACATAAAGTGCGTCTGATGTACTGCACAAAGAGTATGTAGCAATTTGCTAGTTTGCAACCCCTGTCCCTGGCTGACAGATTATCATTAATAAAGGTAATTGTGAGTTGCAGCTCTAGTAAAATCCTGATGCTGATTGATTATCGTGACAATGCATCACATGATTTTGAGTTGTGCATTTAAAAAACACACAGTTACACTGTCCTGTAAACTGAGTTCCATTTCAGATTTTCAGCTCAGAAACTTCAGATCCCTTTTCAGCATTCCAATGTAAATTTTGTTGCAAAGTGCATCAACCAGCAAATTATTTCTTTAAATGAAATGTTTTGTTTGTTGCCCAGTACTTATTCTCTCCTGTCCCTCAGCTCAAAGCACAGATACTGAGAAATTAACCACCCAATCATCTGCTGCTCTCTCCCTCACACACACATGAACACACACACACACACACACGTCGCTAACATTAACCATTACCCTAACCTTAACTTAAGTGCAATTCAAATATTGGCCCTAAACTTAATCAGTTGCTCAGGAATGAGGTTCTGCCACATTTGGGCCAGGGTTTGTCTTCATGAGGATTACTGGTCCTGATAAAGTCAGTGTTTATGCCAGAAAAGGTGTTAAACACACACACACATACTGTATATGCATGCACACACGCACGTATGAGATGGGGGAGCTGATGAGAAAACCGAAGGTGAACCATGGCTAGGTTTCTGCTGTTATCAGTTCCTACCTGTCGGGGCTGAAACCATTTTCTAAATGTTGAAGTTCACGCTCTGTCTGGCAGCAGACGGGTACACCCACATGTGAGAGCCGTCACCTTCATTTCCCAAAGTACTATAGCCCACAAAACCCTCCACTGGTTTTACACAGCCACTATGGGCCAAAATTGTTCTGTTGTTCTGTTGTTGTCTTAAAAAAACATCTAAAACCAAGCATTTGGGTGATATAGGCCATGTTTTCCTCTCTCATTCTGCCTTACTATTGGCACTATAGAACGTCTGGTTTCAGGTCTGTGCCACAAAAAGAACCTTCTACATTACGGTATACGTCACAAAAAATAAAACAATGTAATCCTATTTGTATAAAATGCTATAATATACTGTATCTGGTCTGATGACATGGCTGTTTGTACGTGAGAAGTCCTGCTTCAGAGTTTACTAGCATTGTTCGCTGATCAACAAATTTATACGTATTTTACAACCTTAGCAACAAATGATACAGTTTACCAGCTGTAGGGGGAACCAGAGAGTGAATCCTGCATTGTGTTACAGTGTTGTTTGTATTTTTCCCCATTGCTTGTTGTAAATGTTGTATTGTAAAGCACTTTGATCTGCGTTGTATGTTTGAGAGGTGCTCTATGAATAAAGAAATAAAAGTATCAAATATTATACCCTGTACCCAGTTAAAACCCTCATCGCTAACTCTTGATCTCTGTAATCTTCTCCACAGTTGGGAGAGGTCATCAACACTCTTTGTGGTTACCAGACTCTGATGAAAGAGGTAAGAGGAGCAACTTCTGCTCAATGTGGACAAACTCCCATTGCAAAGATGAGAGGTCTAAACAGGTTGTTCATCTTTAGCTAAGCAGTTTTGGGTGTATTGTTTGGTCACTGCAGGTATTTTTCCTTAGAAAGTCATCTACACTGTTTGGAGATGTGTATATAGTATAGTGCCAAGTAGAAGTTAAAATATAGTCAGCGTGCAAACTGGCCAAAGCTATTGTCGCACAGTGTATTGCATTGTAATACCACACCTTGATTAATGTTGTTGCTTTGCACAGACGAGTAAAAGCAGCACAAGTTGTTTTTACTCACATCCATCTCTCCCCCTTTTTTTTGCCTGCGTTTAAACCTCCGACAGTATGGAGGAGCACAGGATACTTGTTTCCCTGTTGAGATGGAGTTGTTTTTGCCAGTCTTGTCACTTCCTTCTTCTGTCATTTCCATCACTGGAGATAGATGCCCGGAGAAAGCTATTCTCTTTATTGTTTTTGGTAATGGAATGGGAAATGCTGTTTCTTTGTGCCATAAATCGCGTCATTATTCTTCAACAAAGAGTGTGTCCCAGAGCAAAGGGAATAATAAGGCTTATAGTTCATTTTGGACCAATATGAACATGTGTGCTGACATTTTCGATCACCATTACACCATGAGTCACTTTTAACATCAGAATGAGTTACAGCATAAAAGTTTTCTCCATTTACTTGGATTGGATTATACTTATGGTTTTCTATAAATATTTTATTCACTTTTACCTAAATATGAGAACTGTCGAGCCATAGTGGAGCCTCTCTCCCTTGTTGATGTGAGATTCCATGCAGAACAATGAGCGAGTAACGTTAAACAAGAGAGAGCGAATGACATGGTGCCTGAGAAATTAAAATTCTAAGATCTTTCTCTCACCAAAGAAAATGACATAGAACCAGATGCAGAGCGTGACATGTTCGTTCTACTATTTCATCTCAGCAAATATCATCTAGCTATGAAAGGTTTATGCATTACATACACACGTGATAATATATAGTATAAGACAAACCTCTCGTTGAAACACAATGGTCCAGTCCACTTTGGTCCTGACCCAGTTTTGTTTATTACAGTAATAAAGGAAATGCCAGGTCTCTTCAGTGTGAAGCTGCGCTCTGTCCTTCATGCAAATATTTAACAATAAAATGAACAGATAAAATTGATTTGTTGTTTTTTTTTTTTTTCCACATGCTGATTTTGCAAAGATTTGACGCCGGATGCCCTTCCTGCACACGAGTGATAGGGTGAGATAGAGGCAGGATAGAGGCAGTCAGAAGAAGAAGAAGACACAAACCTAATTCTCTGCCAGCCTTTTAGAATTGGTGCCTTATTTTTGATCCACTATAATAGGATACTTTTCCTTGCAGCAACAGTGAGAATACTGCACAGTCTCTTGTTGTTGTTTTTTCCCATAATGCATATCTGCTTGGGAGTCTTATAGGAGGAGAGATATTGGGTCCATCTCTAGTTCCTAACCTAATTTTCTTTCAATTTCAGGCCGCACTTTAGACCAGTATCTTTGCAATTTACAACATGGCCATGGACAAAGTCAGGGTATCTGGTTCTGTCTTGCATTTAAGGCACATGTGTGAGGAGATTATGGTTGGAATGCTGTCTACAACTGGGCGATTTATGCGTTCTATGTGTAATCTTAAATTGTATTCCTTTCACCCGTTTGCAAACAGAGATTGTATTTAGACATCTTTCCACTCTTTGGCAATAATAATAACAGATGGTTGTTCTCTCACATGCTCTTAAGCTTTAGAAAAAACAAACTCACCCATATCTTTACAGTTGTTTGGAATAACAATTTCTGAACAGGAAATGGTACCTTCTTTACTGAAGGTAAAGAAATAAATGCTGCTTAGGAAAGTACAGTATTTCACACTAATGTGCTCAAGTGACTTTAAAGTCTTTCAGCCGACCAATGCCTTCATTATTATTATTATTATTTTTATTATTATTATTATTATTATTATTATAACTATAACTATTATTATTATTATTATTATTATTATTATTATTATTATTATTACTACTCCATTGGCTGAAACCAGCATTGGGAAAAGGTCACGTGTAAAAAAGTGTCAAAGAAAGTGTCTTCTAACATCTAACATGTTTTGAGCAATGCAGAATAACTATAAAGGTGTAACGGTGTGTAAAATGTGTAAAAACATGTACTGGTGAAGTTGCATGTTGTAGCTTTAATATCGGTCACCTTATCTTCCCCTTTCAAATGTGTTGGTAAACCTATGTAGCTTCAGTTAGCATCAAAACTCAAAAGATGTTTAGTTTTTGTCCATTGAGGCTAACTGTAAATTCACTGTGGTCCAAAATGACAGTGTCAATAGAGCTGACCCTGCAATTAGGTGATTATACTCTTCCAAAACGTATGTATAATTACTTTATCTTCAATTTCTGTCCAATTAAAGGTTCAGTGTGGAAGAAACTAGAATAATACAATCCCCTGAGTGTATGAATTGTTGTGTTCAGTCCGCCATGTATTAAATGAACAAACTAAAGACCTTGTTTGAGTTTTAATGAGAAGTGAGGCTACCATCACTTCTCCTCCATGCTTAGAAGGGAAATATCTTCATCTCTAACATGCAACTTCACCAATAAATATTGCTCAATCCTACACAATGTACCTTTTAAAATAATAATAATTATCACCAAATTGTACACACTGGACCTTTTTGTTATAGATTACTGTGTAAAAATAATTTCAAATAATAAAGTTCTATTTTATATTCAAGCAAAATCTCAGATCAGCAGCTGCAACCTGTGACGAGATGAGGAACGTGGAACATCTTTTTATGAAGTTATGAACTAAGGGAATAGGGAAACATTCAAACCAATTATTAACCGATTTTAATATTGGATTAATGATTCATTTAGTTGTCGATTAATAATTGATTAATCGTTGCAGTCCTATAACACTTTATGGCATATTGATTCAGATGATAATATTGCATTGCAGTTAATTGCAGTGGATGAAACTACGTCACTAAAAGACTAAAAAAAGTTGTAATATTAAGACTTTTTTCATCGTAATATAACAAATGTATTTTTTTGGTATTATTCATAATACTGCAGCTTTATTGTAGGAGATCTTAATCATGTGAAAGGAAGCAGAGTCCTCATCTCCAAATCTAAAGCCTGACATTAAATCAGTGTTCTCCTGAGTGCAGTCACAGACTCAGTCTCTCTCCTGTAAGCGCTCACAATGATTTCTCTCTCTCGAGCAGTTCAGTTCCTCTGTGATCGTGCTCGTTCTCTGCAGCCTGATTTGATTGCGGGTGGAGATGCTTCTTTTTTTTTTTCTTTCTCCCCCCCTCATTTGTCAGTTTGAGGCGGTTCACTTTTTCACTTTTTCAGAGTTTGGAATTGAAAACTTTCCCTCTTGTTGTCTCCCTCCGGTCTGTCCATCAGCGTGAAGCCCTGCAGGATTTGATCCATGTGCGAGGTTGCATCCATGCAGTCAACCTCTGGATGAGTGACAACATTGGAATAACCGTCGCTCTCTGCTGTGCCATCGGGCTGCCACAGGTAATTTATCACTCATAGCCCCGACTCGCTGAAATTGAAGTGCCCTCTTTCCAACGAGGCCCCGATATTTGAACTGTAAACTTCCTGTGAAAGACTCTCAAGGCTACTTTACATTTTATTCATCTCCCAACAACTGCATGGTAAATAATTCACAAACTCATTGTTTCCCCCCAAAAAAAGCTGCGTCACTGACTCAGTTCTTGACAGTTTATTTACTTTATATTTCATTGCAACCGTCCACATCACAAATAGCCGAGCTGCCGCGGCCTCCTCACAGAGGAGTAATTACAGTAATCACTGTTGGGAAAAAGACTGCATAAAGAGCTCCGGGTTCCCTCCATAAATTGCGGCTCACACAAGCTGCAAGAAATTTAGTCCGAGCAGAAATAAAGACCTGAAAAATGAGATGATTTTTCACTTCATGATGTGCAGCTCTGAATATTTTTGCTTTCCTGCGATGCTGAGAAGAACAAATCAGGGAAACAATCTTCACACCGTGTCATTTTATTTTATTTTATCATTTGACATCGACGCATATATCACAATCGAAATTAAATCAAAGTTGTGCTTCTCAAAGAGTGAGAGTGACTAAAATAAAAGATAAATCCTTTGTGATCCATATTGCATGATCTTAAAAATACACTTCTTACCTTTAATTTCAGATAATGCCTGCTTTATTTAATGAAGGATAGTTACGTGTGTTAGAAACAATGAAAATTAAGTGTAAAATTACCTTTTTTTAAAAAAAAAATATATATATATATATATATATATATAATTTGTGGATTCAGATTTTTATCAATATATAATTAATAGTTAGTGTATTTCACACCTGTATTCAATGTAATACATATAATGCAACAGCTTTTAAAACCAGGAAAAGTCATCACAGATACTTAAAAAAGACCTTATCTTATGAGCCCTGGAACAAATAGTCCAGTTTAAAATCATATTCAGTTTTGGGTCTAGTTAAAATTTAAGTGTTCTTAGTTTCCCGGCCGACTGAGACAACGTCCACCATTTTACACCTCGTCTGATTCTGAAGCTCGAGGACTTCTTTTTCTTTTTTCTTTTTTTTCTGTCTCAATAACAACCTGAGTGTGCATGAAGGTAACATCCCATAATAACAGTCTTCTGTTGTTTTGTCTGAGCAAACACCTCATGAGAACACAGACAAAGGTAGAGAATCACTGAAATAGTGATTGGATATTTTCTCTTTTTCAGACCATTCTTTGTAAAGCAGGGCCGTTAAACTCAAGGAGGGCTCAGGAGGGCTCAGGAGGGGGCCAGTCAAGAAAAAAGAAAAAGGTTCATATGATATGAACCTAAAATTATATCTCATATTTGCCAGTTTTCGATTTGTTTTATTATGTAGTATATAATAAAACAAATAACAGTATATAATATATACTATATAGGGTTGTGCAATTAATCCAAACAATTACAAAAACAAAAGAATCAAAGCAAATCGATGATTTCAAAAACGGGGGGTTTTATTCTGAAAATAACGCTTTTAATGTTGTAATGGAGTCTGACCCCTCAAATCTAGTGAGGATTTCTGGTTGTTAGAGACTTTTGATGTGAAAGCACGTGTCGTTCTAAAGGTGTTTGCACAACCTCCTGCAGTGCAGTGTGTCTATCTGCAACACACACACACACACACACACACACACACACAGAGACAACAGTGACAACTATTTTAAGGCTTGATTTACACACACACACCATCCCACTGAAGCTTCATTACAACCCCCCTCCGCACGTGGGCAGTATTAGGGCTGTCAATACATTAAAATGTTTAAAATCTCACATTTTGGTATTTGTTAATCTACATTAATCACGATTAAAGGTTTGCTTTTCTGCTAACGACTGAATTAACGAGCAATCCGACTCGATTGAAGATTGTTGAATTGCGTCTTTGTTTTTAAACATAGAACTGTGTGATTTCAAAGAGTGTCAACCAGGTCATGTTAAAATAAAGGCTCAACATGGATGACTGCCATCATGTATGCAACAAGGACACTTGTTAACATGTTAACATGTTAAAATCCACCTGAGAATGTCCTTAGAAAATCAGTCAGACATGCAGAGTAAGTCTCCGGGCAGCTGCCGGCATATTACGGGCACTATCGGTGCCTCGAGTGTTTAGTTTGCCTCTTACCTTCCACTCGTTGGCGATGTGGAGGAATTCCTCTGCGCAGGTCTCAGCAATTAGTCGCACATCTGTTTTTTTTGACGGTCAAGGCAAAGGATCGCAACGTCCGGTCATTATCCATACACCAGGTAACTTTTGTTTTATCCGTCGCTCAGCTTCTTTATTTTATGGAGTAATAAAAAGTGTGTGAGCGAGCGATCGATGACCTTTAAAACACACTGACGACATCTGCGTGTCCTCCATGTCTCCCCCTGCAGCTGCTGGGCATCGTCCTGAGCTGCGTCTTCTGGAACCTGCTGGTGGACATGAGCGAGTCGGCCGACATGGTGGACTTCAATCTGAAGAAGGCCGCGTTCAAGTACAGCGAGCTGGACCTGGCCGGCGCCGGCTGGTGTATGTGCCTGCCGAGGGACGGCGGCTACCTGCCCGTCCCCGTCGTCGAGCCGGGACTGGACCCCATTGACCTTCACCTGCAGAAGCTAAAGAAGCAGCCGACGCGCACGCACGCTCAGCTGTGGGAGATGCAGCAGTCCAGATCGGCCACCGGGCTGGACGAGGTCGACGTCGGCCGGAAGCAGAAAAGGGAACACTGAGTGCTCGTTTCACCCTTTCCTTGCCTTCTGGGGTCTTTGGCCTTCTTCTTCTTTTTTTCCCTGTCATTGTATTCGGTGCATTTGTTGGTTATTTAATGGTGGAACATGTCAGTCATTGGATCAAGAGACATTCAGTCAGTATTTTGGCACTTTGTGGACGAAATTTTGAAGGGACGACCTGCAACATTGGCTTCTTTTGAAAAGAAAACTTAAATTTTTTTGTGACCGTTCTTATTCAAAGATTGATGGCATTATGTTTTTATTTATTTCGTTTTTAAATTCTTTGAAAATTGAGCTGAGTCTCGCGTGCTAATGCTTACCTCAGGCTGTTGTGAAAACGGCCCGTCAGTCCGAGGACGGTTCTTAATTGGTGTGTAAATAAACGGTAGCTTGAAAAGATGTTTTTCAGTGTCGGAGAATTAGGAATAGCCAAGTATGTCTTGCGTGTAGCGTCTGTGACGGATGTATACAGTTTGTGTATTGTTTTAATTTTGTTTATTTATTTTGATTTTGTGCAATCGGTGTACATTGTAAGACTGATAGAAAAAAAAAAAAACATGGAATGCATGTTTTGTACTGTATATGACGTTAAAAAGTGAAAAATCCAAACAAAACAGTGATTTATATATGTAAGGCGATCATTGGGGGGGAAAGCGGTCATTTTTAAACCTATCTTTTTATTCCTATCATCCACACTACACATTCAGTGAAAGGTTTTTTTGTATCTGAGTTATGCACTGTTTTTGAGCTTCCCCCAGCTCCTGCCTTGTATCAGCACTACTGTTCTTGTCAATAAAGCTGAATTTGTCTACTCGCTTTTGTCACACGTTGCCGATTGCTTCCAAAAAAAAAAGAAGCAGAGTCGTACATCAAGATGAAAAGCAACCCCGGAGGTGAAGTGACTGTCGGATCCAGACTTAAAGGTCCTGTGTGTAACATTTGGTGTTTATTGGCAGACATTTAATATACTGTGCATGCATGTGTTTGTCTGTGTTTACTTTATAATCGCTTTAACATACCATTTTTTTCTTTTTGTATCCTTGGAATGACTTTATTTGAGGAAAACTTAAGGCATTAAAACCATTTAAGAAGAAGGAGGACACGTCTGCTGTGTCTCAACAGTCGAGGCTGCATCCTCCACGTGAGCTGGAAGGAGACAGAAGTCAGACGATGTGAGAAATTAGACACATTTCACCATTTCTTCTTCTAATAAATTCTGCGGGCTGCACACGGGGAGGATAAATGTTGTCATCCTCCTGAATCGCACTTCCCTTCAAAACTTGACTGCTGCTTTATCCAAAAAATAGAACAGATTTCAACATATCGGATGTTGAATAAATATATTCCATGTTCATAGTTATTTTTAATTAGTGATTTATTTTAGTTCGTATGAATATTTTATCTCATACTGGAGTGAAGTCATATATTAATGTATGTAATTACGCGTCAGTTTGTGCCATCTGAAAAATTCCAGTGGTTTCTGGACGCTGAGAAGTTGCACGTCAAAGCCGGCGCGTGGTTATTACGGTAATGTCACTCGCGCTGTTTCAGGAAACCGGCGAATCAGCATTAACACGCAAAATCTGGTGTTCATGTACAAGGACAGTGTTTTTTTCTCAATTAATCTTCGTTTTTCTTCGTTTTCATTTGTTAATACACCATTTCAACACGCAGTGAACTGTAAATAACACAATATTAGTGAGAAAGAAGCTTTAGACTCTTGCTTAGAGAGGTCGTTAGTGTCTTGGAGAGAAGTACATTACAGGGGGCGTGGTTGCCAAATTTGCAGAAAATAAGGAATGAAGATGCTGCACTTAATGTATACCTGGTGTTACACTGTGTGCACATGTCAATAGAGGGCGCCTCCTCACCTGTCTCACATGAAAAAGAAGATAGGATCACATCAAATTTTCACTGTGTGTGTGTGTCTCTCTCTCCATGTCTCTCTCTCTCCATGGTTCCAAACAGTGTCTGATCACCCACCACTTCGATCCGCATCAGCTGTTTTTGTCTTTTGAATTTGTGTCGTGCTTTTTTTTTCCCCTCTTTTCATTAAAAATACATTTTTTCCTCTCCAGCAACCTCTGCTAAGAAGAGAATGGGGGGGGGGGGGGGATTCAGTGGCCTGAGTGCAGGATGTGCACACACCCAGACCAGCTGCGATTATGTTATTATTATAATATAGATGTGAGTGTTGCTGCCTGTTGTCGTCGGGCGAGGAAATGCACAGTTTCCCCATCTTTGTCTGTCAGATGACGGCCGTCAGCGTGTGTGTGTGTGTGTGTGTGATGCTTCACTATCAATATCAGATAATAACGTACAATTTCCTGAGGTCCTTTGAACATGGTTCACGTTGCAGCATCTGATGACTCATGTCGTCAGCAACCCACATATATACATATTTACATGTCTATATATATATATATAGATATAGTATATATATATACTCTGATTTCTTCCCAGTAAAACACGGTGAAAGTCTTCACGCTGATGGAATGAGCAGGAAGAAATGTTCAAACATACGTGCCTATATGTGGCCTGGGCCTATTATCTCTCCCTCTATTTTCAGACTCTTAATGTGTTCACCTATTAATCCTGAGTATGTCGGCGTTCATCGCCTCTGCTGAGTGTGAAGGAAAGAGAAAAACTATGAGATGAACTTTGTCACAGCTGCTGTTATTGAGCTCTGGTCGCTGGTGTCACGCAATCCCATCATGCAACAGTTGGAATGGAAACAACACAATTATTGTGGTGGTGAACACAGACTGAGTCACATGACGTCTGGAGCTCTATCATCCTTACAGTAACTCAGACTGTGATTCAGGAATTAAATAAACAAATGAAAGACGTGTGTTTCAAATGGACACACAGTGGTGTAGTGGCTCGCACTGTTGATGGAGGTAGCATGTTTGTTTGTTTTTCCAGACTCCTCCCACAGACCAAAAAGCCCTATTCAGACAGGATTCGTATTACCTGGGCACGTCATGTACAAGTACCCTGCAAAGCCTCGTCTGAACTAACAGTTAAAGCCAATTTCACACTAAACACTCCATGAGCTGTGGGGTAAAAAAGAGGATAGATTTCATACTTAGAGGCTTCGCCCACTGAATGTCATCATACAGTAAAATCCTTAGTGTTCTGTCCTCCCACTGAAGTTCTGTACGCTGTGCAGTTAAAGTTGAATCTGCAGTCTCACCTCATTAGGCTTTACAGACTGTCATTAAGAGCCAAATAGTCTCGTCCAATCTATGAGTTTGTACAATGTGAAGGAAGGTGAACCTGCTCCACTCAAACCACTGAAGCTGCAGCTGATGTGGAAGTTGTTGCCCAACGATGTGAAACTGTGTGCTGTGTCCTTCATCTGAAAATGGGCTCTGTCAAACAATGCTATCAGGGAGCATTTCTGTGTATACAGCAGCAGCCCATGGACAGACTTTATCTTGTCAAACTGAAACTTTTCATGGTCGCTTCTTTTCGTTTTTGGGTCGTACGTACAAACCTGCTGTTGACTTCCTGTGTGCAGCGTGTGGAGCTGACTGTGAACTCCTTTCATAATGAATGGTGTGAATGTAACAGGCATTTGTTTGTATTGAAAACGTATTCACTGCAGTTTAAAGTCATTTAGTTCCATTTAAATTGCATCATTTGCTGAATTTAACAGGTATTTTCCTAAGAAATGGAAACTAAAAAGAAAATAATTCTCTCATATTTACTGTTGGGGTCATTTTGGTGTCATTTAGGGAAAGACACACTGTTGTGTGTTCTCTCCGGTTTCCTCCCACAGTCCAAAAAACGTGCAGCGTTTAACTGGACACTGAGTGTGACTCTGAATATAATGTGGTAGAAATGAGGGATTTCTTGATTTATGGGATGGTCTGTACTGAAACGACGCACTATAGTGCCCTCAATGTTTTTTAATTTCACATGTCGACAAGTTTTATATTGGTATTGCGCTTAATTTAGCTCATATATATATATATATATATATATATGTATATATATATATATATATATATATATGTATATATATATATATATATATATATATATACATATATAACACAAACATCTGTCCCTCCGACCATGCAGGTACATGTCAGTGCAGTGATAGCAGGTGTGTTCTGGGTTCCCACAGTTCAATGACACACACACACTGATCACAGGTTCATTGTAGACTGGACTGTGAGTCTGGATGCTGGCCCTGGTCCAAGGTGAGCTCCGCCTCTCGTCTAATGTTTGGCTCCAGCCTCACTGCGACCCTCGGTGAATAAGTGCTACAGCTAATAGGTAGATGGCATCTTAAGACATTCACTTACAGTAAGTTCAATGGTTGAAGGGTGATAGTTGGAGGCAGTGGATGACTAAAACGTTCATATTCCTTGGTCATTGTGATCATTATGAACAGTAATCAGCAGACTCACTGGCTCCCTGATGCCATTGATCCACAGCCATGTTCTTTCCAAAGAACTCAAAGGAACTGAAAACAGTGTTTGCCAATGAAATCACTCACTTTTAAAACATCAAAAACTGTGACCAGAGCAAATTACTCATTTACAGCCATAATCTAATCTAATAATTAGCATTAGACTAAAGCTATGTATTTGGTTTTGTTTAAGTATTTAATAAATGACAAAACAAATGACCAATAGTAAGTATTTTTGGTTTTCCAGTGAATATTTGGTTGTATTTTCATTTATTATGATAATCGTCAGTCTAGTTGCAGCATGACGTTCTCTCGTGTCTCGGGGAGTTTATTGTTTATCACGTGTGTTCATCTGCGTTACTAACTCTCCTGTCAGTGCCCTGCAATCACCTCATTCCTCTCACCTGAGCGTCCCCGCCCACTTCCACACCTGGCGCTCGTTATCCTCATCAGCCAAATACACCCTCTGTCAGGTGTTCATGTGACGTTCCCTGCTCTCATTCTGCTGGTTTTACTGGGATTTTCTGAGCTCCTCTCCCTCAGTTTAGTTATTTTAATACTTTAAATAAATGTTAGTTTTAGGACACTCTGAATTTGTGCTTTTGGGTTCAGTGCTTTCTCTCCATTTGTTTATTATGTTCCACTGCATTGAGCTTTCATGGCCACAGAATACAAAGTATATATATATATATATATATATATATATATATAAGTGATGTATAAATAATCAGCTCAGCTATATAACCATACTTTAACCTTCAAACCTTTTTTTAACCAGCAGTGTTTCCCGAGCAGCGTTCTATCACTTTTTCCACAACGCCGCACATTAGGCTGTATTGACCTACTGGTACAGTATATCGAAGGGTTTTCTCTCTGTGGACGGTGACACAACTTCCTGCCTGGAGCTCACTGCTGAAGCCTACTTTGCCTATTATTGCACCAGGCACCAGAGAGAGAGGGAGAGACAGGGAACAGAGAGACAGAGAGGGAGACAGGAGAGCCAGACTGACAGATAAATAGAAAAGATCTTTTCTCTTTTCTGAGTTTGGGCCTCTCAGTAGTTTGTTGGAGCTCCACTGGCATGTATTCGTTGATGCAACCCTACAAGAAGCAGCAGCAGCAGCAGCAGCAGCAGCCTCTTCTTCTATCACTCATCCCAGCTGACATCTGATCCAGGTAGGTTCAAACATCCCTTTGTTTTAAGGTTAAGTCCCTTTTTTGGGAGGTTTATGTGGTGTTTCTTAGCTTTGGGTCTTTTAAGTGTAAATGTCATAGTGTGTGGGCAAAACACTGCATGTGTGGTGTCTGGAATATCAATCTCAGCTGTTTGTGTTTGAAGGACACCAGTGGTGCTGGTGTCGGCGGCTTTAAGGACGTCATGGTGGCCAGTTGAAATGTTTTAAAGTATAAAGCAATTGAACTATTTGGCTTGAAAATCATTTAAAATGATTGTCTGTCGTGTCTTCATTTGCAGCATGTGAGTTAACAACATTATGTCACCACTATTTGAAATGTTCCAGTCTCAGAACTCAATCCTGTGCAGCCATCTATGGCACAGGTTTCTCAAACATAGGCACTTTTGAGGAGGACGGTACGTAAAACACAAACCCCACCCTGTCATCCTCTGGGTACCAACAATAACCCAGAACATCATGAAGTAGAAGGATGTCAAAATAATAATTGACAGTTCAACTGTACAAAGCTTTTTTTTTTGTTATATCTAAAAGAAAAGCATCATTAAAACAACTTCAGTTGTATCTGCCAAATTTATGAGGATTAAAATTAGTTTATCTATTTTATATGTATCCTCCTCTTGAGGGTCAATCCAGGGCAGAAGGTGAGGTCCGCCTTGGACAGGTCACTCTCTAGAACGTCAAATGAACCCGCATGTACCCAGAGAACCCACGCACACATGTGGAGAACATGCAAACTCCACACAGGGGATCCGAACCCGTGACCTTCTTACCATGAGGTAACAATACTAGCCAGCGAAACACCGCGTGGGCCCTGATAATCATCAGTGGCACATTGATGTTAATGATCGTGTGACATTTCAACTTCCGCACTCACGTCCATCTTAATAATGTCACACATGTATTATGTTATGATTATGGTCAGTTTTACATTATGGATCAAAAGTCAGGTCAGAGTTTTGGCTTTTGGCACCAAAGTCTCCTAAAATGTTATTGCTTAAATTCTGTAAAACTCATTCAAGCAACCGTGCACCAAAGTAAAAAAACTATATATATATATATATATATATATATATATATATATATATATATATATATATATATATCATTAAAAAGTATTTCAAAATTTCCTGAAAAGTTGATGAAATTAATATTTAATTTGTTTCAACCTTCTGAAGCAAAGAGCTGCCCTCATCCTAGTAAATGTCATTTCTCTTTTACTTCATCTCCACTCAGATGTGGCCATAATGCAATTTAATCCCCAAATGTATTAGAAATGAAACTGAAAGTTATAATTAGCTCCAACTTCTTTGCGTTTGACAAGTAGGTTTAGTCTAATGCTTTATTATATATAGATATATATAGATATATAGATATATATCTATATATATATCTATATATAGATATATATATATATATATACGACCACATTTATTTTCTCAGTCTCACTATAAAATACAAGCAGGATCACTTACACTTGAACAATCGTGGGACTCGACACTGGAACTATTTAAGGTGATGGGTAACACCTGTGTTTGTTCTCCTATGGCTGCTATTACATCAGATGCATTCATGGTAGAGCGTTCCATGCATGTTGCGTGAGTTTAATTCACTTAAAGCTTGTTTATGTATAAGACCGACGTTCCATCACATCTTTCTTTTCAAAAGGCCCAAAATCACAGAATTTGACGGACACAGAATCCTAATTTTCCATCACGTAGCCTCACTGGTCGATGTTGTCAGTCTTAAAGACAAAAACTGACAGCTTGACTCATATTCCTTATGTTTTGCCCTTTCAGCCTGTTGGTGTTTGGCACCATAGCGGCGGATCACATTATCCCTTGTGTGTGTGTGTGTGTGTGTGTGTGTGTGTGGTGGGGGGGGGGGGGTGAGCGCATCGATCAGCCCATGAGGGAGTCAGCCTGCAGCTCTCGCTCCAGCTGCCCACTGGGTGTGAAGGACACTGATGTGACAGCACTAATTACCGAGACAGGAAGCCAGCGCCGCACACATCCACAGCGGCCGCTCAGCTCGGCTTTGCTCGGCTAAAGTCGTTCTCCAGCAGCCACTTTACATGTCTCATCCCTCTGCGCTCAACGACAGTGTCATGCCAAAATGAGATAGTGCCCACACAAGAGACATGTCAAGAGACATGTCAAGAGACACTAACCGCTTTGCCTCATGGGATTCAAAGACCAGATTTAACAGCAGTTTTAATCTCAAACTAAGTTTCGCATAATCTTCATTGTTTAGTAACAAACAAAAAAACAGTGGCAACATAGCATGTATATTAATTGAATTCAATGAATCATGTGGTTTATTGTACACACCTCCTAATGTGTTTCTTCTTCATCTAACATTAGGTTACAAGTTCTGCATATAGAGCAATATTCATTTATATGGATATGAGTCCGTTTAGCTGTTGAAGTTTAATATTTATTTACATTTAAACACTCTGCCGTCTCCTCTGAGAAGTGTACACCTGACAAAATACTGAGCTCTCAAAGTTACACCATTATCACCAACGTTAAAATGCACTGGTGTAAATCAGTCCATTCAACTGAATTCTTCTGTAAACCCCAAAACTTTCCACATGAGGACTGTTTTCATGTTACAATTACACAAATAAAGCATTCATATTTATTTCTTCATTATTTTTAATAGATATTTATAATATTAATTAATTCATTTCTTCATAAATCTACATATTCAAGTTTCAGTTGACGTCCCCCCTGCTCCTTAGGTCTATAATCTCTGTGACCCTTCACCAGCAGGAACACGAGCGGCCTTAAATGTAACTGCTGGTTTCCAGGGCTGAATTAGTGCCACATGAGATCAGCTGTTTTAATCATGCACATTTCCATCGACTCGGCCTCTGCTGTTAATTATTTCCACATCGATCTGTACTGTAACCCGACACACAGGTCAGTGCACAGGAGCTGCTGCTGCTGCTGCTGCTGGCATTCCTCATATAATCATCCATACATGTGTGTCACTACCACACACGCGCACACACTCATGTACACAATCAACACACTGACGCTGTGTTGTGTTACATGTGCCTGAGATTTCGTTAAAAGGACTAAAACAAAGTTTCTCATGGCTTTTAATGAAGCGTGCTGCTTTTATACTCGTATATACTATAGTGCACTATGAATAAAATTCATGATGTGAATTTATTATTACAATTAATAGTGAGTGTCTTCCTCCTCCCCGACCATGTGGAAAAACTGCCTCTCTTCTCCTTTTCCAGGATGAACCATGGAGACCGAGGGATGGGCGCCTCTCACCTTCGCTATGAGGAGGAGGAGGGTAAGTGTGTGTGTGTGTGGGGTTCATATCCTGGCTTGATCCATCACAGCCTGGCCCTTTGCAAATAGAAACAGGAAATTGAGTCATTACACCTATTTGGATCTTAATATTATCATGAGACAGCTGATTCATCACAGCCTCTCTAGTTTCTAATTGGTTCCAAGAGTGTGTGTGTGTGTGTGTGTGTGAGGAGGGTTGTTAATGGGCTGCAGATGAGGAGGCAGGGTTTCTTACGTGTTCATGTGTGTTCACGTGTGTTTCAGTGGTTCGGGGAGTCGTATGCAGACGTTTGACTGATTTGTTGCGCGTGTTCCGCAGCAGATTTCTCAGCTCCGTGGCTTCATCCAAACACGGCGACATATTGCGTTGCATTTCCCCGTCGTCAGCGTATTCCACGTGGAGCTTTGAGCGTAATTAGTGTCACAGTCACTCTCTAATTGCCAGCAGATGATCAGACTCACATCGCCCAGGTTTTTGTTTTGCAGAATAAAGATTATAAAGCCAAACAAACTGGAAAGGAAAGCGAAGATCTGCGTTTCTCAAAGGGCCTGATTTGCTTTTGTTTGGCGACTGTGCCGACAGAGGATACGGCTGTTATTAACGAGCAGACACGAGATAAAATGCAATTCATTCAGCGTCTGTTAAGAGTGGTTTAACATTCATGAAAGCACTCCTGTGTGTATGAGACATTAATGAAATATCTCATCACACAATCTGCGCTAAAGTGTCACTCAACTATTTTGGGGTCTTTTCATTAAACTTTCATTTAAGTGTCTTGTTTTTGGGAAATTGCTTTCTTATTACCTTTGTGTTCCACGCCGTCTGTTAGTCTCATCTGTTTATTAAACCAGAGGAAGAACACATCAATGAAAGGGCTGAGATAGTGTGGCAGAAGGTTCTAGTTAACTTCCTGGTCATTACCAGTTAACCCACAGGTTATCCAGGTCACTCAAGATGTATCCAGTACTAGTAGGTACATAAAATGAAGTTGTGATTTGTTTATCAAGTGAGTTACTGAAGCCAACTGAACGCATCACTGTTTTCATATTCCCGCTACTTTGTCTCGTCTACGTCGTATTACGCTATAATCCTGTGTCCCGCCCACTCTTTTTCATTGGCTGTTGGCAACATGAGTTTGCAGTTGTGTCCAGAGTCGGCTCAAAACATTCAAACATGTTTGATTGACTGTGACTGAGGTCAGGTTGGGTCTGTTATCCTCACACACCTGCAGATTCGTCCTCAGTCTTTACCCACTGACATGCCACTGACTGGGCTGACTGGTGTAGACTCTGTGTAGAGTCTGGTGTAGATTCGTAGAGGTGTTTGAATTGCAGAGGCAACAGTGGAGCACTGCTGCATCCGTCTGTTCACAATTCCACTAAAACAAACTTTTTACCTTTCATTTTGGTAAGAAACAAGACAACAGAAGAGATGATTGGTCTTGGAATGACTTGAAATATGCAGGCACTTCAAAATAAATCACTAGGACTGTCATAGCATTGTACATGATTACATGAAATACCGTCGTAACCATTTAAACAACCATTTATCCTAAATGACATTTTAATTGACAAAATTAACTGAAATTGGCACATATTTACAGAATGTGACTGCTGTCCATGTTTGTCCCTCAGACCATCAGTCCATCTACATTGGCGTCCCCGTGCCGCGAGGCTACCGACGCAAGCGCAGGCGAAGGCGCTCCAGCCGCGAGGTCCCTGACGTGGACGTGGACGTGGACAGAGACAGACGATACAACCACCACAGGCACCACGAGCACGACCAATACCGAGACGTGGACATGGAGGAAGGACTCGTGGATTTGAACCAGCAGAGTCTCCAAGACATCAACCGCACAAGTGAGTCCAGCAGCTATGAGGGGGTTTGAAGAAGCAAGAAGACCTTGTTGTGTCTCAAGTTCAGACTTTAAAGAATTACTATTTGACATCTGGTTATCACTATGCCTTCCTGAAGTTGTGAGTGGGTGAACTGGATGTCAATCCTCGACCTTTGTCGGAGTGCTTCTTGGATGAGTTGGTACGACGCTCGGTATCGTTACTGGTCTATTACTGGATCAGATATGGGAATAATGAAGGCATAGAAAAACGTAAAAAAGCAGATACAACACAAAAATCTTTAATATACTGTATATATATATATATATGTTGTGGTTATGGCTCGCTCGTAGATGCACCAGCACAAATGTCGGATTGTTATCTGATACTTTACCGTAGATAGGTTGTGATTTTGGTACCAAAGTACTAACGAGTATTACTTACTTTTAACTACACTTCACTTCAATAGTTACAAAGTGTGTGTCAGTGTTTCCAATTGTTGTTGTCGAGCTACTTCATCGTCAGTGCTGTAGTGTTGTGTGTGTGTGTGTGTGTGGGCTGCAGTTAACCCCACAGTAATGAGGTTAACCTGTGGATTGGGTGGGACGGCGATCATTAATATTTCACGTTAGAAATAAGTGGGTTGTGAGCAGGTGATAACATGCATTATTGATCAGGACGATCGGGTCTCTCAATTACATGAAATAATTGGTGTTGATATGTAAAAGGTGGATAATCAACATGTGCCCACAGTGTCATGTGACATCAAAGCTGATCCACACAATAATATTAAGTGTGTTTTTAAAAAATGTAAATTATCGGACATTTAATTTTTTTTAGACAAAGTCAAAGAGGGAGGGCCGACACCAGTGATTGGTTCAGTAACATCATCTGTTTCTACTTCATTTTGCTTGAGTTGAGGTATTTTATTTACAAACTGCTCCATGTTTCTCCGCAGCCCTGGTAAACCAGAGGAGGAAGAAAATACTTTGTGTGCTGAAGTGGTCATTTTTTGACTAGGGCTTTGAAAAAGTAAAATATTGCACGACAGGGACATTAAAAGCCGACAATCATTAGAATTTCATTGACAAGTTCAGATATTTCAAGGGAATTTTGGCACGAGGATCATAGTAACTGACTGACTCATCTGAAGTGAGATCAGTGGGTTTCCTTGTCATGGATGTGGCTCACTTTTAACCTGGCTCGGTCACTATGGCAACAACCAGGTTCTGTTCAGAGTTTTAGCTTGAAATCAGTTCTAAAACAAGTGCTGCACTTCACCTAATCAGCCTCTTTAAACATGGTTTCTTCTTCTCTGTGATATCGACTGGGTTTAGGTGCAGGAACATTGAAAATCAACCATCTGTGGAAAATTCACTAACACAGATCATCTGTGTCTCAGTGTGACATTAATATGTGACAAGCAATGCATTTAGATTCATATCAGAGCCGCTTTTAGCTGCAATATTCTTTTAATATTCTTCTACATTATTAATTACTTGGAAGCAATCGGCCCATTTTGGGTGAAATGACACATGAAATGTTTTATGTGAACACACACACACACACACACACACAGAGAGCCTGAAGAGAAAAACCTGGGTTGACAAAACAAATTGATAACCACTGTTGTGATCCTCAGTATCGCTGACCTGAGGTTGTTTTTTGTTTTTTTGTTGAGTCGGCTCATTCAAAGAGAGTTTGGCTCTGTTGAACATACTTTATAGTGCAGCCCGGTGGTCGAGGTGTTTCCTCTGAGGCTTTCTGCAAGGTCCAGTTCTGACATCAGTCTGCAATTTTTCTCCCCTTTTAACTATGTCCTGTCAAATAAAAGCAAAAAAAAAAAGCATCTTCAAACAAGAGAAAGCAGCTCAGGTTCCTGCAGTGGTGTCAGCACACTCTACTCTCTTAACCTAAACGTTACTAAACGTTAGCAGTTGTTTTAAAGAAAAATTCTAATTTGTGTTCCATATCTGGATCATCACCTTTGACCATAACCCACGGCCACAGGTCGTCTCATCCAAATCAGTCGTCTACTTTTTGACTTATGCTGAAAAAAAAGGCAGAAATAATCTGTTGTCCAGGTAGAATAACCGATGTTTTCACTCTGATCTGACCTGAGACTCCATCACCATTATTCTACTGTAAAATCCCAACCATAACCAACACACACACACACACATATGAGGAGTACATGTCGTGTTCTGGTCCAGAAAAACAAATGGCCTCTCTTCCAGTTACAGTGATAAATCGTGGAATTACGGCGTCATCTCTCTTTACATTAGAGCAGCGTGAGCTTAGGCCTGTATCTGTCTTTCTAACTGAGCTGCTGAACTTCATGGTTCAAATCCATCCCACTGAAAGATGTCTGATTGATTTCCATCATCATGTGCCCCCGTTTGGAAAAGACAACGTATAAGTGGATTTCCCTGCTGCTGTCAATACAGCGCTTCAATATTATGGATCTCCGGTGGCATTAATAGCCTCAGCCCATGTACAGTCATCCACATACAGGTCAGTTCCATACGCTCGCAAACCCACGTCCAGCTCACATCTCGTTCCCCTGAAGCAACAACATCCACAAACACGGGGTTCAAATCAGCGTCCGTACAGCAACATATCTGCTCCCTTTAAAATTTAAAAAGTCAGAAAACACGTCCTCATCCTCTCATTCATGTCTTTTTTGTATCATTTTGTGAACTGATTCAGACTCGTGCTTTGTTTCAACTCATCATCCAACCCAGGAATGTCCAAAGTCTGGCCCGTGGGCCGATCACAGCCCGCGATGTGATTCTATAATGTATTAACCGTAATCTGACAAATATTCTCTGGTGTTATCAAGTGTCTCCAGCTGCAGAGCGACTGCGTTACATCCTGAGTGAGGACGACGACATGCGCACGCCGACTCTCTTCACTGAGATGGACACGCTGCAGAGGGAAGGAGACGAGCTGGAGTGGAAGGAGTCTGCCAGGTGACGTGTAACCCTAACCCTAACCCACAATTACACACTACGCCGTAGAGACAGTCTGAAGCTTTGTGATTCTCTGTCTGGACAAAATGAAACTAACTAATATTTCAAGTATTTTAAAGAGAATCCCATTTCTCAATTTGAGTTCTGAGAGCCAGGTTTTCATTGGAGAGATTAGCGACCTTGGCTACACGCTTTGAACCCTAAGGCCTTGTTTAGACTGCAGCCCCAATCTGATTTTTTACTTTATCCAGATTCTATCTAGCTCTAGTCTGAACAGCTAAAAAACACATGAGATCTGATTTTTCCACCACATGCAGCGGTGGTTTTGAATGTGGCTCTGATCTGGATTTTTACTGATCTGTTTCAATCTGAAGTTGTCGGTCGCTCAGATGCGTCACAACAACAATGATGTAGAGTTAATTTCCGGCGTGTTCAATGATCGACACAGTGGAAGACAATAGTTTAAAAATCAGAAGTTAGTTTGAAACGTGGCTCTGAATGTACCACAGTTTAAAAACCACAGATTTAAATCCCATTTAAATCTTTTCTCTTCTGTCAAACGCTGAACTTTAACATCAGTTCACATTATTCATTTAATTGTATTATTTGCAGTATTCCTGTCTGTAAGTGAATTCTACTGTTCTAAAAACCCATTCAGCAGTTTGATGGGATAAATGCTCTGCTGCTGTATACACATAAACGCTCCCGTGGTCAGGTCTGGTAGTATTGCTTCACAGAGCCTGTTTTCAGACGGATGCGGCAAAAAAATCACCCAAAGTTACGCACTGCAACTTTAAAATATACTGCAGTATAAGACCAAGTGCTGAGTGACCTGAGGCTAACGCTCTACTTTACATTCACACCACGTCTGATGCCTGAAAGCCACAAACTCAGACTTCAGGCGTCCACTGATGTGTTTATTCCTCACCTTCTCTTTATTCCCCGTGTGCTCCGTCTCCTTCAGGTGGGTGAAGTTTGAGGAGAAGGTAGAAGAGGGCGGCGAGAGGTGGAGTAAACCCCACGTGTCCACGCTGTCCCTGCACAGTCTTTTCGAACTCAGGACATGTCTCCAGACAGGAACGGTGATGCTGGACCTGGACGGCTACTCAATGCCTCAAATAATTGGTGAGATCTTCGTGGGGCTTTGTCTCATTCCTGATCATTCCTCATCAAGTGTGAGAATCCAGTGGATTCTGGGAATCTTCCGCTGTCATTGTAATAAAGAATCATCATTTGGATGGATGGATGGATGGAGGGATGGAGGGATGGAGGGAGAGATGGTAGGGGGGTTGAAGATAGACTTCAAACTGGAAGTGACAACAACAGATTTTATATCCACAGTAATCATGACATAAAACTAAAAACCAAGGATTTGATGTAGCCCTTGTGTTCCAGCTGACAGCTGCTTTCTGAGTCTCTCACACACACACACACACACACACATGAACGTGATGAGGTGCAGCTGTGAGTGAATAAATGAGCACGGATCAAAGAAGACGACAGAATAAACTTTATTAACTGACGTCGCACAGTAAGTTTTTTACAGCCTAAAGGCCTTTGAACGTCCATGATGATGCAAATAAACAACACAAAAGTGTGAATGACTGATGCATCCTCACTATTCATACAGACTGACAGATTGGTAATTAATTGATCGAATTGAAAGCTGGGAATCGGCTGTGTCACCGCAGCATGGCGGCAGGCGTCAAACAAACTCTGAGCAAATGACAAAAAAAGTCTTTTTACTGAATAAATAATAAAAAGAAAAGCACAGCCAACACTGAAGAAGAGAGGAACACTTGCTCACTTCAGAAATGTTATAACTTTAATATTTTAAAGTCTTTATCAAAAGTATGAAGATCGGTTTGATTCAACAGGCTCTCCATTAATCCATGATGATGATGATTATACACACGCCTGAGGGATCTGGGCTCCGTTGCAGAAAGCAGGATTAGGGAAAACTCAGATTATTACACCTGAAATGATGGAAACTTAGATTTATTGTCATTCAAACACGTTAAAAACAAAGGAAGGAGATTCTCTACCCACGTCCACCAGCAGAGTAATAACAATGCTTAACTAAGTAATGCATTGCTGAAATAGACCCTATGAATGAATGAATGAATGAATGAATGAATGAATATATAAATAACGTCTGGGAAAAGCTGCACTTTAGCCTTGTTGTTCTGGCTTTGAGGCTGCACAGCCTTTCGCCTGAAGGCAGGTGAATAGTTTGTGTCCTGGGTGGAGGGGAGGGGGGGTACCGCTCCACGTTCTCCGAGGAAGGGAGGCTGAGGTTTCTCAGGTGCAGAGCAGGAGGCGTACCAAACAGTGAAGGAGGAGGATGTCAGTAAACCGCCACAGACTGAGGCCGGCCCACAGGTGTTGGTGGACGTCCCTTAGGATGCTGTTCCACCATTAAAGAGTGCAGGAGTGTAGCCAGTCCTCTTAAAGTCTGCAACTATCTGCTTAGTCTTCCCCACATTGACACATGGATTGTTCGTTCTTCCACCTGAACACAGACTCATTGTTGACCAGTGAGACGCCTTGGGGTCCTAACAGATAGTGGCCTGTTTGTCAGAGGATTGTGGATCCAGTTGCAGAGAGAAGGTCAAAGTCCAGACCGCAGCAGTTTACGGACTAAAGTCTGCAGCTGATGGTTCAATGCAGGACCGCAGTTTGACACAGGAATCCTTGCTCTCCAGGTGTTTGAGACGAGTGAATGACAGCTGATGCTGTGCAAGCATAGTGATGAGGGTCCAAACCGAGGGTTTGAGGGTTAGGTGAGGACCACCAGACGATTGACAGTCATGCTTTTCACAGCTGAGGTTTTAGGATGTGGAACAATAGTAACAGGCGAGATTTAAAAAAATGTCCGTCGACATCCCTGTGAGCTTCCTGAGCTCAGTCTCTCAGGACAAGTCCTCATGTATCCTCAGTGTCCTCAGTGTCCACCCCCGTCTGTTGCTGTACGTGTGGTTCTTCTTTCTCCTGGTTGCCAAGAAGACGTGAACAGCTACAATATACACAGCTGTAAACACCCAGGGCAGGTGAAACAGCTGGCCTCATTGATAATGGGGCTGCAATGTATGCACCAGCCTTTGTTGGTGAAGACACAGAGGACAGATGGTTACGGTCAGCTCAGAGGAGAGAAATGCACAATAGTTGTGCGTTTCTTCAGTTGCCGTCGCGTTAGGTCCATCTTGTTAACTAACAAGCAGACGTTGGTTAGAAAGAGCACCAGAAGTGCAGGTCTGTTGTTAGACTTTATCGTCTCTTTTGTCTCTGCGCTCACTGCTTCCTCTTCCCCCCTGAGCTGATGTGTCTTACTCCTCCAAGCTACTGTACTCCTTTTTTCTTCTATTGCCATGGCGACTCTTAGCATCAGGGCTCTACTCCTGCTGTCTTTTTAGTGGTGGTGCTTTAAGTGCAGGTTGTGCTGAGAGAATATTGACGCGTCCTTTATTTAGCGCTCGCAGGAGTCAGTGGGCGACTCGAGTGAATTCAAAATGAATTACAGGTCATGATAAATTAGTTTGAACTTCATTTTCAAACAGCCCGACTGCACAGACTCACACACGTTATCACTAGTGTTATCATAAACTGTGTGTTCCATAATGTGTTGCATTCAATTTGCTGTCATAAACAGTAAAACACTGGTTCTATACAGAATCACTAGGTCCATCACTTATGAGTTTCTATTTATTATTACTTATCTTTACTTGTTACATATTTACATTTATTTATTAAATGTTTACACCGTATTTTGAATTAACCAAATGTAATTTGTGAATTATGTGTCTTTTCCAGACGACATCATTGAGAGGCAGATAGAGGAGGGCATGATATCCCCTGACCTGAGAGAGAAGATCAGTTTTGTCCTGCTGAGGAAACATCGGCACCAGACCAAGAAGCCAATCCACCGCTCACTGGCCGACATCGGCAAGTCCAGCTCCTCCACCAGTGAGTCTCCGCCGTTCTACGCCCTTAGACTATAACCAGACACCTGCAGGACTGTACTGGCTGCTAACATGCATCCTGAGTAGGGTCGCAAAACGGTGGAAAACATTATAGAAACCTTCCATGGGAACGTTTGGGAATTTTGGAAATATTCCAAATGGGAAGCAATAAGAATGAACTGGACATTTTGGATAATTGCATGCATGCAAAATTATACAATTAAAAAAACATGACACAGATTAATTTGTGAGATCAATTCTTTCATTGAACAACAAACATGAAAACAGCCTCCCATATAGGGGGTGTGGCCACAACAGCCCTGCAGTAAGTAGTGTTCTATGTGCCTGTTATTGAGGAATATTGATATTCAACTATTTTTGCATCAATGTATTATTTACCAAGTATATTTAAATTCCCAACCTTAAATTGTGAAAAAAATTCTAGTTTATTCCAGTTAATTTCCATTAATTCCCATGGAAAGTTTCCAGAACTTTGCAACCGTAATCCTGAGAGGTCTGATGTGCATGTGCAGTTAGCACATAGTTATCAATAGTATAACTGTATAGTAGAGTTTGTGTTTGTCGCGTGTAAAACGACGTCACAGCAGTTTCATGCAGCCGTGCTATGATGACTCCGCCCACGTTGAGGCGGTGCTATAGTAATGGAGAACGAGCCAAACTGTATGGTGGAAAAGCGACATAAGCATTGATTTGTTTGGAATAATAACTTTGATCTAATGCTTTACTTCCTGTTACAGCAGCTTGAGTAACAGTTGTGTGTAACACTGTCTGCATGTGATCACATCCCTTCGGATCGACGTTAAGACCAGGTCTGAATGGAGCCCAAGATCTGCTCAAACTCACATAACAGGTCTACAATTCCCTTGAGTTTGAGCACAGACAAAAAAGCAGAAAATTGTTTTATTGACCTTTTCTAATGATCATGTGTGTCATTTTAAGCCGGTGTTGCAGTAAATGACGAACACATTGTTGTTTCCTGTTTCCATACATGAATGATAACATGTCATCACATTAACACTGTGCATGCCTGAGACAGAGCAATGCTTACCACCGATTGGTTTATTTTGGTCCCACATATGAGTGTTCATTATACATATTGACATGGTAAATAAATGAACACAGTCCTGAAGTCAACAAGGCTCATATCCTCCTCGGGGAGTGCATTAATGTTTGATGAGTTAATTACCGCTGTGGCATTTCCTCACCTCATCTCATGGACACTGTAAATGCCAACGCATCCTCTCTAACTGTGTCTTTCTCTGCTTCCTGTCCCTTTATAGATCGAAATGTAGGTCCTCGAGGTGGACCAGGACCAGGACCAGGACCGGGGTTAGGCCCGGGGCAAATGGCTAACCGATCCACAGAAGACCTCAGAATGAAACAGCAATCTGCCAACTATGGCCGCCTGCGTGAGTGATTGCTCTGCAGTATCAGTATCCGTGCACCATTCAATGATCTTGGAATGATTTTTATAGCGTAGATTCTTGTCAGGTTTATCTTCAACAAAGTGAAATTAACAGACGTGGAGATGCTTCAGTGGCTTCTTCATATTTAAGGCTTTTAGTCACAACACAATTCCTTATTCCTTGGCAGAGAGTGGAATGTGTCCCAAGGATTTTATGTTGTTTTTACTCTTTTTTTTCCCCTATAAATATATAAAATGAAGTCATGCTTAATTTATCATGCATAATATCTATTGGAAATGGCTGAATCTATTCAAAGCAATATTACGTGCTACAGAAATGGCAGTGGAATTAGTTCTTGTCATGATTTATACTTTGAATTCAGTCGTAGCTGTGATTCATGACACTGTCCCTGTGTTGTCTTCCAGGTCATGCTCAGAGTAGAAGTATGAATGATATCGCAGACACTCCCAGCACAGACCAGGTAAGTCGTCGTTACAGATCATTTAAAAATATGATCCACACAAGAGTAATTACAGGCGCCACGTGTTTATCTGCACAGTCTCTGCAGGACACACTCATTTCTCACTGCGGTGAGCCTGAGTTCTGTCCTGAGAGGCGTCAATCAATCATTCATTCATTGCAGCTGCCAGTGAAGGTGACGGCCAGTGATGGACGAAGCGTGCAAACACATAACTCACTCACTCATTGTTCTGGCTGATTGTCATGATAGGGTTAAACCCCGGTGACACATGCCTGAGCAGTTACAAGGGCACGTTGTTGTTGTTGTTGTTGTTGTTGTTGTTGGGATGTCAGCATCAAGTGCCTTTCAATTCAGCGGATAATATAAAATAAACATTAACGAATGGGAATTTGTTGAGGAGTGTGCGATGTGGGCTGTGAACTTGCTTTGTTTGTGCAGCTATGAGGGTGTACGAGTGCCGCGTGTTTGTTTCAATGACATTCGCAGGCCTTCACTGGGTCACATGTGCCAACACAGAGATGACAGTGTGCTGCTGTGTGTATTTGTGTGCGTGTGTCAATATTGAGCTGACAGTGAGAGAGAGCGTGGATCTCATTGTCTCAGGCCGCGTGCTCGGCCCTCACATGCAGCAGCACAGTCGGGCTGCGGGTTATTGGCAAAGCTCTCCATCGCTGAGTGTTGTTGTTATTTTCTGCCACACCTTTACACACAGACACACACACAGACAGACAGACAGACAGGTCAGGTTAGCTTGATAATGCCATTCCTCTGTTTCCTATGTGTGGATACATTATGGTGACGTCGCATCGCCAGACATTTTTGACGACACTTCACTTACTGTTTTTACTTCCTGTAGCTAAAAAACAAATTCATGAAGAAGATCCCTCGAGACGCAGAGGCGTCCAACGTCTTAGTGGGTGAAGTGGATTTCCTCAGCAAACCCTTTGTCGCCTTCGTCCGCCTGGCCCAGGCCACAACACTAGGAGGTCTGACTGAGGTCCCGGTTCCCACCAGGTGAGATGATCTACAGTATCCAACACTTCTTTTTTACAGACTCCTGCCGTCGGCGTCTCACACGTGTTTTGTTGCTGCACAGATTCCTCTTTATTCTCTTGGGGCCCCAGGGAAAGGGCAAGTCGTATAATGAGATCGGCCGAGCGATAGCAACCCTAATGGTGGATGATGTAAGTAGCTTCTGCATGTTTGTTCTCTTTGTTAGACAACTCACTAATGATGTCACGGAAAAAGAGAGAGAGTGTCTTTTCCTAAACGAAGCCGGTGTGGTTTGTGCATGAGTTAAATGACACAAGCAAGTGATGCTAATGGTTAAGCATCTGCTGTCAGGGTCAGGGTCAGGGTCAGGGTTAACCCATGGTTTGCTTATGTTTGCTGTTGAGATTGTTGTTGTGAATGCAGAAAGAAATAAGAGGCTTGGACTACGCTGGGTTTCCATCAGCCTTTCTGCACAAAAAGATTAAATAGAAGCAAAGAAATGTTTCTTTAAAGATTGAATAAACATTTTTACAGCTGCGGAAATTGGAAATCTTGGTTTTTTTTTATAATAAATAAATGGAATAAGTGCAATGAAAACATATGCATTGAATCAAGGATGTTTAGTCACTCGCTGAACTTAGTGCAAGAAGCAAATATCAGCACAATAATAGATGAGAGTGACCCAGACACACAGGATTAGAAATGAGAATATTAGAGGGCCAGCTCAGGTTAAACAGTTTGGTGATTATACTGGACAAAGGATGTTGAAGAAAAGAGGAAGACCACAGTGAAGGGTCACAGATGATGATGAGGAGGACGTGAGGACAGCTGCTGTAACAGAAGAGATGGACATGAGGGATGGAGCGAGGTGGAGGCGGATTATCAGCTGTGGCGATCCCTAAAGGGAGAAGAAGAATAAACACTGGAAAATTAATTAACTCACAATATACTTTAGAGGAGTGGATAAAAACATAAATGTGTGTTTTCTTTTACAGACGTTTAGAACATTTGAGTAAAACTTTGTGGATGAAGGGATATTTTTTGTCAAAATCACTTTGTTTCTTTGGGTTCTGATATCAGAGAAGAGAATAACTCCAACCTTTCACATCTATGATCACGACTTCAGTTTTATTGCTGTTGAGTTTGAGTAGGTTGGGCGACATCCAGGTTTTAATCTGAAGGCAGCAGACAACTGATTGTGGGGGAGCAGGTGGAGGGTTTGTATGTGAGGGCTTCTCTATCTTCAAGAAGCTCTTGAAGATCACGCTCTTCCAAGAGCTTCTTCTGTCCTTATCCCCTGTGCTGCACCACTTCTGCACTCTCACCCTCCGTCAGTCCACTGTTCCAAGTCTTCTTCTAAGCAGCTTATTCCTCTTTTGGATAAAAGCGTCTGCTAAATGCTTGAATCTAAATATAAGTGTAGTGAGATATAACTGGAGGTCGTCAGCATAGGAGTGGACGCTGAGGCGGTGGCGGCGGATGTTTCAATAACAAAGGCTTGCTGGATTTATTCCTGTGCATGAAACTGCAGAGTTTTAATTGACACATTTGTCTCTTTAAGTGTTTTTAATTTAACTTTTAGTGTTCACTTAACATACAGTTGTTGCAGGCAGACGTGTAAAATCTATTTCCAGTTATTAGCTGGATTTGAGTCATTCTCGGAAGTTGGCAGCATAGAGCAAATGGCTCCAATACATTAATGATTGTTCTCTGGTCTAAAATCAAGTTAGGTTGTTTGTGTGAGGAGGAAAATCAATGACGGTACCACAAACCCCTCATGGGGAAAATATTCCTTTTTCCCTCAGGCTGCAGACACCTTTTAATTTCCATTTGCTGTTCATTTAAAAATAAACGCTTAAGACTCCTTTGTTTATGGTCAGTGTATGTTGATAAAATAATCCTATTCAGTCAATGAGAGGGTGAAGTTCTCTCCCTTTATCTCTCGTCCTCACAGCTCTTCAGTGACGTAGCCTACAAGGCCAGAGATCGGGAAGACCTCATCGCAGGCATAGATGAGTTTCTGGATGAAGTGATTGTGCTTCCACCTGGAGAATGGGATCCTAAAATCCGCATTGAGCCGCCAAAGAAAGTCCCGTCGGCTGACAAAAGGTCGGAGTTTTATCAAATAACTCAGTTTACACATAAATCACAACCACAATCACAAACATATGAGGTCTGACTTTGACCAAAATCAACTTCTTTTGTTATAGAATTAGACCCATGGAATGAGAGATTAGAGATTAGATCTTAATACACAGTGTTATCAGTCAAAGCTTGCAAGCGTCTGAAAAAACCTTCAGAAAACACAAATAGATGAATGGATATCTCCTCTGCACTGCGTTACATCCTTTCTGCAGGAAGTCAGTGTTCTCCCTCAACGAGCTGGGACAGATGAACGGTACGGCTGGGGGAGGAGGAGGAGGAGGCCTGGCCGAGGACGAGGAGATGCCAGAGCAGCATGAGCTCGGAGAGGAGCTGGCATTCACTGGACGGTAGGTGGTCCAGGCCGTTTGGCAAACTGCTGAGAGGGTTGGATGGAGCTTAACCTGGCCGTGGCGTATGAAATGAAATGTGAATATAAATTACTCAAGATTTTGGCAACGTGGGAAATCGATCTGCTCATAATAGAAGCAGGCAGCCCCTAATAAGCCCTTTAAACGACGACACAAAGATTAATCCTCGGTCAAGTTAATGCTTCTTGGCTGGCAGTTTTAATTGTGCCTCAAACAACAGAAGCAACAACACTATTATTCCTCATTTAGTCTTGTTTCCCAGCAACAGCCTGAGGGAGGATTTGTGTGTATACAGCAGCAGTGCAGGGGCATGTGGGGACAAGAAGTGTTTATTCTGTCAAACTCGAAAGGGAAACTTTTTGTGTTCCAGTCATACGCCAGCCGGTTTGCATCAGTCTTGCTTTACTCGCTCAATGATGTTGCTGTCTGTCTGTCTGCCTGACTGTCTGTCTTGTCTTTGCATACAATCACTTCCTGTGTGCAGTGTGGGAATGAGATGTAAACGCTGCTGTATATACAGAATTAATCTCGATCTGTTGTGTTACATTTTGCAGAAGTTTGGTGACAGAAGGTTAAAAAAAAAAAAAACAATCCTGAAAGTGTAGATTTCAGTGGCAACAGTTAGTAATGTCACGTGTGTTAGATTCACGCTTTGACCAGCTCCATGTTGAGGTTCACAGACGTCTCCTGCAGCCAGGCTCCTTGTATCTGGAGTTTTCCCTCACAGTAATGTCCGCTGATCTGTGCTTTTTCATCTGTTTTCCTCCAAATGGGAGGAACATCATTTGCAAAATTGACGCGTGTAATTGAAGAAGACCAGAAACTAGTGATTGAGACCATTAAATCCTCAGGAGAACGTTGTTGCCTTTGTTATTGTGCATGCGAGGAAACATCCGTCACCAAACTCATGTCTCTGCATGTGTCACAGCTTCTGCGGGGGCCTGTACCGCGACATAAAGCGGAAACTGCCATGGCTGCCGAGCGACTTCTACGAGGGTTTCCACCTCCAGTCCATCTCCGCCGTGCTCTTCATCTATTTGGGCTGCATCACCAATGCCATCACGTTTGGCGGCCTGTTAGGAGACGCCACAGACAACTACCAGGTATCAATGAGTCCAAATAATTCAATGACCATAATAACCACAATATGCTTTAGGAAAGTCACCAGTAGAACTTTACAGTCACATCAAACACAGAAGCAACGCAATTGCCTGACAACAAAGTGCATAAAGGTGCACCAGTAATTAAGAAAGTATGCAGGTATTAAATAGTGTATAAAAATAAAAGTTGTAGGAATATTTTTAATAAAACACAAGGTACTGAATTTTGCACCGTGAGAATAAAATATTGCTCCCCAAATATAAAAATATAGCACATCACATTACAGTCATTGTCATATCTGTCAGTTTTTGCCGTTTCTCTTTTTCCATAAAACTTTCATGTCTATGCTTTTAAATGTGTGTTTTATAGCTTCTGTATAAAGAGCCAAACAGTCGCGGCGCATAAACCCCTCATTATAGAGATGAACGCACCTTTGAGATTCCAGTGGGGCAGAAATCATTGGCCCTGGTCAAACTGATGTGGGAAAAAAAATAATAATATATTCTGATGTTTTATTCAAATGGCATATTCTCCACACAGATGAGCCTGTTTGTGTGCGGCAGTCGCAGTGGCTCACTCTTAGAGAATGCTTATGCTTTAAGAGCGACTGTACAGTCGTCACTCACGCTGGTGTCAACAATATGTTCCACAGTTTATCACCTAGTTTCCTCAAAATATCATTTACAAAAGGTACGTCATGTTCTATTGAAGAAACGATTTTATTTATATTATATTAACATATTATTTTCTGTATGACGCAGTGAAACTTCTATATTTAGTTTGAGCCTTCTAATTCGTCTAATGGACTTTTCTGAACCTTTTTAGTTGCTCTTTTAATATCTAAAGCCAGGATAACAGTTTCTAACCAGCCTCTGTCTGCAGTCTTATATTAGAAAAGAAAATAACTATATTTTAAAAAGAGGTGAAATATTCCTGTAAAGTGGCTTAAAAACAAGGAAAAGCATCTACAACAAAGATCATTCTCGTACGTGTGTGTGTAACAAATGAATCCAGATCTTTACACATTTACATTTAAAGTCTATGGAAATATGAGTGTAGCTTGGATATATAGACAGACTTTAATCTTATGTCTTATGTTTAGTTTGTCCTGAAGTAAATCAGGTTTTCTAATCCAGATTATCAATCTTCTTTATGAAAAACAAACTGCTCGGTCATAAAATAATGCCGTCGGTTATTCTCATGTACACACACTGGCTCAGTCGTACACAGGAATAATTTGCTTGTTGACTCCATCACAGACGTAAGGCGAAAACCACCTCCTGCTTTTGACTGGTCTCTCCTAACAGGGCGTGATGGAGAGTTTCCTGGGCACAGCTCTGGCCGGCACTGTCTTCTGTCTCTTCAGCGGTCAGCCCCTCATCATCCTCAGCTCCACGGGACCCATCCTCATCTTTGAAAAGCTCCTGTTTGAATTCAGCAAGTGCGTTTTCTTCTGAACCTAATGAACCCTCAGTCCCTGGGATGCATGGTCATCCTGCAGTTTGCTGAAACTAAAACCCAGGCTTCGTCATGTTAATTCTTCACATTTATTGTTATTTGGGAAATACAGACACTTGTTCAAATGTGATATTTATCCAGAGTAAAGCGGTCCAACAGAGTTAAAGTAGAACTAAAAGAGTCTAAATTTTAAAAATCAACGTTACTTTCACTTCCATTTACATCAGAACTCTGAACCTGGAGCTGTGAGCCCTGTGAGTTCACCTCGTTCCAGCTGAGAAGTCGAGCCAACGATAACCATTTTTAGCAATACCGGTCGATTTTAATTGTAATTTCACTTTTACTTAAGTGTTTTTTTTGTACTTCACTACATTTTAAATCACATCCGTTAACTGAGTAAAAAAAATCAATCTGCACTGGAAACTTTGGTAGGGAACGATGAGGACAGGTGAATTGGTGATACTTTGTGACCTTTGACCCATTTTGACTGATACATTATGTGTTTACACACTTCAAAAACAATGAATGTGAAACTCTGACTACATTTCAAACAAGCTACTTTTCTACTTGAACTTCATACATTTAATTCATGCAAGGCATCATGGGGGATAGGAATAAGGTGGATATGCTCATATAATCCTGTTGGCATGATGGGATGTGTTTGTTTGGTATTCCTTGACGCACTCACCACATTTCTCCAACCTTCCGCTCCTCAAGGAGCAACAGCATCGACTACTTGGAGCTGCGCCTGTGGATCGGCATCCACTCCTGCCTGCAGTGTTTGATTCTGGTGGCGACCGACGCCAGTTACATCATCAAGTACATGACGCGCTTCACAGAGGAAGGCTTCTCCAGCCTCATCTCCTTCATCTTCATCTCAGACGCCATCAAGAAGATGGTGGGCTCCTTCAAATATTACCCCATCAACACCGACTTCAAGCCCGACTACATCACCGCCTACAAGTGCGAGTGCCTTGCCCCAGACCCGGGTGAGTTCATCCCTGGACTCAAAGTCACGTCGCTGATGAAAGTGAAATCTCATTAAATCTTTATAGTTGAAACTTATACGGTCACTCTGAGGATAAAGCATGAATACTCACCATTTTTACTTCGATGGTAATTCAACCTGCACACAGCGCTGACCGTGGCCTTTTGTGCTGCTGTCACACAGACGTCAGCAGTTCTGGTTGAATTCACATTTTCATTCAAGGGCAAATGTTAATACGTGGGTGGCCTCACATTCTACACTGTTCACTGTAAAACGGAATTTTTTCATCGCAATATATTGTATTTTTTTTTAAGTAAAAAAATCACATTTTTGATAGTTTAGTGAAAATGTTAAATTAGTTTTAGAAGGTTTCTTTACATTTTGCTGTGAGTAGCAAATCTGTCGCACGTATGAATGATTTTGACAGTTAGACAGTTGCTGTAGCGCCACCATCAGGACTGTTGGCCCGTGTTTGCAGCTGAGGAAGTTTGGCCTGGGAGTGGACCTGTGTGCAAAGTCTGGTCTATTATTATTATTATGCATAGGAAACTGGATTTCTACAGAACTCCTGCGATAACGTCGCCGTCGTGCAGAGGCCCCTGTGTTTTGTTGGATTTGTAATTTCTTTTGTTTTGTTTTCTTCCTCCATCTCGGTCCATCAGTGCTCAGCCACCGTCCCAGGTGATGGTTTGTCAGAACTTTCCTGTGATTTTTCTTTTGCAGTTATTTTCCACAGCCTCCCCACACACACACACACACACACTGTGTTGCAGAGCACTGACAGGCTCTGTCAGCACCTCAGAATCTAATTATGGTGCCCTGCTGCTCAGGAACCTTTTGACTACCTAACTTGTGATGTTGTTGCGTCACAGTGTTGTGAAAAGGATTCAGTTTAGCTTCAGCACTCAGCTTCAGTCATTTTATATTGCATTTATATAAAGTAGCAATAATTGTGCAGAAGTCACAAAATAGAGAGAACATTCATTTTCTTTTTGTTCATAAAGACGTTTTTCCAGATTTCACAAATTCAATCGGATTTTAAACACTTTTGTGTTTATATGGTTGGCGAAATTTAAAGTCTTCTTTTTCATCATATTGCCTAGATTGTTCTGAATAAAAGGATATAAGACGTTTAAATATAGTAATGGGAAAAAACAGCCAAAATGCTCTGTGTTCTAAGGGTTAAACTTATTTTTTATACACGCTGTTAACAGACCAAATAAATCCCCATCAACAGTTAATGAGTCACTAATACAAAACCTGATTAACTTAATACTAGAATAAATGTCTCCTGCACAAGAGTGACCGGATTCTGTTTTTCTGTGTCGCGATGTTTTCAGGTTGTTCATCGGTGCAGCTTCTTCTTGTGAATATAATATTTTTGAAGCATGATATGGTCCAAACTAAATCCTATTGTGATCATTTTGATGCACGATATGTGATATTTTGATATGATATGATGAATTTCATTATAATGCTTTTGATGCACAATTTTATTGTAATCTTGTAATGTAAAGTCAACATGTAAAATGGCTGTGATGTGTATTTGCTGAATACAAGGAACAGGCTAAAATATAATGTATCAGCAGTTATTCAGTAAAAAACTGGAAGGTTTTCTAAACTCTCAAATAATATTATTGAACGATTCATGTCTATTAAACCGTGAGAACGTTGGTTTTAAGCATCAGTTATGATGATGGTAAACAATCAGCTGTGATTTGCAGAAATAGACATCGATATATCTGTAACTGATTTGTCTCTTGTTTGTTTTTGCCATGCATTCATCACTTGGCTGCCTTCTCTTGCAAAGTGAGTACTTCAGAGTCTTCTTTTTCTTTTTCTTTTTTGCTCTCTGCAATTGTGCACTTGCTGGATTCTCATTATATTATGCATTCATTTTAGTTTTCCTTTCATTTTCTATGATTCCTTCTCTGTCTCTGTCGCTCTCTCTTTCTTCTCTTCCATTCATCAACAGTGGCTGCAATGATCTTTGATGGTTTAGTCCCAATGCCAGATAACAGCTCTAGTGTCTCTGGGGTAAGTGCTTCTTATCGTTCAGTTTTCAAGTTGAATGTGTAAAGAGTTTGTATCATTGCAGTTTTTGCAGAACGTGTCAGTGTTTTAAAATGTGCAGAAGCATATTGATGCCACACCAGAAAAGAAAAATGCCTTTGGCTCCAGCTCGCCCTCATCATATAATCCATTTTATTAATGATAATAGTAATAATTCACCCTGTTTTCTAACATAAGCAAACTATTCTACTAATCCTATCATTTCCAGATAAGAATCAAATGGAGATATGTGGGAAACGGTGTCTCATACTGCATTTCATTTACAATAGGGCTGCAAGTAATGACTACTTCAATAATAATAAATAAAATTGTCATAATATGGAAAAGCATTATGCACATGATGATGTGACTTTCCTTTTTATTTTCCTAGTGTGGCAGCAAAATGTGTCAGAAAAGGCTCCAGATATCCACTTTCTATAGGAGAAGTCTCTTTTCTCCGCTCTTTGTTTATCAACCTTTTACACACCTCCGTGGATTCTACCTTCACGTTCTTCTTGACAACTTTCACTGTCTGTGTTTACTCTCCCTCGCTCTCTGTCGACACAATCCTCTCCTGAATCCCTGTCATCTTTCCACCACCACCATCCCAGTTGAATGTGACAGCTCTCGACTGGAGCCAGCTGAGTAAGAAGGAGTGTCTGACGTACGGAGGCTCTCTGGTGGGGAAGTCCTGCAAATACGTCCCTGATCTGGCCCTCATGTCCTTCATCCTGTTCTTTGGCACCTACTCCATGACTGTGTCGCTCAAGAAGTTCAAGTTCAGCCGCTACTTCCCCACCAAGGTGCTAAACCTAACGTAATTGACACATAATAAAGACTGTATGTAATAGCATAAATCAAAATTACTGTTCTGTGAAGGTACTGCAGGTAGAGTGTGAGAAATGAACATTTCCAATTCATTTTAATATAAAATTTTTAATTTTCAACAATTAAACTTCAAATTATAGTTATTTTGGAAAAAAATTAATTTTAGTGGATTTTTATGGTCAGTTCAATGATATTTCCCTCGAAAACCTTAAAATGAAGATACAATATTACATGGCATACAGACATAGATGCTCACCTGTGGACTCTCTGTTTGTGGCTCCAGCTGAGGAAACTCATCAGTGACTTCTCCATCTTCATGTCCATAATGACGTTCGTGGGGCTCGACATGTTGATTGGACTCAAAACTCCCAAGCTGATCGTTCCAACAGAATTTAAGGTACATCGAGATATTTCCAAGTTTCCGGAGTAACCACGTACGGAGCCTCAAAGGTGACGTCAGTGGGGGAAAAAAATCACATGGCCATGAATTAATAACACATGCTATTGTCGTTTCTTACAAGTTGCAACACTGACAAAGCAAATGTTCAATATCTTCACAATAATACAGTGTAGTGTCTCTAAAATGGCTGCACGCTGCAGTTGTCTCCTCTGAATTATACCACTACACCCGTTTGGCAATAACATGCTTTTCCATGATTCTTTGGGCAATTTCTATTCAGACTATCAATTAATTTCATGGTGTAGAGCTTATAAAATCATCATAAATGTAGGTTTTCTGTTTTGTAGACGTCCCTGCGCACTCATGCTGCAGCCAGCAATTTATGCAGGGTGAAAACAAGGTTCTAGCTTGTCACAATTATATATAACAGACAATAACAAGTGTTATTAATGCATGGCGGCAAGTTATGTATCTAGAGATGTCACCTCCTGGGCTCCATAAGAAATAAGTAGCTTTTTTTTGTTACTGCTAAGTAACAGCATGGGGGGGGGTATGGCACCAGGGTGAGTTTCCATATTTTCTGATGAAATTCACAGACTATGACTTTAAAGGGAAGGAAGCGAACGTTTTTCATTCTTTACCTGAGACTTTTATATTTGCATGTTTAGAGGAATGACACCGTTAGCGTCAACTTTATCTTTAAGGTCCAGTGTGTCTGGTCTCTGGCAGCAGATTGTAACAGATCAGGGAACTGCGGTGGACTTGGTTTATCAGAGACGATGTCATTCTTTAAAATCCATCCAGGCAGCCGTCAAGATTCAGCAGCACAGAGTAACGACCTCCATAAAGCAAGAACAAAAGCAAACTATTTTTATCTTTAAGAGAATAAATGCTCATATTTCTGCCAAGAGACATTTGTAGATGTCCTGTTCGTGCAGAGAGTAACTATTTAGAGAGTAATTGTTTTTACATCTAAATGATCTTACCCTGTAGAAATTGTTCATGTACCATTGTACGCCTTAACCTCTCCCACTAGCCGACTCGATCGGATCGAGGCTGGTTGGTGATGCCATTTGGAAAGAACCCGTGGTGGGTGTATGTGGCCAGCTTTGTCCCCGCGCTCCTCGTCACCATCCTCATCTTCATGGACCAGCAGATCAGCGCCGTCATCGTCAATCGCAAGGAGAACAAACTTAAGGTTCGTGGGCCGCTGTCGTTCACCACTGAGGAACGACGCGGTTACGTTGGAATTGGACACTGAAAAGACATCGATCATCATCACAGACTCATGGGTCATGGTGAAGTGTTAGGTAGTCAGCTGACCGCATTCTTGACTCGAGAGATGGCTTAACATCACCTTGTGATACTGATATCACAAACATGAATATCTACTGATTTGTGATGCACAATATTATCAGCACAAAATCGATATCTGCTGATGTATTATCGTATGTCAGAAAGAAATCTATTTACTGAAAAATCAGCCCCCCCCCCCCCGTTTATATATTTCTATTTCTATTTCTATTACTTTGGCAAAATTGTGTTTTTAAATTTAAAATTTAAAAAGTTTTCCAATATCTGATGGTGTGATTTCGGCCAGTGTCAGACTGATCATCCCTAACTGCTGTGTCTGGTTTCCCCAACAGAAAGGCTGTGGCTACCACCTGGATCTGTTCTGGGTCGGCATCCTGATGGTCACATGCTCGCTCATGGGTCTGCCGTGGTACGTCGCCGCCACCGTCATCTCCATCGCACACATCGACTCTCTGAAGATGGAGAGCGAGTCGAGTGCTCCGGGGGAACAGCCGCAGTTCCTCGGTGTCAGGTCCGTCGTCAGTAAACTGAAAAACTGAAAACACAACTTTGAAAATGCAATATTTCAGTCTGAGGACAGAAAGTGTTTGTTGTTGAAAGTGACTCAGCAGTGTCTTCATGTATTTGTTTTGCAGAGAACAAAGAGTGACGGGGATTTTGGTGTTTGTTCTCACCGGAGTCTCCATCTTCCTCGCACCAGTACTTAAGGTACAAAGTGCCTGATGTGCTGGTTTTGTCCTACATGAACATTTCATGGCCTTTGTGTGCAAATCCAAAATCCTAAAAATCCTTATTTTTATCTTGTGTGCTCAACATAAGGATCTCATTATAACATTTATTTGAATTTTTACAACAACTTTACACTCAGTTTTTGCTGTTCCTCACTCCTATGTGGATTATTTGTCAGATCTAAGGGTAACTGAACTTTTTCAAGTGTAAACCAGTGTATATGTGTGTCTTAGTAATGTTATTAACTGCAAATCTTCACAGTTTATTACTTATACATTTACGTTTATTTACTTATACATTGCTTCACTGGTACATAGCTACGTTGTCGCGGACTCCTCCCCCTTTTATGTCGCCTTTCTCTCTCTCCGCCCCTTGAAGCGCGGCGTGAGCGTCACACAGCTGCAACTCAGGGTCCGAGTTCACTACCAGACCACGCCCCCTGCACTGCTCCCCACTCTAACTCCTCCCCCTTCTCTTCCTCATTAAGCTCTCAGCCCACGTCTTGGCATTTTTCAAAATCCGGCATAGGGCAGAGTTAGCTTTAGAAGACGGGTTCTTGGTTATCTTTGAAAGGGTTGGGGATGCCAACTTTCATTTTCCTATTTTTATTATACCTCATTATTTGCAGACATGAGTGAAATGAATAATTAACAATTAGTTAAGACAATGAATAACTGTCAGTTTAACTTCCATTAACTATCATGAATAGTGCATTTTATACAGAACCCTCAACATTGTTGTTTCGTGTCTAATTGTTTTCTTTCCTTTGCTGTTGCTCGCAGTTCATCCCCATGCCTGTGCTATATGGCGTCTTCCTCTACATGGGTGTGGCCTCGCTCAGTGGAATCCAGGTACGCTGGTGTTGTTATTGCCCCTGGACGTCTCACTTATTGCATTTCTGACAGTGGAGGCGAGAAAACACTTATTTAGAGATGCAAAGCACAAGAGAAACGTCAGAGTCACATGGAAAATAAACATCTGTGATAAGTTTACTTCGATATCACATGTTGGGTTAAATATGTAAGCTGCACATGCCCTAATTTTGTCTGGTGGTCTAATTAATATGTAGTATAACACTTTTACATGTGCATTTAGATGAGGTGGGAAGCCAGTTTAGAGCTCAGGCTCAGGTGCTCTATGGTAACTTTTCTCCAACTCATTACACGCAGGAAAAGTGAAGCGGCGACGCATACGAATCTGCCCTCAATCACTTGTGATTAATCATTCATATCACAGCTCTGCATGTGTTTAACCTTATTCCACTCAGACCTTCTGCTCCTCTCTCCCACCTCCTCCTCCTCCTCCTCCTCCACAGTTCTGGGACAGGATAAAGTTGTACATGATGCCATCGAAGCACCAGCCAGACTTTTCGTACCTCCGCCATGTTCCTCTGAGGAGAGTCCACCTGTTCACGCTGATTCAGATCACCTGTCTGGCTGTGCTCTGGATCCTCAAATCCACCTTCTTGGCCATCATCTTCCCTGTGATGGTGCGTGACACTGGATATCCTGTACGGCTCCACCAGGGAAACACTGTTCACTTCCTACAGCAGTCTGATAGCAGTGTTCGCTGTTTTGTATTCTGTTAAAGGCACATTGAGATGTTTGTGGGTCGTCTATGACACACATTCATCTTATTTCAAAGATAAACAAATGCTAATATTGTGCACCTTTTCTGATTTCATGCATTTTAAGCACATGAGATGACAAAACACTTTTTTATGAGCAAAATAATGTTATTGCTAGTTGTTTTATTTTATTTTGAATGCACTTTTGATGCTTACTGACCCAGCTGGACCCAACTGAGTTTTTAATTGAATGGCCTTGCTGTAAAGGATCTTGGGAGGATGAAAAGAACATATTTAAAGCTCAGATTTATAATCATTCATTCATCTCCGACCACTTTATCATCCACATGAGGGTCGCGGGGGGGGGCAAGGCGGGGTGCACCCTGGACAGGTTGCTCGTCCTGTAACAGGGCCACATTTAGAGACAACACAGAACAACCAACCACACTCACTCACACACCTGTGGTCAATTTAGAGTGTTCAATTTGCCTAATCCCCAAATCTGCATGTTTTTGGACTGTGGGAAGAAACCAGTGAACACACACACACACACACACATACACACAAAAATCATGTCAGTCAAGTAAGTTTATAGATAGATAGTTTGGGTTTTTTGAAGTTGGGATGTACAAAGTACTTTTGCATAGTCGGCCAGTAAAATAACTTCATTTCACCATTTCATTAGACAGTGTCTTTCAAGGATTGGGAATCATGACCTCCTCCGCTACACTAGGTGGCGATATGCTCCTCTTGTTAGTATTTGGTAGTTTCCAGTGAACGTATTAAGTGACGGACCGAAACAGCTTTAGCTTCTGGCTCATTGATAACATGTCGAATATCATTCTGTGTCTTTCTACCGTCCGTTCACTAAAGTATTTCAATTAACTAACTAACAGAATGTTGGCACAGCTGCTCTCAGACGAGGAATTATATGATTATGATGAAGCGGATCAGCTGTTTAGGTTTCATTGTTTCAGCCTGACTGTAAACCACTGAAAGTATTCCAAATATGGAAAACAGGAAGAATTTCATTGACATATTTAAAATTGGGCCTCTCTGCCGTCCAATAATAATCCAATAATGTATGATATCAAGGCTTAATGTGATTATTTAACAATGCTGCAGGAACAATGTGGCCCATATATGAACATTTAAAGTCACAATTAACCTTTAAACGTTTAATTTTCCTCTGAAATACAATTAAATAACTTTACTTTACATGTTGGTAGAAAAAAACTAGGTGTTTTTGCATCGCAGGTTTATTATAGTGGAAAAACAAGAATCTTAGTCATGAAAGACCCAGACTCCCTCTAGTGGTAGTTCGAAGTAAACACTTCATACGACCACACTGTATGCTGGAGAGATCAGGCAGCATTTTTAAGTCAGTTTAACTGAAACTGCTCTTCGTCTCCACATCCCAAACTGATTGTTAGTGATGGTGTAAACGGTAATAAGAGGCAGTGATGTGGTTTTACTGTGTTTGATCTATGATTCATGTTCATGTCGACTACAAATACCAACCAGATAAATCATATTCAACTGAGAGGAACGTACAGTCGATGGGATTTAAAACCACTTTGCTTCCTGATGTGAAACCCCTAGATCCTGGGTCTGATGGTGGTCAGGAAGATGCTGGACATGATCTTCTCCCAGCATGACCTGGCCTGGGTGGACGACCTCCTGCCTGAGAAAGAGAAGAAGAAGGTGGAGGAGGATAAGAAGAAGGGGAAGGGGAAGGAGAAAGACAGGGAGAGGGAGAAGGAGAAGAAGAAGCCCAAACCAGATGACAGTGAGGAAGAGGTGGGTAATGTAAGCCTCTGCTGCCCCCTGTAGGAATACTGCAATATCAGCGCATGAGTGTCTCATCTTCTTCACTTCTTCCACAGGACAAGTATCACGCCTACTCCAACCACTCGCCCAGTTCAGAGTCTGATCTGGATCGCAGGTACTGTGTCCTCAAACTGCACATCCCCTACAAAGACCTGGTCTATCCTGACGTGGCTCAGTCTCAGTGGGGAGCGTACTGTCAGCCTGCAGCTACTGCTGCTGCTGCTGCTGCACACCCACACACATCCATGATGTGCATGTGACCTTTTAGCCGTAGACACACACAGTCTCCCTTAGATCTCGCTGCATACGTCCGTTAACGTGGTTTTAGTTTAGTACCAGTGCAGCAAAAACAAGTAGCACCCTCGTAACACTATCGTCCTACAGGTGGATGCTGTGGTGGAAGAGGTCAGCAAGTGTGCGTCATTGTGTCATAAAGAAGTATTTATGTTGTGTTGTTTTAGCTTTATTTAAGTCCAAAATTATGAGAGAACTTGTGGTCGTTTTTTGTTAAAGTCTTATTGGCAAGTTCAAATTCTTCAATTCAGTTACACATTTTCACTCACGCTCTCCATCATTAATGTAAAAAATCATCAGCCAACAGTTTTTTCAAGCTGTTCATAAAATCCAAGAATATTAGATGCACTACTTTACTGTACAAACACACACACCTTCTCAATTATTATTATAATTAATAATCAATTATAATTACTGGCAAAAATGTAATAACGGATGCTTTCAACTCAAACAATAAATAATGACATTGTAGATCCCTGACGTGGTTGGAGTCTTACATGTGCTACAATCTGCAGTCTCACCACCAGATGTCGCTAAATCTTAAACTTAAACTTTTAAGATACTTGTTCAGAGTCAGATTAAGAGACAGAGGAACGTGGTGGAGACACAACTCGCTTAGACCAGACTAGGTAATAGTAATACTAGGTATAATAGTGTTAATAATAAGTATTGTGTGTTGTGACGCATATATATTCAGTATACAGATCCAAAGTTTTCTTCTGCCTCTCAGAGTTTTGTTTGTGTTGCTCTCAGCAAGTATAACTAGAGACCAGCAAATCTGGTCCTAATGAGGCAGAACCTTATTTCTGAGGAACTGGTTCAGATCTATTTCCATTTCTCAGTCCTGTGCATGTTCAGTTGAACTCCTCGCGTGAGTTCATCCAGACAAAACACTTCTGGAACCGGCTCCTGTTCCTCCCTCAGTTTGAGGCTAAATCCTGGTTCATAGTTTCCATGCGACGGCTTCCTGCAGCACAACTCTTCTCAGTCCACTTGGTGGCGCACATTGGTTTTGCTCAAAAGAGGCATTGTGGGAGACGGTAACCATGGACACGTGCTTGAGGTTATGCTCTGAGGTCCGTTGGCCCCCAAACACTGAAAGAGTATGAGGTCGTAGGAGTGGGGACAAACTTGCAAGTAAGACCCAGGCCTGGGGGGGGCGCTACATCTACACGGTCCCTCTCTTGTGTCATGTCTCCACTCCATGCACTTTAAGGCAATGCAGATCAGTGTAATGTATAATCCTGCTGCTCTGTACTGTACTGTTACATTGATGTGCATTGTTCATTAAAAGAAGAAGAAGAAAGTGAATCCTCAGAGGTGATGAAGTGACATGTTTGCTTTAGACCTGTGTGGAAATCTAATCTAGAAACACTGTGTGGTACCTTCAATCTCCTGTGAACATCTGTTGATAGATGATCTGTACACAACGTCACTGTATAATCCTCCACGTGCAACAAGGATCAGTGTTTTGGTTGTTTCTTTTTTCCTTCTGTGCCAAATCTCGTTCACATTGGAACTGCAGCAGGTTCAACGATTCTGTACCGACAGTCATTTAGTGTTTTTATGAAACATTGACTCCCCAACATGTCTGCATTGCTTTGAAAGAGGTGTGGTTTGGAACTGACGTCTAATTTAATATTTACACTGACTCGTGAGGGCAAAACATTTAGTACGAGTGTTTCTCAGAACGTTGAGTCAACTTTCAAGATGTTATTGGTCAAAAAAGTCAAAACCAGCCTGTAGTTTAATCTTCAACTTTTAATAGATAGCTGCTCGTTTAATGGAACGACATTTGTAGCCTGTGTTTTCTTACTATCTCTAGTAATAGTCATGAAATTATGGCTTATTTAGTTCCTTCCTTTACAATTTTTAAATACACAACATATAACATTAGGAAATTAGGGCTGAGCAAATCATATTTTTTTTCCATTTGAAATGATGCAATTAGCAAATCACAAAGCTTTTAATTGAATTTAATAAAATATCTTAAAGTTCTTGTCCCGAGTATAGTAGCTGTCATATTTGAACTCTATAGCAACACAGTGACTATTGAACTGAACCCAAATCTCAATCACATTATCTGTGAAAACAATGCAATTAAGACATTTTGCCTAAATTGTTCAGCCGTTGCCGGAATGACCTTTGCTTTCTACTCGATTTTTACATTAAAATGTTCATATTGAGAAGAGACTGATTCCCCCGCTTCACCCTTTAAAGGTCCAGTGTGTCAAATGAGGGTGAAATGTGTTATTTAGTTTGTATGTGTGCAATCACCGCGGACCACCGTGTTTTTACACATCACTGACATGAGCGGCTGTAGTTCTAAGGCCCTGGTATACACAGAGCGCATCGGTTGCGACCAAACTGAATTCCCGCCCCCACCAGTAGGTGGAGTATTACGCCGCGCTCACCGAGCAGAAATAACATTTCGACCACAGAAGAAGTCGCCAAGGATTGACATCCGAGCGTCGCCCTGACGACCCTCCAGTCGACTCATACTCTGAGCTGCTCGAACCAGACGTGTCCGCGGGAGCTGTAGCATCGTTTTCTTCTTCTTTTGGTAGGAATGCGTCCTATTCCCTGCGTCCAGACTTGTACCGCCACCCAATGGTGAAGTCAGATACTACAGGACGCCTGGCGCATGGGTATACCACGGTCTGCAGTACTGAAGTATACCAGGGCCTTTAGGCTTGAGTCACGGCGCCTCTCACCTGAGTTAAGCCCCTCCTCCCTCCCCTGCAGTCGGTGTATTTAGCTGTGTGTGTGTGTGGTAACTGGAGCTTGCCCTTCCTCAGCATCACCCTCCACCTGAAGATCTCCTGCCCGTCCTCTCCGGCCGTGCCCATGGGCAGAGGGGTGGCCTGTCCTGTGCCCCAGGTCAAGATCGAGATGGAGTCGGACTACGACTCGGACATGGACCCCCATCGGCCGCGGGACATGAGCAGCGAGACCACGCTGTGAAGCTCAGTCTCTGTGTCTCTGTGGGACACTTTGTGGGACAGACACGGCTGACCCTCAGACTCTGTCAGAGCGAGCACTGATCAGACGGACTGAAAAAAACAATCTGAGTTTCTTTATTTATTTACTTGTATAATGTAAAGATTGTTCCACTGAAAGAAAGGAGAAATATTTATCTACATAGAATATAATTGATGTGAAAAATGTATATTATACGGTAATTACCGTACAGTAACCAGATGGTTATAATCTTTCAATATAGAGGCAATATTATGTAATACTGTCTTATTTTTGGTAATACAGTGATGCTAGTGTAGCAATAAAGAGATAAAATGTAAATAATGTGATTTAGTAGCGTGTGATGAGAATAACTTCGCTTACACCATCATTCCCTTCACACCTTGTTATTACCAAGCTATTACTACAGAAATAAGATGGTGTTATAAAATGACTTTATTACCATATTGTTACTGTGCTGTGGTGTAAAAGAACATGAAGTCTGAATATTAGTCTTTTCATATTTGTGTTCTTGTGTGTTTGAATTCCTCTGATCCCCCGTGTTCACACTGCACCGCCGGCACATTTTACCCAGAAGAAAAAGAAACAACCAAAAAAAATGTTGTGATGATTCTGTGAAGGTTCTGTAACACACATGGTTCACGTTCATGTCTGTGGTTTTAGACTCTGAAACAGGGTTCCCACGGGTCCTTGAAATCCTTGAAAGGTTCTGAAAATCTCCCTAAATCGACACGGCTCATTGAACGTGCTTGAATTTTGTACAAGACAGAAGTGAAGTAGATGAAGTTGAGGTTAATGTTTGTTACGACGCCACCTACTGTTTCATGCCCTGCATTGCTTGATGTATGGAGACAAGGCCTGTGCAGGACAAACATGGAGTCATGTGGACACTGTCCACTCTGTCTCTCCCTCTGCCGTTGACGAGCGAGTGACGTCGTGATGCCTGGGAAATGGAAATACCACGATCTGTGTCTCACCAAAGAAAACCCCCAAAGACTTTAACTTTGACCAAGAGCCGAAGGACAATCACTTGTCCAGATGCAGAGCGTTAAAAGTGGACGCTGTGGGAAAAGTGGCGTGTCAGGACATTCTTTCCTTAAATTTGAGGAAATTAGCCCTTGAAAGTCCTTGAAAAACCATTGAATTTAATGTCCATGAACCAAGGTGTGGGAACCCTGTTGAAAGTAACTTCCAGCTTTACACAGGATGATGATGATGATGACAATGTTATTTATATAATTAAATTCTATTATTACCAAACGTGCGCTGTCCAAACTTGAGCATGATTTTATATGTGTGTGTGTGTGTGTGTGTGTGTGTGTATAATAACATAATATAATAATGTAATATTATTAGTATATTATTATTATTATTATTATTATTATTGTTAATAATAATACACTAATAACATATATATTATAATATTATTATTAGTATTATTATTGTCATTAATAATAATACACTAATAACATATATATTATAATATTATTATTATTATTATTATTATCATTATTATTATTATCGTTAATAATAATATAATATATATACTGTATATTATTTTACCAACACAGACCAACCAAGCAAAGCATGATTTGAGAACATAGAAAATAAGATAAAAACAACAGGAAGTGCATTAGGTGTTTTTTTTTATTTTTCAGTTTATTTATATTCATATATACATTAAAATACAACTCATTAAACAGTAAAACAAAAAACAACTGAGAACTTATTGTGCAAACATGACAGTGACAGTGCTGGTGAGGAACTCCTTGTGCTGACTCAGCAGTGTTTTGGTGCAGATGCTGAGGTGTTAGAGGCTCGTTGAGCTCTCAGTGTTGCTTTGACTGGCTGTTGTCGAGCGCGCTGCTCTTTTTCTCTCCTGCCTGAATCACACACAAAACACACAGTGAGTAAAAGTGTCTCAGTGTTATTCCAGCTCCACGTCTGTATCATGTCGCCGAGGTGAACTCACCTGCTCAGGACATGCTGTCCGAACCTTGACTCTGGGTTCACACATTTCTCCTTGGTTCCTAGAACACTGGGAAAGAGCGAGGAGGAGGAGGCGTGTCAGAGAGAACATGAAGAATGACGTCCTCATGCTTTCATTCACATTCATTCACTCACATTATAATCTCCAGATTAGGGCAGAAGCTGCTCGGCTGATAAACGAGCGGCTCTGACTTGATGAGCTCTGGTCTGACTCGGCCGATGTAACCGTTTAAACACTTGCATTTTCTGGATCCAGTGCCTGGCTCCCCTGTGAGGACACACACACACACACACACACAAGGGTTTGAAGAGCTGATCCTGATGTTAAACACTTTATACTAGAGATGAGCTGATACCAGACTCAGCGTTCAAATTAAAATGTCAAATCTGATACAGTCCAAAAATGTGATGCTTATATAAAATAAATAAAATAAAATAAAAAGAATCAAACTCACCTTGAACACAGAGGACAAGCAGGCAGCAGCTGAGGAGGAGGAAGATGGATGAAGTTGAGTTCATGTTTGAAGCAGTAAGACAGGCTCTGTGTCTCTCTTCACTCTGACTCCGGCCTCTTTTATACACAGACCACAGTCGCTGTGCCTCACTTACACTCTGCAGTCTCACTTTTGTTTTCTCGGTTCCTTCCGTTTTCCTTCAGTCTGACGGTTTCCCAGAATCACTCATCACGGCTCTTCTCCAGAAAAGTGTGCCTCTCAAAGTGGGAAGTGTGGTGTGAAAAAAAGAAGAAGAATGTGGTTTATTTTTCCACATTATTGTCGTTGAGGTTATGGAAGTGATACTTTTCTTTTTTTTGTTATTGCCTATATCTTAGAATTTACAGCAGGATATGAATCACAAATGACAACAATTTAACGATCAAGAAGCAGATCAATAATAATAATATTTAAACTGCATAGAAGTTCAAATGTATTAGACCACCTGTCATAAAAACAAATCTTTCAAAAACGTCTCATTCTTTTATGGACAGAATTATTTCTCTGCACAGCCAGGTGGTGGAAGTCTGGTGACCTGAGGATCTCGTCTCTGCTCTTTGTGGCGATGATGTGCTTGTTGCAGCGTCAGGCAGTGACCTTCAGCTTACACCGGGACCGTTAGCAGCAGACTGACACTGAACCAGAGGGAGCTGAGCCACAAGGTCACGATCTGTGGGTCAGGTGATGGAAAGGAGATAAGGTTATTAGAGAGAAGCTTCAAAGCTCGGACATCTGGGAGAGACTCAGAGTAGAGTCGCTGCTCCGCCGTGTGGAGAGGAGTCAGTTCAGGTGTTCCAGACTCGTCCCTCTGGTAAGAGGACCCGGGACAGACCCAGAACCATCAGAGCTCTGTCACCCTGTTCCCTCTCTCTCCGCCTCTGCTTCACTTAGTCTGCCAGCCACTCCCTCCTCATCAGGCACCTCAGCTCACCTGTGAACACACCTGCTCCTCATCCGCTGCAATCACTTTGCAGCACTCCTGCAGACGGACTTTCTGCCTGACCGTCTGAATCCTGGACATTACCTCGGCCTTCGGTCCCTGATGGCGAGAACTGCCTCAGTCCTTCTGGTTCCTGTCTGCTGTGACAGTGCGTGAGTGTTGCTGCCCTCCTGCCTTCTCTGTCTGTGCGTTCACAAGAGACTCAACGATATCTCTGCCGTCCAACTCTTACCCACGTTACAAGAAGCGTAGCTCGATAAGGGAGAGGACGACCACAACAGACTTGTTCCTAATTCTATGATTTATTATCTCCATTTTTTTATGGAACTTCATAACAGCATCTTTGACTGGAAGTTCACACACATAAGGAAACAAAGTTGCAGGGACATGTTATAGGACACTGCATCACTCCTTTACAAACAATCTCTCTCTCTATATATATATATATATATATATATATATTTGCTTAAGACGCCACAAATGAATGGCAACAAGTCGGACACTTGTTTTTACCACTCGAGAGGGAACTTTAGCGCCGGTGTTTTTGCCCCAGGGGAATAAACTCTGCATGTTTTTACACACACACACACATGCACACAGGGCGAACATGCAGACTCTACTCAAAAAGGCCTGGACGGGGACTTGAACCAGCAACCTTCTTGCTGTTAGGCAACAGTGCTAGCCACTAGAGTTGTATGTCTTGGTCTCGATACCCTCTGGTCTTGGTCTTGTTTTGGGTCTCGGTTTTACGCGGTCTTGACTACAAGTCTACTAGCCACTCATCTATTACTCTGAATTAGTGCTTTCTTTGTATTTCCTGTTTTATTTTGGTAACCCTTGTCTTGTTTCTTTTCACTTCCTGTCAAGTTTCCTGCTTCTGTGATTGTCTCCTCCTTTTCTAATGTGTTTCATTGTTGTCTTCCCTCCTTTTTTTTGCCAGATCTTTGTTGAGTTCCATTGTTCTTAGTGTTTTTGACCGTTGTCTAAATTTTGACGTGCAGAGTTTGTCATGTACCATCTGCTTTTTTGAGTAAACCATTGAACGGATTCCCTGCCTTAACTTTCTGAATCCAGGCGGATATTTATGGGATGGTCTGATGGACTGCATATAAAAGTGGACGTACAGTCTTCTGATTGGAGACTGAACTCCTGTTTTTGAAGCACCAACAGAGGCTTTTATCAGACTATACTAACTGTTACTGTTGATTCTGACATCATGAATCTGGTGATTGAGACCATTCCTCAGGAGAATGTTACTGATGTTTAGGGTTGTAAAGGCGTGAAGAAAAAGTGCTCAGTTTTCCGTGGAATTGGGAACTTTAGTTCTGGAGTTTGGGAAACTTTCCAAATAAATAGATAAAAACAACAGGAAGTGCATTAGGTGTTTTTTTTTATTTTTCAGTTTATTTATATTCATATATACATTAAAATACAACTCATTAAACAGTAAAAAATTACAACTGAGAACTTATTGTGCAAACATGACAGTGACAGTGCTGGTGAGGAACTCCTTGTGCTGACTCAGCAGTGTTTTGGTGCAGATGCTGAGGTGTTAGAGGCTCGTTGAGCTCTCAGTGTTGCTTTGACTGGCTGTTGTCGAGCGCGCTGCTCTTTTTCTCTCCTGCCTGAATCACACACAAAACACACAGTTAGTAAAAGTGTCTCAGTGTTATTCCAGCTCCACGTCTGTATCATGTCGCCGAGGTGAACTCACCTGCTCAGGACATGCTGTCCGAACCTTGACTCTGGGTTCACACATTTCTCCTTGGTTCCTAGAACACTGGGAAAGAGCGAGGAGGAGGAGGCGTGTCAGAGAGAACATGAAGAATGACGTCCTCATGCTTTCATTCACATTCATTCACTCACATTATAATCTCCAGATTAGGGCAGAAGCTGCTCGGCTGATAAACGAGCGGCTCTGACTTGATGAGCTCTGGTCTGACTCGGCCGATGTAACCGTTCAAACACTTGCATTTTCTGGATCCAGTGCCTGGCTCCCCTGTGAGGACACACACACACACACACACACAAGTGTTTGAAGAGCTGATCCTGATGTTAAACACTTTATACTAGAGATGAGCTGATACCAGACTCAGCGTTCAAATTAAAATGTCAAATCTGATACAGTCCAAAAATGTGATGCTTATATAAAATAAATAAAATAAAATAAAAAGAATCAAACTCACCTTGAACACAGAGGACGAGCAGGCAGCAGCTGAGGAGGAGGAAGATGGATGAAGTTGAGTTCATGTTTGAAGCAGTAAGACAGGCTCTGTGTCTCTCTTCACTCTGACTCCTGCCTCTTTTATACACAGACCACAGTCGCTGTGCCTCACTTACACTCTGCAGTCTCACTTTTGTTTTCTCGGTTCCTTCCGTTTTCCTTCAGGTTGACGGTTTCCCAGAATCACTAATCATGGCTCTTCTCCAGAAAAGTGTGCCTCTCAAAGTGGGAAGTGTGGTGTGAAAAAAAGAAGAAGAATGTGGTTTATTTTTCCACATTATTGTCGTTGAGGTTAAGGAAGTGATACTTTTTTTTTTTGTTGTTATTGCCTATATCTTAGAATATTACAGCAGGATCATCATCATCATCCTCCGCTTATCCGGGGCCGGGTCGCGGGGGCAGCAGTTTCAGCAAAGGACCCCAAACTTCCTTTTCCTGAGCCGCATTGACCAGCTCCGACTGAGGGATCCCGAGGCGTTCCCAGGCCAGAGTGGAGATGTAATCTCTCCACCTTGTCCTAGGTCTACCCCGAGGCCTCCTCCCAGCTGGACGTGCCTGATACACCTCCCTTGGGAGGCGCCCGGGAGGCATCCTCACCAGATGCCCGAACCACCTCAACTGGCTCCTTTCAACGTGAAGGAGCAGCGGTTCTACTCCGAGCTCCCCCCGGATGACCGAGCTTCTCACCCAACAGTATCTCTAAGGGAAAAGCCAGCCCCTCTCCTGAGGAATTACAGCAGGATATGAATCACAAATGACCAAAGGAGTCATAAACCAACACTAATGACAATTTAGCAGCAATTTAACAATCCATAATCATAATATTTAAGCAACATAAAAGAGTTTAAAATAAAAAAGGAAAACAATATGATTATGTTTGGAAGAAGTGTAAGAAAGAGACTAAGTGAAAATGTAAAAACAAGAAAACACAAGTATTTTAGAAATCTTTCAAAAACGTCTTATTGTTTTATGGACAGAATGATTCCAGGCACAGGCAGGTGGTGGAGGGTGAACAGCACTGAATATCATTTCCTCTCAGGGACACTGTCATGTAGGAACAGGAGGGATCTTGATTGCAAGGACATCTTATAGGGCACTGCATCACTTTTAACCTCTAGAAAGGCACTCATTTACAGATGATCTTTATATATATATATCATATTTATTTGCTTTAGAAGCCACAAGCGAATGGCAACGAGTCGTCCACTTGTTTTTACCGCTCTAGATCAGTGTTTTTTTTTAACTTTTTCAGAACCAAGGACCACCTCACTCAAAATAGCCCCAAAACAATATGCCGACATCAACAGTTCACAAATTACAACCTCCAAAAATGAACTTGTTGATTTGATATTGAAAACAACACATTCATGTCGCAGGCAGTTTGACAAACACTGGAATTAAAACATTTAAAACCCCAGTGCAGTGCCTGTGCAACACCTGTTTTTAGTCATTGTTGGTTCGGTCCAGTGACATTTGTATTTGTGTTTGGTACAAAGCAAATCCTCATACTGACATAATGGCATACAGTTAATATGGGAAATGGAACTACGTGGTTGCATAACGGTTGGTTGGTTGTCACCGGGATGCAGAGCTACAGGAAAGAAGCTTCCTCTGAACCTGCAGAGACCTGTAACGCCTCCCGCAGGGGAGTGGGGTGAACGGTCACCTGCGTTCGTCACCTGCCTCCGCTTCACGGCGCCCTGTCCTCACTCACAGTGCTGTGTGAGTGAGAGGGGGCGTGGCTGCGGTAGAGCAGTGAGAGCGGTGAAAGCCGAGGTGTGCTTCTGTTACCGATGTCGTTTTGCATCACTTCTCCAAACAGCATCACACTGCACTTACTCGTGCCTGTAGCTGCATGACACCTGTCAAGTTTGAAATCAGTCGACAGACAGACAGACAGACAGACAGACAGACGTTCCTGAAGTTTATAGATAGATACTTGATTGTCACCTCACGGACCACCAGTGATCTGGGGACCACACTTTTGGAACAGCTGCTCTAGAGAGAACCAGAGGAATAAACTCTGCATGTTTTTACACACTGTGCTCGTCAACCATCTGTTTCTCTGAATTTGAGCTTTCTTTGTTCTTGTACTCTGTGTTTTTTTGAGTAAACCATTGAACGGATTCCCTGCCTTAACTTTCTGAGTCCAGCCGGATATTTATGGGATGGTCCGATGGACTGCATATAAAAGTGGACGTATAGTCTTCTGATTGGAGACTGAACTCCTGTTTTTGAAGCACCAACAGAGGCTTTTATCAGACCATACTAACTGTTATTGTTGATTCTGACATCATGAATCTGGTGATTGAGACCATTCCTCAGGAGAATGTTACTGATGTTTAGGGTTGTAAAGGCGTGAAGAAAAAGTGCTCAGTTTTCCGTGGAATTGGGAACTTTAGTTCTGGAGTTTGGGAAACTTTCCAAATAAATAGATGAAAACAACAGGAAGTGCATTAGGTGTTTTTTTATTTTTCAGAATGTATGTACAGCTTATTTATATTCATATATACATTAAAATACAACTCATTAAACAGTTAAAAAAAAAACAACTGAGAACTTATTGTGCAAACATGACAGTGACAGTGCTGGTGAGGAACTCCTTGTGCTGACTCAGCAGTGTTTTGGTGCAGATGCTGAGGTGTTAGAGGCTCGTTGAGCTCTCAGTGTTGCTTTGACTGGCTGTTGTCGAGCGCGCTGCTCTTTTTCTCTCCTGCCTGAATCACACACAAAACACACAGTTAGTAAAAGTGTCTCAGTGTTATTCCAGCTCCACGTCTGTATCATGTCGCCGAGGTGAACTCACCCGCTCAGGACATGCTGTCCGAACCTTGACTCTGGGTTCACACATTTCTCCTTGGTTCCTAGAACACTGGGAAAGAGCGAGGAGGAGGAGGCGTGTCAGAGAGAACATGAAGAATGACGTCCACATGCTTTCATTCACATTCATTCACTCACATTGTAATCTCCAGTTTAGGGCAGAAGCTGCTCGGCTGGTAAACCCGCGGCTCTGAATTGATGAGCTCTGGTCTGACTCGGCCGACGTAACCGTTCAAACACTTGCATTTTCTGGATCCAGTGCCTGGCGCCCCTGTGAAGACACACGTGAGAAGAATATTTGTTACACTGCACAGAGAATTCTGCGTTTGAAATGACTCGGCACAAATCTTCAGAGAGTAAAAGGTCTAAAATGACTGAATGAGAGTCATTTTAGACTCTGTTAATGCAACTTAACATAAGTGACAACATCAGTCAAATTGCTAGAGGAACACACTTGTTAGAGCTGTAGTAATTAATCAATCACTAAATGAATCTAGTGGTTTTTCAGTCTATAACAAAGAAACCAGAAAAATCAGAAAAAACAACTGATCAGTGAAAGTCAATAATCATCAGTTGCATGAAAATCTTCCCCAAAGACTATAAGTGAATCTTACCTTGAACACAGAGGAGCAGGCAGCTGAGGAGGAGGATGATGGCAGTTGAGTTCATGATTGAAGCAGTGAGACAGGCTGAGTGTGACTCCTGACACCCAGCGCTGCCTCTTTTATACACTGTGACAGTCACTTTCATTTTCTCGCTCCTGCAGCTGTTTTCCCAGAATCACTCCTCATGGCTCTTCTCCAGAAAAGAGAAATCACTTCACTGTAAATTAAACTAGATGATGAAAGTGACTTTTTTCCTACATATTTGCTTCTACCTTAAAATATTGCAGCGGTTTTTACGCCACAGGATTTAAACGACAAGAAAACAGAGATTATGTGAGGGAGACGTTTGCATACAAATGACACAAGTTGCTATATGTACAAAAACAAAAAGGAGAGAACATGAGAAATGGTCAGAGAAGAAGTCGATATGGTGGTTGATAGTATCATAGTATCATGCTTGTCATTATTTCTACATTTGTTTCAGAGATTATTTTCCATTTTTCCATTACTCATCAAAAAAAATATGAACTGCTTTCCCTAATCCAATGATGGATTATCTCCGTCTTGTACATCTTTGATTTCCTAATCTGAAGATCTTCTGCTGCCAGACTGCGGCGACTGTTAACAATCACAATTCAGAGAAGACACTTTGTCAGTGTGGTGTTTTTGCTTATTCGTTACCTGTTTCAGAAACACTGACCTTGTCAGGACCTGTAGTCGTCATGGAGACCAAAACCTGGTCCTAGCGAGGCAGAACAAGTATAACAAGTAGTTTGTTGGATTACTGATACCTTTGTATAACTTTGAAGCAGACGGGTCATTCTCCACTGACCTTACTGGATATTTACTCTTCTCTGGAACATTGTAAACATTAGAGATGTTTACGTCTGTAAATCCCAGCAGGTGCGTCAAGGGTTCAATCCCAGGCTCTGCTGGTCTACGTGCAGATGTTGTGACAGAGTGTGAATGGGTTTGATAGATGTGTGATAGATGGAGTTCATGTGCTGTATGGATAATGTGAGAAGACAAGAAAATAAATGTAGACCATGTACGAATTCTGGACGGAGAATCGGTGAGATGGATGATGCTGTGGTTCTGCCGTGCGTGTTAATCATGACGGAGCACAGATCTTGTGGTTGTGTCGTTTTAAGTCAGGCTTCCTGGTGATGAGTTGATGGTGCAGAAAGAAACCCCTCTGACACAGGACTCGGTTACAAGTCAGGCATCAGACCATCTCTGCAGAAGCTTGGGAGAATGTGTTCCTGCCGAACCCAAACTCCATCCCATCCTGAGGAAGCGTCTGCTCCTCAAATGCAATGAAGTTTACGTCTTAAACATATTTCAGACAGAATGTAGCCGTGTTCATGTGTTCATCTAAGTCAGATACTTCAGTTGCTGTGTTGTCCAGAGAAAAACGCTGTTGCCGTATGATTTCCGGCAACAGCACTGCACTTTACACGTCGTCTCCTTCTGCTTCCGTGTCAAAGAACGAGGAGGAAATGTTGGTGCATGTGCAGAGCACCTAGTCTGACTCCAGTCCAGAGTAATCAGACTATGAATCACATTATCCAGGCATGTTAATCCGACTAAGACTAGATTTTTTAGACAGTCTAATGCATTTAGAAAACCAATTATTGTCTCGGTCCAACTAAAATTGGACTTTTCACATGTGAGTGTTGATTGAACAGACAGCATATGAAAAAGTTATTATATAAGTATGTTAAAAATCCATCCATCCATTCATTCTCTAAAGCTTTATCCTCCACATGAGGGTCGCAGTTTTCCATCTGAAAACCCCGACACTGTACCATTATGCCATTAATCTGCAACTGTTATGTTACTATGTGTAATTTATAATTACCATAACTATTAATACCACAGAAAGCAGTCCCCCCTCTTCATTCTCCTCTCTGTCCATGCATATAGCGTATTTATTTTTGTATGACAACATTTTTACCCCTTCATTGTTTTAATTGTCTTAAATTGTTTTTTTTTTTTATTGTTGCTAATTGTCCTTAAATTGTTTCTAATGCACCCAAAGGAGTTGCACTCTAATGTCGTTGTATGCAATACAATGACAATAAAGACTATTTTATTCTATATTAAAAATCATATAATTAAAAATGTGGAATAAACAGCATGGCGTCATAAAGAAGGGTAATTTTTCTATGTAAAGAGGAACTGACATTGTTGCATAATTTCTTATAGTCAATATCAAATGAGCGTGAAATGAACTTAAACTTAAACAAAAACAGGATTTAGAGACATATTTTAAAACAGAATCCTTAATATGTTTCTTATTAGGGAGAAAATTAGGGGAAAAAATCCCTAATTCCTGGATCAGCTCGAGTTGCTTTCGGTTCAGTGTCGGTGGTCTTTGCTCTACATTGACGTCAAAGGGAAATTCCCTGCATGATGACATCCTCACTTGCTCAATATTAAATAAGTCTGTGTGGGAGGACACACAAGTTCAGCTTTCACTTCATGAATATCAGCTCTTTGTTCAGTGGAAATCAGTGCAGAAAAAAACAACCAGTCAGCATTTATAACGTGATAAACGTCTGTGCAAACTGCATGTGCAAAATATGTCCACGCCAGGTTCAGGGGTTTTAAATAATGTTTTATTGCATTTTTATTAAATTAATAAAACATGTTGTCTTTTAACAGTGATCTTAGAAAAATGAAATGACACGTTTTCATTTAACATTTTGCAGTTTAGTTTTTTGGGTCAAAAATGTTTTATTAAATTAAAGTTTTTATGATATCTTTAGTTTTAGTATTTATTCTTATAAAACAAAATGCATGTTTTATGTTAGCTTTGGTTTTATTAGTTATACTTTGATTGAAATATGAAATAAATAATGATTTATGTTATATATCAGGTGCTGCAGCTAAAAACAAAAGCGACCTTGAATGAACCAGTTACCAGCTGATAGGACATTGCTTTCTTTTCTTTTATTTCTTTTATTTAACCTTGAGTTTAACCTGGCAAAGCATTCAGAACAAATTCTTCTTTGCAATGTTGTGCCAGTGCCAGTGCCAGAAAACACTTGCAGGGCTGAGGACACTTGTGCACCAAAAACAGACATGATATCAGCTTTATGGCTGCATCTAAATGTGCAGCTTTCTGTTTGTCTACGCAAAAAAAAAGAAGAAAGAAGATTTCTTCAAAGGTCACTTGACCTCACACTATCTTCCCTTTTCCACAGCAGCCTCCGCTCGACTTCCCTTCATAGGAAACACTCCCTGTTTTAAGGAAAGGAAATGTAGACCAGAGAACCCATGTGCCCTCTTGACTGCATCAGCACAGTCGGAAACACCTCATTGGTGAACTGCATGTAAATATACTATTATACGTCTGCATTAAAGAAAGAAATACAGGACAGAGACAGATTTTGTGGCAAACCAAGAGAACAATTACAACAAAAGCAGAGAAATCAAGGAACTACGACTCTAATATCGGGATTTTTGAGTAATACGTTTAAAACGTGTTTGATTACATTCAATTCAGTTGTGATTGACGTGGTGCTTCTGTCAGAGGCCGATTCAAGGTAACTTCATTGTCATCGTATTTGTATGCAATTCATCTTTGTGCATACATGGTGGTTAAAGATGATAAGAGTACAAAGTAAACTAAATAAATAAATGTAGGTGATGCATGATTTTTTTGAAATTGGCTGAGAAATGTAAAGAAAGAGGAGAGAAGTGTGTGTGTGTCCAGGTATTACTGATGTTGTGGGGACCTAAGTCCCCGTAACGTAAATGACTACATTTTAAGTTGAAGATATGTTTAACGGTTAGGTTGAGGTAAGGGTCAGGGTTAGGATTAGGCCAGTGGTAATTATGGTTAAGGTTTGAGTGAGTCTCCAGGATATGAATTTAAGTCAATGGAATGTCCCCTCAAGTCATGTATGTCAAACGTGTGTGTGTGTGTGTGTTGCTTTTCTGAATATACCAAACCAAGAGGTCATGAGTCTGACCACTCGGATGTAAGGACGGCAGCAGCTGTTTTCTTCTGTGTTCTCTATTTATCTTGTGTAAATTTCCCCGAACCTCCAGAGAAATGGGATATGAGATTTAAAGGAAGACGAGGGCGGAGCGTCTCTCAGGGAGACAGAGAATCGTGGCCCGTGGCCAAGAGGAAACAAACCGGTCTTGTAACTGCAGGGTCGCTGGTTCATATTCTCAGTGACGTTTGTGTGAGGTTCATGACTGGGGAGGCGCTGGCTGCTCTGGAGTCAGATGTAAAAATATAGGAACCTTAAGTTGTTTTAAAAGCTTTTAATTATGCTTTAATGAATTCCATATACGATAGCAAGAAAAACAAAAGAATATTTATTAATGCGTAAATTCAGTGATGTTGACCATAGAAATGCTGAAATCATACAGAAAACTCATTTATAGAACAGTGAGTTTCTTTTATCATTGTTAGTATTTTAACAATCAGATCTCTGCCTCCCCTGACTGCACTTCACTGCATATTCTGGGATGCAGATGCACATAAGTGCTGCCCACTGCTCACATGTCTTGTGTGGGTTTACAACTGGTGAGATTTAGAGATTTATTATGTTAAAACCATGCAGGTGATTTAATGATTCATTTGTGTGCGGGCACATTGGGGCTGTCTCCACCCCAAGATCAGGGCTACCGGCCCGAAGTGTTCAGAATAAGGAGGTCTCGCAAAGTCTCGGGTCTCATAAGAAACATGGATTGCTTCACAGCACTACACACCCACCCTGGCCAAGTAGCGGGTATAAGATCAACGCAGCAATGAATAGTGTTTTAGACTTTCATCATGGCAGAGCTGGAGAAAAAGAATCAGACAAAAATGCTGTTAGAGGAAGCGAGGAAGAGGAAATGACTGTCTGGCTGAGCCAGGGGCCACACACAAATAAACTTAAACTGGCTTTTTAAGAATGGCGAGAATTGAAGAAGCATGAAAAATATGTACTCCGAAACTGGAGGAGGAACTCCTTTAAAGCCTCAAGATTTTGTTTTGCAAACAGAAGTTCACCAGCCTTACCAGTCTTACCTAGGAATTGGTAGATACCAGCTGTCTCACAGTGAGCTACACTGCAATGGATAGTCTAGCATCAACAGCTGTCTGTCACTTAGCAACCACTATTCATCACCATAGTCCATCACACACCAACTGCAATATGTCACCAGGTAACTGAGTGTGTCGAAGCTTGAGGTTCCCAATCCCATTTCGACGTCTGTTCGAAGATCTGTCATCTTGGACGTCAAAATTGGGATTGGGAACTACAAACTGTGGATGGCAGTGTAAGAGAAAAACTTATTATTTGGCCTTCTCTAAAACTAGCTGATTACATTCCTAGGCACAAAACTCAACAACAACTCAGCGCGGTGCCAGCTGCAACTCTCTAATCACAAAGGCCTTGGTTTAACCTCGGTTTAACACTGGAACCAGTCATTTACAACAAAATGTGCCTCTTTATATTTTAGCTGTGTCTGGCCTGACTGGGACAGAGGACTGATAACTCAACTCTACAGTCCTCCCAAACGTCAGCTCTATGTATCCCAGAGAGAGGCCTCCATAACCCTTTAAATACCCTAACTATGGGACTCATAGGCAGACTGACAGGGGACGCCCAACTGTTCACATCTACATGTTCATGTTGGGCATCGTCTCAGTTCTCCTCAGATCTGAGCTGCTTCCAATAAAGCTTTTCAACTTAACTCATCTCTGACTCCAGAAACTCTGTCCTTGATCAGCTCACCTGATAAACAAATCTCCTGCAGCCTGCCTGAACTCATCGGAAGAGGAGGAAGAGGAAAACACACACGGCACAGGGAGCTAATCTAATTAGATTTCCGTTGCATCATGACAAGTTGGAGTTGTTATGCGACTGACTACAGTTGCTAAAGATGGTGATATCACGAGATCTGGATCAAAGATGAAAGGACTGATCCTTTTATATGCCAGTGACATCATGTAGGAACAACATCCAGAAGGCAGTACTGCTGTTAAACACCACTACCAACTCCAAGAGAAGAACTTGAAACTGTGCGAAGATGAGTTTTTCCATAGAGCTACCGAGGATGTCGCTCGACAATGTTCGTCCGCACGTCGAATCCTTCACAAAAGGTTTGACTGCGGAGCAGTGGAATTTGCTGGCACTAGGTAAACCTGACAATATCACCAGACTCAGGTTGGCCGACATGCTGGTGAAAGTCATCTGTTGCATTGTGGACGTCATGTCAGACTTTTTGAAACTAGACAATGCAGAGGAGCGTGTCCGTGAAAGTCTAGACGAACCGATCGCCCGCAGTTTTGCGGAAGCCCTGGGTGTCGAGTCAGTCAGAGGTCCCAGCTCTGCTGTACTGACAGAGTTGATTGCAAAGGAGGTCACTGCCCCCTCTGGTTCTGTGTATCCCAAGCCATCCAAGTCAATGATTCATTCAGTGTGCAAAATGCTGAAGAGGTTTGCAGCCAAAATGTGCTGCACAGAGACGCAATCTCAACGTAGCAGCGTCCAGATCCAGACAAATCAGGGTATTCAGGCAGACACAGAGGAGACACCGATCTCATCAGTCCTTCAGTCGGTCCAGGATATCATCAGTAATGAGGTCAATTCAATCATCGAACCCATTCTGGAGGATGTTTCCGATGCTGAGTACACGCAGCTGAAAGAGCAGTTTAGTCTGGAGATTCAAAATGCCGCACAGGACATCGGTCAGTCTGTAACCGAGTACATCAACTCAAGAGAGAGTGGATTTGATCAGTCAAGCCCCAAAGAGACACAGATTGGACTGAAGAACAAGATCTGCAACTTTTTTGTCAAGATGTTCGCCCAAGCCGGAATTTGTCGAATCTTTTCACAAGTAAAAGGAAAGTTCCAAAATGAGGCCAAAATCAGAGACAATGACTCAGTGAAGTCGTTGTTGTTTGATGCCGAGTCTGTGTTGCAGAGAAGTAGTAAAACCCAATTGGGCGATGGTGAGATTAGCATCTATCGCAGACTTGAAAATATTACACCCGATGACGTTCTCGAACTTACGGGGAAACTCAGTGATCTTCTGTACAGCCACATCACAGGTAGGAACGCTACAGAAACAGTCAGGGTGGAGGCGTCTAGTCGGCCAGTGTTTGAACTGCAGCCGTATGCTAGCATGTATGCGGACATACAACACAGAGTGACCTGTTTCCTGTCTCTGGTGAGCTGGTGGCTGGAGAACCAGGTGAACTGCTACAGTGAGAGAGTGATGGTCGCTTTAATGGAGAGTGAGACGGTGACTCGAGGAAAACACACTCAGATCCCGATCATGGAGGAGACCGAGGCAACCACTGCTGAACCTGTGCAGTATGAAGCAGCACTTTTGACCACATCTGCTGAATTGGATAATGACGCAGAAGTGAAGGTTGGCAGGACTTGTCTTCGGCTCGTCATCACGATACTCATCAAGAGAATCTGTGCCGCAGTTCGAGGGGACAAGGCCTTTTTTACAGATTTAGATTCCACCATTCAGCGTCTAGTAGATGAAACCTGGGATCAACTCGAAGGCACCAATGTCAACATAAACCCAAGAAAGGTTGAGAACCTTGCTAGGGTCACCTTCCAGCACCTCTTTAAGAGGTGGGGATCTGCAGCCAAAATCCTAGTTTCTATGGAAATAGGGGACCCGGATGTTCCCAAGTGCATTTCCACCTCTTGTAAGACTCAACTCAACAAACAGCGCAATGCCATCTTCAGATTCTTTTCAGCATGAGAATGTATTGACCTGTCACACACTCCGGTTTTCCTCTGGAAGACCTATTCAGTGGGGGGTTCAATCCAGACACTTCAGTTTCCCTGCAGTCTGTCAAGCGGCGACCAGTTGTGACATCCCCCATAGAGTTCGTGATTCGTGATTTGGCAGAAGTTCAAACAGGAGTTCACAGGCGTTTCCTGCAGCTTATATTATTTGGAAGACGCCAGCTGTCTGTTACACTGGGGTCCACTCATAGGTGCAATTTCCAAAATTTGAAATCCTGTGCTGTTCATGAAGACCCAAAGCAATTGAGATCATGAGGAAAATAGGTTAACTTAAGGAGGTTAAGACCACAAATTCCTCCGGTGATGCTTACTGACTTTAGAAATCAAGTGCGAGGTAGGAACTGTGATTGAGAACTTCAAACTGTGGAGGGCAGTATTGCACCGGGGTGTACAGCCCGGTGTAAATCATCAAGAGAAGAAGCTGAAAGTAGGAACATTTTCTTCGTCGCCTAGTGACTGCATTATATTCTCATTTCCTGGTTGGCTTCAAGAGGAACCCAGGTTTTTAATGCACGGTGTAATAGAACTAGGATGAGATAAACTATGTGATCAGATGACCTCATTCTGCTAAAGTTAGACTTACTGCCATACAGTATAGACAAGATGGAAACCAAGTGTGAGGAAAAAGCCAGCACACAAACCAGTGTAAAAACAAGGTGGCAGCCATGAATACACCGTATACATATACTACAGTGAGAGATAAACGAGGAACAGCAGAGCACAGGTTTACCAAGATAAACAAGAAATGATCATTTAGCTGCTTCGTGCAACTGTGACAGCGGGAGCAGCTGACCTGCAGTTTTCTAAACTGGAGCCAAAGAGAAAAGAAAACTGAAGCAAAAAACACACTGCTGCTGCTGCTGCTGCTGCTGCTGCTGCTGCTGCGTGTGTACGTGCATGTGTGCATGCATGAGTGTGAATGTGGGTGTGTTAGTATCCAAGACGTTGTTTTCATCCAGATAAATTAGGTATAAGTATTATGAAAAATGATACAGTATATATATAATATATATTAATTTATCTTTGAGCTTGAATATGAAGAAACTCACATAGCAACAGCAGTTGTCACCTGGTAACCACAGCCTAGCAACTGCTGTCTGTCACCAGGAGTGTTTCCCTCTGTGTCAGCCCAGCTGAAAAAGGTGGGACAGACGCTGGATACTGAAACTGCCATAATTAACAATAAATACACCAGTGACTAAAGACAATGATAAAGAAAGAGATGTGTTAATTAATAAAGAGAAGAGTGAATTAAAACATCAATTTATACCATTTAATTTATTTTTTAAAAGCAGAGGAAAAAGATACATATTTGAATAAAATGATTATTTTTTTACATTTATGTGTCACTCCTTTTCTGAAACTATTCTTGTTATGGGTTTCAGGTTTTATTTTCTCACAGATGGAAATTATCTATCTCTTCATTTCCTTATTTGAAGAAGAACAATATTTAATCATATCTATTCTGTGGTGTGTGAATGCGATAGAAGTGGATTTTTCAAAACTGGAGCCAAAATTTACGCAGAGGAGGCAAAGTCACCTGTGAAATAGCTGGATAAACAGACTGAGGCAAACAAAGTGATGCTCTGCTGCTGCTGCTGCTGCTGTTGCTGTTGCTGTTGTTGCCGACGCTGCTGCATGTGTGTGTGTGCAAGACTCCATTCTTTTTATGAAAGTATTATAAAATCCTATATTTTTTGAAGGTACATTGTGCTTTTATTACTACAACTGTGAGCATGAATATGAATGAACTCAAATTGTCACCTGGCAACCACCGCCTAGCAACTGCTGTGTGTCACCAGGAGGTTTTTCGGCTGCCTGTTGGGATGACATCGAAGGAAAGGCGAGGTACACACTGGAAAGGTCACCAGCCTGTCATAGAACCAACATAAAGGCAGACAGGCAGACAGACAGACATTTACACTCACATTCACACCTACAGAGTAACCTAACCCCAATCACACAGGATAAGGTCTGCTGCGGGTTCTCCGGCTTCCTTCTACAGTCCAAAAACATACAATATGGGGGATTCGGTAAATTGGACACTGTAAATTGACCGTGAGAGTGAATGGTTGTTTGTCGCTGTGGTCCTGCGATGGGCTGGCGAACTGTCCAGGGTGAACCCTGCCTATCCCCCAATGTTGGCTGAGATTGGCACAGCACCCTCCAGTGGAGGATAAAGTGGTAGATAATGGATGGCTGGATGGATGACATGTTCACAGCCAGTGTGTGAGGTCTTTGGGCTGTCCTAATGTGAAATATTCAAGGGTGTGAATGCCCTCTAGTGGCAACGTTTCAGGAGTTGGCATCAATCATTGTGACACTTGTCAAGGGAATTTACTCATGTTCCACGGCCTACAGGTAACAAACCGACCTGAATAGCAGTGAAAATACAAAATAAAAACCCAAACTCTCTAAATGAAGTGACATTTTTTATGAATTCAAGGTACATGATTGTTGAGAGTTGTCTCAAGAAAGAACCTCCCCAAGGTAACACCTTCCAGTAACCCTTTAAGAACGCTGCAGTTAAAATAGGCGGAGACCCAGATCTTCCCACGTGCATTGCCACCTCTTGTAAGACTCACCTGGACAAACAATGCAATGCCATCTTCAGATTATGTTCAGCATAAGACGATATTGACATGACACACACTCCAGATTAACCTGGATGGTCTCAGTCAAGTGGAAAACAGTCATGACGTCACTGTTTTCAAGCCTCGAGATTTGCAAAGGTTCACAGGTATTACCTGCAACTAATAACGGACCATTTTGATTTTTGTCCAATCTTTAATTATTATTTGTGTTTGAAGAGTCAAACATGAGACGCAACCCAAGGATGTAAAGAAATCAGATCAGGCAAGAGAGTCAGGTAGAGCACAGTTCATAGAGGACCAAAAAACAATGGTAATCCATTTGATGGAAATGACAAAGTGAGCTGGACTGTAGTGGGTAGTTGAGAGAATTATCCAGGCAACAGCTGTCTTTCACCTAGCAACCACTATTTGTCACCTACCAACCATAGTTCGTCACAATTATAATCTTTCACCAAGCAACTGAGGTCTGATTTAGCTGCCGGGGCCACATGTGTCACAGGTGATATCACAAATACTAGTTGACAGATCAAAGGACTGATCCATTGATATGCCAGTGACATCATGTAGGAATAAAAATCCAGAAGGCAGTACTGCTGTTAAACACCACTACCAACTCCGAGAGAAGAACTTGAACCTGTGAGAAGATGAGTTTTTCCATAGAGCTACCGAGGATGTCGCTTGACAACGTTCGTCCGCACGTCGAATCCTTCACAAAAGGTTTGAATGCGGAGCAGTGGAATTTGCTGGCACTAGGTAAACCTGACAATGACACCAGACTCAGGTTGGCTGACATGCTGGTGAAAGTCATCTGTTGCATTGTGGACGTCATGTCAGACTTTTTGAAACTAGACAATGCAGAGGAGCGTGTCCGCGAAAGTCTGGACGAACCGATCACCCGCAGTTTTGCGGAAGCCCTGGGTGTAGAGTCAGTCAGAGGTCCCAGCTCTGCTGTACTGACAGAGTTGATTGCAAAGGAGGTCACTGCCCCCTCTGGTTCTGTGTATCCCAAGCCATCCAAGTCAATGATTCATTCAGTGTGCAAAATGCTGAAGAGGTTTGCAGCCAAAATGTGCTGCACAGAGACGCAATCTCGACGTAGCAGCGTCCAGATGCAGACAAATGATGGTATTCAGTCAGACACGGACACACAGATCTCATCAGTCCTTCAGTCGGTCCAGGATATCATCAATAATGAGGTCAATTCAATCATCGAACCCATTCTGGAGGATGTTTCCGATGCCGAGTACACGCAGCTGAAAGAGCAGTTTAGTCTGGAGATTCAAAATGCCGCACAGGACATCGGTCAGTCTGTCACCGAGTACATCAACTCAAAAGAGAGCGGATTTGATCAGTCAAGCCCCAAAGAGACACAGATGGGACTGAAGAACACAATCTGCAACTTTTTTGTCAAGATGTTTGCCAAAGCTGGAATTTGTCGAATCTTTTCACAAGTAAAGGGAAAGTTCCAAAATGAGGCCAAAATCAGAGACAGCGACTCAGTGAAGTCGTTGTTGTGTGATGCCGAGTCTGTGTTGCAGACCAGCGGTAAAATCCAAGCCGGCGATGGTGAGATTAGCATCTATCGCAGACTTGAAAATATTACACCCGATGACGTCCTTGAACTGACGGGGAAACTCAGTGATCTTCTGTACAGCCACATCACAGGTAGGAACGCTACAGAAACAGTCAGGGTGGAGGCGTCTAGTCGGCCAGTGTTTGAACTGCAGCCGTATGCTAGCATGTATGCGGACATACAACACAGAGTGACCTGTTTCCTGTCTCTGGTGAGCTGGTGGCTGGAGAACCAGGTGAACTGCTACAGTGAGAGAGTGATAGCCGCTTTAATGGAGAGTGAGACGGTGACTCGAGTAAAACTCCCAGACATCATGGAGGAGCCAGAAGCAGCGCCTTTGACCACCACTGCGGACCTTTTGGAGGATGATGAAGCACAAACAAAGATTAGCAGGACTTGTCTCAGGCTTCTCATCACAATACTCATCAAAAGAGTTTGTTCAGCAGTTAAAGGGGACAAGGTCTTTTTTACCGACTTGGATTCCACCTTTCAACAGCTGGTCGATGAAACTTGGGCTCAACTTGATGACGCCAGTGTAAACATTACCCTACGGAAGGTTGAGAACCTTGCCAAGGTCACCTTCCAGCACCTCTTGAAGAAGTGGGGATCTGCAGCTAAAATCCTTGTTTCTATGGAAATAGGGGACCCGGATCTTCCCAAGTACATTGCCAGCTCTTGTAAGAATCAACTAAACAAACAGCGCAATGTCATCTTCAGATTCTTTTCAGCATGAGAATGTATTGACCTGACACACGTTTTTTTCTGTCATCAAGGTTAAACATTTTGGAGCAAGAAATGTGGTCCCTTGTGTTGTAGTACTTGATATCGGTCTTGGTCTGAAGACCCCTCTTGTCTCGGTCTCGGTCATGTAGGATTCAGAATTTTAATTCATGACTCGTTCAGACTGATTTATATGCTGAAATCAGTATTGTGATTAAATAGTAAAATTGTCTCAGGCAACCAAAAACACAAGTAGGTGTTATTGGTGTATTGTCACAGATAAGCGCTGCTGCCCGCCCCCGCCCCTGTTTACACAAAGTAAAGTTAGGCTCATAGAGACGAGAGCGGTGCGTTTGTCGGGCAGTGGAGGTGTCGCCCAGTTGTCTTAACCGCGATGAATTCTTTTGCATAACTACATCCAAAGGAAAGCACACGGCAAACACTCCACACCGCGGTACTACTCTCTCACAGATGACAGGTGACGATGGGGATCCATGAATGCACTTAAAGTTCTATGAACAATTGTATATCAACTAGGATGATTTGCCTGGGTGTAAGCAGAGAGGATATTACTTTGTTGCTACTAACGTTTAGTCCGTATACACAGATAAGATCAAATATACTACCTTGTCAATTCCTAATACGCTGTGTTTTTTCAGTGTGTTTTGAGCAGACCTTGCTAAATAAGTATTGACTTATTATTGGCTTCTACAAAAGTATTCCTATCTCCCAACTTCCATGCAGTTAGAATAGTAGATGCAGTGCTGCAGTGCTGGCCCACGCACACAGGGAGAAAATGCAAACGCCACACAGAAAGGATGCAAAACGGGATGCAAACTGGCAACCTTCCTGCTGCCAGGCAACTCGCATCAAAGTGTTGTGGAGTTTCTCAAGGAGTCAAGGAGTAACAGCAAGTGTGTGTCATTGCACCAGTGAGAAGCTTTCACCCGACAAAACCTGACAACGTTATAGTTTTCTAAAATCTTAGTGTCATTTTTAACAAAGAACCAGATTCCTCAACACATCTATTTTACAGTTGCATAGATTCAATTAATTCCTGGGCTTGGATGTAAAGATATTGGGATTACATGTTCAAATGATAACAAGTACTTTGTACATGGAAAGCATGACATTGATGTTATATTTTTATAGATTTATTTTTCTGTTTATTTTCATATGCTCACTGTCATTAGCGCTTGTACGCTCCATTTGTATATTTAAAAGGTTTTCAATAAAGTTTAAAAAAAATGTTATGCAAAGAACTGTGGGTAAGAGAGTCCTTGAATGCATCTTGTAGCTGCACCGCTAAGTGCATAATGGTGTAGATCAACACAGAAATTTACATGAATCTTTGGATGATTAAGGAAACATGTTTCTCCAATAACACACTTAAATTATATGTATTTCATACAGCGTCCCTTTAATGGTTTAGTGGCGAGATTAGGGTTGGGATTGGCTAGTTTCTCTGAGAAAAACTGTTGTGTACAGCAGCTTTGAGAGGTGACTGTGAAAGTTATGTTTATTAGAGGTGGGCAAGATTCAGTATATCTTCTAAGATAATACTGTGATTGTTTTTAAAATGTGCAAATTGAAATATTTAAATATATTATTTAAATTACGATAGAATACGATACGATTATTGAACCCATGGAGACATTTATCTTGGACTCGGTTGTACATAATATTGCATTCACAGATACAATAAAAACAACACATGACAAAATATAACACTCAAAGTGAACAGTACATATACACATAGAACACACTCCATACTAAAATACTAAAATAATAATTCTACATCCTCAAGCAGCATTATTTAAAAAGTCTGAATTGGGTACAAATGAGTTCTGAGATTAAAGTCACAATTATGTGATTACAATCAGAGGATTCTGAGATTAAGGTTGATTCTGACTCAATTTCAGAATTCTGATCAGAATTGTGAGAAAATAAAGTCAGAATTATGAGAAAAAAATCAGAGAATTCTGAGATTAAAATCAGAGAATTCTGAGATTAAAATCAGAAAATTCTGAGATTAAGGTTAATTCTGACTCAATTCTGAGTCTAAAGATTTTTTTTCTCATAATTCTGACTTTAATCTCAGAATTGATGCTGTTTTATTTTTTTTTTTTTTACATGTGGCCCTAATACTCACACTAATAAACTGGAATTTATTCAAATAAAAAAAGATTGGTAATCTGGCCAGTGATCGCACCTGAAAGGCAACACTGAGGACGCGCAGCGTGCTGACGTCACAGCCTGACTCGTCCGTTACGTGTCAGCAGGAGAAACAGCAGCAGCAGCAGGAGAAAGCTTCAGTGCCTGTGAGCAGCAGGTCTGCAGAGCAGAGCAGAGCAGAAAACAACGGAGAAGCTCGGAGGATCATCCAGTCCTGTCTCTCTCTCTGTCTCTCTGTCTGTCTGTTTGTCTTTCTTCACTGTCTCCGCGTCTGTCGTTCCTCTGCGTCTTCTCCTCCCCGACTACCAAGGGATGGGGGGATGATCAGCAGCGACTCCCCTCCACCACCGCCGCCGCCTCAGCCTCCTCACCCACCTTCGCTCGGTCTCCGTGTGCCCTGACGGTCGTCGGAGCTGTGCCCAGGATGTGGGCCCCGCTGCTCGGCCAGGCCGCCGTGTTCGCGGCCCTGTGGGCGCTGAGCACCTGCTTGACAGGTGAGAAGCTGCTGCTGCTGCTGCTGCTTTGTTGTGAATCTGCAGAGGGCCTCCATTCCACGACTACTGTGCATCATCACCAGATGATGATGATGATGTTGCTGTCGTGTGTGAGTGTGAAATGCTCATTTTCTTTTGAACTCCTGTGGTTGTGTGATTTGTGAATGGATGCAGACGAGAACTGAAATGACTGTTAGTTAATCTAGTGGTCAATTAATCATCAGCAGCTGACTGATTATTGATTAATCACTTCTCAGGGGCTTTGGTTTTGGTCTGTTGTAGATCCGGACTTATCAATAACCTGCTCATATTTTAAGGTTATGGGATATAAATCAGGTATAAACACGTGTCCTCTCTCTCAGGAAACTAACAGTACATTATAAATACTGTAATATTTATGTGTACAAGAAGTACGGGTGTGAATCACAGCCGATACAAGGATACATGGCGATATCTGTCCAACTGAAGGAAACACGACGTCCGTTTATCCACAACAAACTTCTCTTAACGTAGCTTTGGCAGCGACTGTTTACTGTAGAGCGCATTCATTTGTTCATTAAAATATCGATATTTGCCCTGGTATCGATTATCGTAGACAGCGATATATCATTTTGAAGTTCTATCCAGGTTAGTTTAAGCCTTTAACACCGCAAGCCTCCGTTTGCTTATTTTAACCATAAAAGGGCCAATGTTAAATGTATTTATTAAACAAAAACCACTGTAGTTGTGCACAAACACCAGATTTTGCACGTTAAATTTGAAATTTGAATATTATATAAACATATTTAAAATAACATTTGTTTGAGTTTTTGTCTCCATGTCCAAAATCAGGCGTTTCTCCCACTTTTTCCCCTCTCTGGTGACGAAGACGCTGATTTCCTGAAACAGCACGAGTGACGTTACCGTAATACCCACATTTTGGCTTCGACGTGCAACGTCTCTGCTTTCACAAACCGTTGGAATCTATCCGTTGCGTAACTGCAGTAATGCAACGTGCATTTGTGTGACTCTGCGATACGCTCGTTGTTAAAGGATTAAATAATTCTTTCTTGGATTTGTTTATACGTTACAGAATAGAGACAAATTTGAATCAAAATAATTATTATTTCCACTCGGCAATCGATTGTTTATCAAATTGTGTCCCAAGGAATCGGAACATAATCAAATTTTGACATTCTTAAAGAGTCAAACCTCGACCCTCGTACGAAGCAACAGGTGTAGAGAGAGGGTTTGTCGGCACATTGGTGCAGTGGCAGGAAGAGACAAGGAGAGCATTTCCTTCTCTAATGGAGGCACAGTTGGGTTGTAATGTTTAAATAACTCGCAGGGACAATAATATCACAAAAAAGCTTGATGATTGACAGGCCATTGTGATACATGTCCCTGTCCCTGATGGTGTTAAAGTGCATTTTGTCTTTCTTTACTCTGCCGTCAATTATGCCTTATGCGTTTGTTTGCAGCACAATTTTGACAGTTTATGTGTATTTTATTTCTTTTTATAGTCCACCCTGCTGTCGACATGAGCTGGAGGTCATGGTCACACTGCAGTGCCAGTCTAACCTGTGCTGCAGGCTTTTCATTGATCTATAAAGACCCATTTTATTCTCCACTGTTGTCTCTGTTTTAGGTCTGTCCGTCCATGGCGACCATTGCAGAGGTTATTGTATTGTGCTCGATTTCGCGGTGGTGGAACCTAAGGACGTTTTAAATGCCTGTAGAAACTCGTCTTTGTCGTTTTCGCCCCCCACGATTTGCAGTGTTATTGCTCCGTTTTTGTCCGTCCATCTCCATGTGAATGGGACTCTCTCTCATCTGTAACCTGATCAGATGGCGTTTACTCAAACCCTTGTCCTCGTGCGATTGGGCCCAGATATTGGCACCGAAATCGCCCACAAAATAATGTGCTGGTGAGACATGGTTGAAGCTGCATGTACAGTACGACAGGAGGCAGTGAGGTGGCAGATGGTTGGATGTTTTCAGAGTGTGGTTATCAGCGCTGACCTGTCTGGCTGTCGTCAGAGACACGTTCCTCCTGTCAGAGCTGAAGAGGTCTCCGTCACTGACCCGGACGACCACTTATCATCGCACACACACACAGTTCACAGGACTTTAGATGTAGTGCTGGAACTCCAGTGTTTCCTACATGTAGCCTCCTTTTTATATCTTTGATGGATATGAGAAAGACTGAAACCAATGCAGAAGTGTCTGAAACTTGTACTTTCTTGAATGGCCAGCAGGGGGTGAATTAGATTCAGAGTAGTTTATGCTCTCGTTGACCATTTTGTCAGTTTTGTTCCCATTTAGAGTCAAGAAGACTGTAAAACACAGCAATTATTAAAGCAGAAGTCTCAAAGTTTTGGGTATTTATAGATTAATTTTGCATCATAAATGTTTTTTTAACTGTGAAATATATATTATTCTGTATCAAAACAAAATGACGTGAAATATCAACACATTCATGACCTGATTTCAATTTCTTCAAAAGTTTAAACAGAACTCCAACACTGCTTTCATCCTATCTCCCTTAATTCCCCTGTTAATTTACAGTTAAACAGTATTCAGTACGTCGAAAACATATTAATACTTAGTTGAACTAACCAGTATTTCTTTTGCAGACTGGCGAGGGCAGTATGATTTAATCATTTTTATTAGGGCTCCAGAGCACCGATAGTAGGGGTGGGTCAAAATATTGATTTGATGATATATCGTTGTCCTTCCTCGTGCAGAACGATAATTGATACAAATATCAATACTTAAACTGAATGAGGGAAACTTGGGCGGAAGTTTCCAGGATTAAGGCGGAGAAAGCTACGTTAAGTAGTGGACGGCAGGGTGCTGTAACAGTGATGACTCATAAAAACACACTTAATAATCACCATTCACTGACACACACAGTGGCCTTTTGTTTAAAAGATGAAGCCTGATGGACTGTGATGATCACTGATCGCTGTGGCTGAGGCGTCTTGACACAGTTTCTATTTCTGCGTGTGAGTTAACTCACAGTCGTCTATTTTTAGGGACATAAATGGATGGAACTATGACGTGACGAAGATCAGGAGTAGGGAGCAGTCTTACTGTCGCTCTGATGTTGATCTTTATCCTACACAGTCCGAGCCTCAGAAATCCCCAGAAACGAAGACGTGATTGATTCTCGATTCACACCTGCACGTGATCTCGTTTCTAAATGACAACGATTCTTGCTGCATCGCAAAGAAACGAGTTTCTCGCGTTTGCCTTCAATCTCCACACATGAGAGTTTGATGCTGTGTATCACAATTCTCGTTCTGGATATTTGTACAGGAGTCCTCACTTCCTTTTGTTGTAAATTCTCTGTGCAACACACACACACACACACACTCCCATCCACGACTGAACAAACAAACAGCTGGAACAAGGAAACACGATGATTAGTAATTTAGTAGAGAGACGTAAATGGGCGATGTTTGTTTTTAGATATCACTCTGAAAACACTGTCAATCAAAAAGTGGTCGGCGCCACTGACTCCCAGAGATGCTGAGCTTCCCTTGAAGTGACCCTTTCGCTGCATTGTCCAATCAGCGTCTCGCTCACCGCAGTGAAAATAACAAAAGATTCATTACCTGTCGCGCTGCGACGAGAATTTAAGAGAAGAAAATCCCGATGTTGAACGGACTTTAAGTCATAAAATGTAAATACAGCAGAACGTATTTGACCATTTATTGTGTGACATTTCAGAGCCTCAGCCTACGATGCAGAGTCGTTCTGCAGTCGGTGTCTGCAGAAGTTCATTTAGTGGATGCTTTATACCGAGGGATGCAGCAGGGCTCCACACTTCAATTTAAACGCTCTTTTCATTCGAGGCCGAACTACTTCTAGAAGACGGAAATGTTTTGGATCTATATCATTAGCTTTAAAAAGTCCCAAGTTTCCCCTTAGTGACAACTTACAGGAAGTAAAGGAGATGTACTGAAGCGCGACGTCAAACCTGACGTTATGACTGACACTGTGTGCATACAGTCATAAGATGAAACATAACACACACTCAATTTCTCATTCCTTATCTTTTTGGCCTGAGTTTAAAAGACAAAGAGCTGATATCATACACTGCTCCTTCGTCTCTTTTCCTCCTGCCTTGGCCAAATGTGTCTCGTCTTACGTCCTCATTTCACATCCAGACTCTGGAGTCCTGTAACGGAGGCTGCGATGATACGAGTGTGAGATGAAGTCAAAGAAGAATGAGGCGCTGCTTTTTCATTTTCTCTGACCGTACCCGGGACAATCGGTTGCTAGGAGACGGTGACTTTATGACAATGACAGTGTGACGTATCGCTGCTGCTGAACGCCTGTGAACAAAATGCATATCAATACTTAGTCAATACAGTAGTACACGGCGTTCTGTAGTAGTATTTCTGTGTCTGCATTTTGCGTTGGCGGACAAAACAAGACATTTGAGGACGTGGGCGTTCGCAGTGGAGTTGTGCGTCACTGCCCTCAGAGATAATGTGTCAGTGTCTCAGCCAATTTCTTCTTCTTCAGTTTGAATTTGGTCGCGTTAATGAACTGAGCGAGTGCAGCGACTTCATCAGAGCCACGGTCTGTGCGCCGCAGTGTGTTCAGCTCTCTGTCCTCCAGTTGTAAAAGCTTTGCATAGATTAGCTGCTGCTTTTATCTGCTGCGTGTGTGAGATGTGCAAATCCGGCCGTGGTATTAATCAGCGTACGAGGGCTGCAGCTGATGATTAGTTTCATAATTGGTCGAGTTGTTCGGTCCATGAAATGTCAGGAAATGTCGATCAGTGTTTCCCAAACTCTAAATGACGTGTTCTCGAGTGTCAAAATGATTCAGTTGTGATGATTTCTTTGTCATACCAGACGATACTCGCATTTAAAAACCTGAAAACTCAGATAACAAAGCATATGTAACCAGGTGTGTGTGTGTGATGTAGGGCTGCAACAATTACTCGCTCAATGAATCGTCAACTGTTTTGATACTGATTAAAACAAGCTTTGTGATATTTCAGCTCCCTAAAAGTGAACATTTCCTGGTTTCTTTGCTCCGTGTAACAAAGAAATCATAGAAACATTCGAGAACATCATCACTTCCAGGTTTGAGGAACACGGATCAAACAAGTTTTCAATTCATTGAGAAAACAATCAACAGATGAATCAATTATTAAATGAATTTATATTTGCAGCCGTGGTATCATGGGAAGCTTATAACTGCAGAGAAGAGTCCAGTGTTCTGTGGTTAGACGTGTAGTTATAGACGTGTGGTTATAGACGTGTGGTTATAGACATGTAGTTATAGACGTGTGGTTATAGACGTGTGGTTATAGACGTGGTTATAGACATGTAGTTATAGACGTGTGGTTATAGACGTGGTTATAGACATGTAGTTATAGACATGTGGTTATAGACATGTAGTTATAGACATTTGGTTATAGACATGTAGTTATAGACATGTGGTTATAGACATGTGGTTATAGACGTGTTGTTATAGACGTGTGGTTATAGACATGTGGTTATAGACATGTTGTTATAGACATGTGGTTATAGACATGTGGTTATAGACATGTTGTTATAGACATGTTGTTATAGACGTGTGGTTATAGAAATGTAGTTATAGACATGTGGTTATAGACATGTGGTTATAGACATGTAGTTATAGACATGTGGTTACAGACATGTGGTTATAGACATGTGGTTATAGACGTGTAGTTACAGACGTGTAGTTACAGACGTGTAGTTAGACATGTAGTTACAGACGTGTAGTTAGACATGTAGTTAGACGTGTAGTTATAGACGTGTAGTTACAGACGTGTAGTTAGACATGTAGTTACAGACGTGTAGTTAGACATGTAGTTAGACGTGTAATTACAGACGTGTAGTTACAGACGTGTAGTTACAGACGTGTAGTTATAGACGTGTAGTTACAGACGTGTAGTTACAGACGTGTTCACTGTGTGACTCTCGACCAGATTCACTGAATTTTTCCCCTCAGCCTTTTGTCATTCTTGCCTTTTCCCCGCTCGACACACCAGCCTGAGACAAACCCTTCCATCCTTGACTTGTGCATGCGTGTGTGGTGACTCACCGCCTCTATGATGTCACACCTCCTCAGTTGCCATGGAAGTCGTCATGGCAACCATTGTCTTGGTTCCATTAGCAGAGACGGGAGCGTTTGCGATGAAAAAGCTGAAAGGGTTAATATTGATATTTGTCTCTAATTATAACCCCCCCCCCCCATCACGTGGCACCGGGGGCACTTTCACATGCTCAGCAGCTGTATTCTGCTCCTCATGCTGCTGCTCAGGTGGTCTTCTCTTTGCAGTGCATGGACGCAGCAACAACAAGTGTAACAGATATTCCCTGTGGGGAAGAAAACACAGCTCTGCTCTGACTTCCTCGTTCACGAGTATGGTTGGGGTTTAATGGAGGATAAATCCAATTAACCCCTTTTAACCCACCCCACCCTTAAAAACTGATATACTGTGTTTAAAAGAGCTTTAATTTACTCAATACATCAAACTATTATCTTATTTACCCACTCAGTCGATCTCAGTGACTATTGTATGATTGTCATATGATGTTGGACGTGCAGGTTCGAGTTTTAAGTCTGGTTATTTTTGTGCCTGTTCCTCGATGAAGCGCCCCCTACAGTTTCATATTTTTATGACACCACAGTAAACATCCATCCAGTCGACCGCTCGCTTGAACAGCGGTGTTGTCTATGCGATACACAGGCACGGATCCGATTACTTTTATCAAGTAACGAGTAAAGTAAGGGATTACAATTGCAGAAAAAGTAATTAGATTACTGTTACTTGCGTTACTAAACCCTGTTTTTGTTTGTGAGACTGTCTCATGACAATTATGTACGAGCGGTGCGACGTCAGACACGTGCGTAGATCAACATTACTGGATTACTTTCTTGGAGAAGTAATCAGTTACTAATTACTATTTCCAAGTAACTTGACCAACACTGTACGCAGGTATGCGGAATAAGATTTGTGTCATAATTTTGAAAACACTTTTTAAGAAGCAAACAACAAGTCGTCACAGTTGCAGGTGACTGTAGAAACACTACAGTGACAGTAGAGCCACTACAGTAGACCACACAACACTCACTCACTCGCTCACTGCGCTTTATCCTCACTGCTCCTGGTCATGTGCCTTTGCCGTCCAAACGTCTTTACAACAATACAGTAGCAAACACTGAGAAAGTGCAAGCACACATGTATAGAGAAGAGAGAGTTTATCCATAGACCCTGTTGCAAAACCACCCATACATTGTGGTTTATCACATCAGATGAGCAGCAGTGGTCTAACCCCCCATACATAAAATCAAATATTATCACAGCAGCAGCAGCAGCAGCTTAAATAAGATCTGGTATCCTTCTCTCATCTGCTCTCGGGTTACAGGGACATTTGTCCAGCTGGCATTTTCCTTGAACTTGTAATAAAGTGTGGTCGTCATTCCTGACCTTCACATAATGTCGAGTTTAACATTTCCAGTGTGTCCGTTTCTTTTTCAGCCTTTTATCTTGAAGGCACATGAAGATTAAAATGTGTTTTTGAAGTGAGACCAATTAAAAGATGTGTAGTTCTTTTCATGTGTGGACTGGAAACGACTGTTTTTAACCAGTTATTGCTTCTTCTTCTTCTTCTTCGTAGTTGTATTTTTGTCAAATGAAACAGATGATTGTTTCAGTTCAGGATTAATTGTCGGACATGTGATGTACGTGGTTTTATTTTTAGCACAAACGCTAGAAACTGGTGAATCAGGACAAATATGTCGACCAGTGAATCGAACGCTCCAGATGTTCTTGTACGTCTTGAATCAGGTTAGCTGTCTGTGCTAAGCTAAGTGATTTTGGGGGCTGTTGTATTGAGCGGTGTCTTCTGTGTCTTTGTCCACAGCGTCTCACGTGTGTCCTCGGAGTTTAGACTGTGCCCGAGCAGGAAGACACTTCTGTCAGCCGGGCAGCTCGCACTGTGGCCCCTGCCTGCGCCCCCTGGTGGAGAACTCCCACGGCAGATGTGTGGTCAAGAGGAGACATGTCACTCAGTCTGCTCAGCTCATCAAAGGTGCGTGGGAGGTCCTTACTGCGTTGACATAGCAACACACTAATGTCGCTCACAAACAGGCAGCCCGTGGACGAGCGGGAGGGAGCCGGGCTTGTAACGGCACGGTTGTCGGTTCAAATCCATGTGCAGCTTCATGTGAGATATCGCTACCGTGGTCTATAAGCGTTAAAATGCACTGTAAAAAAAACTCTACAATTATGAGGAATACCAGTGGTATACATGTTTAGTTGGGGTTAGCGTAGCTACACAACATGCTATCTGTTGATGGTTCATTCTGAGTCAGTTAAGCTGGGAAATAAGGGCTAATTAGCCATTAGCCCTCTACATCAACAAGACAAGACACCTGATACCAGGACTCACCATCCTGTTGGAGACTCAGAGATAAAAAAAAAACATTTTGGTGTATATGGTCTAAGAATAATACAAATGTGCTTATTTCACAGTTTAAATTTTGAATATGTATTTAGTTGCATTGGGAGAATTACAGCACTTACTCCTGACAATTCATTAAAATCTTTGATGTTAGTTGTGTCGGGGGATCTTGGCGCTAATTGCCAATATCCCATAATACATTTTAAAAAGGATAGTTTGTATTTCTGGACATTACGTTGTATGACATAGACCGTGTGGAGTCACGAAAACGAACAAGCATGAATGTGTTATGTTTGTTCACACAATTACGGTTTCAGTACTGTAATTCCGAAACGGTTGAATAACTGCCAGATGTTGAAAGTGAAAGTTATCTTAGAAAAAAAGAAACAGTCACTCACTCAACATTTTCTGACACTTTTACAGCCATAAAATCAAAATAATATCCATATTGTGCTGATCGCATCCCTATATAACAACATAAGGAGTATTTATTGTTCCACAGAAAACAGCCTAATTCTCTTCCATGGACAGCAGCAGCAGCAGCAGCAGCAGTGATGGTGCTGGTGGTGTTTCCCCCGTCATTATCGACTGCAGGCTGCGTAGCCTCATTGCTTCCAGTGTAATTGCAGAAAGCCAAATGACTAATCAGCGTCTCGTCCCATCTGTTTTCACAAAGCGTGACATCAGAGACTCTCGGTGGGTTCATTCATGACGATGTTCCGTCTTCCATTTGTCGCAGTGGACAGTGTGTGAGAAATTCACAGGGAACACTTTAAATAATAATAATAATAATAATAATAATAATGATTAAATGAAGACTACTTTACATGCTTAGCTTATGAACATATCCTCCTCATGTGGAGGATGAAGCGCTAGAAGATAGATGAATGGAGGAAAACTTCAGTAACAAGAGTCTGTAAACGTCATATTTATTTATTTATTCACAATCAATGTGTTCTCTCCTCCCTGTTGCTGCAGTAATGTGTTTTTTTTTCATTCATGAGTCTGAGGAACGCCCCCCCACCACACACACACACACACACACACACACACACCCTCTCTCTCTCTCTCTCTCTCTCTCTCCTTTCTCCTCTTTTTCTCCTCTTTTCTCTGTTTGTTCTTTTTTTATTGCCATCCGCCCACACTTTGAGCAGCTGTGCATGACAGAACATCACAGTCTTCCTCCCACACACACACACACACACACACTGTTTGGACATCCTGAAGCAAAGCGTTAACCCTAACATGACCAGGTCATGCCTCACCCTATAACCACAACCTCTTTAGGACCAGGTTTTGGTCTCTGTGAGGTCTGCTGGTCCTGACAAGTTCAGTGTTTATGTCTGAAAAGGTCCTATAACAAATACAAGGTTTGCACAACTATTCTTGTTAGGACTTTGCACTTACCTGACCTTAACCAGAACTAGTTTATGCCTGACCTTAACCAGAACTAGTTTGTGCCTGACCTTAACCAGAACTTGTTTATCCCTGACCCTAATCAGAACTAGTTTGTGCCTGACCTTAACCAGAACTAGTTTATCCCTGACCCTAACCAGAACTAGTTTATGCCTGACCTTAACCAGAACTCGTTTATCCCTGACCTAACATAACTAGTTTGTGCCTGACCTTAACCAGAACTAGTTTATCCCTGACCTTAACCAGAACTAGTTTATCCCTGACCTAACCATAACTAGTCTGTCCCTGACCTTAACCAGAACTAGTTTATCCCTGACCTTAACCAGAACTAGTTTATCCCTGACTTTAACCAAAACTAGTATGTGCCTGACCTTACCCAGAACTAGTTTATCCCTGACCTTAACCAGAACTAGTTTATCCCTGACCCTAACCAGAACTAGTTTATGCCTGACCTTAACCAGAACTAGTTTATGCCTGACCTTAACCAGAACTAGTTTATCCCTGACTTTAACCAGAACTAGTATGTGCCTGACCTTACCCAGAACTAGTTTATCCCTGACCTTAACCAGAACTAGTTTATCCCTGACTTTAACCAGAATTAGTTTGTGCCTGACCTTAACCAGAACTAGTTTGTGCCTGACCTTAACCAGAACTAGTTTATCCCTGACCCTAACCAGAACTAGTTTGTGCCTGACCTTAACCAGAACTAGTTTATCCCTGACCTAACCAGAACTAGTTTATCCCTGACTTTAACCAGAACTAGTATGTGCCTGACCTTACCCAGAACTAGTTTATCCCTGACCTTAACCAGAACTAGTTTGTGCCTGACCTTAACCAGAACTAGTTTATCCCTGACCCTAACCAGAACTAGTTTGTGCCTGACCTTAACCAGAACTAGTTTATCCCTGACCTTAACCCGAACTAGTTTATCCCTGACTTTAACCAGAACTAGTTTGTGCCTGACCTTACCCAGAACTAGTTTGTGCCTGACCTTAACCAGAACTAGTTTGTGCCTGACCTAATCCCAACCTAACCTAAGGTTGTGCCTCATTAGGACCAGACCCGGTCACTCACTCACACCAAATAGTTGTGCCCTGACGTGTTTACACTTCCAGTCACTACTAACACACACACACACACACACACACACACACATTCTCCCACGCCCCCGGGCAGAGTGTGACGATCTGCTGCAGTGCAGCTGAGGACACTTAACACCGACTCTCTTTCTTTAAAACCAAAAATGAAAACAAAATTCCCCGACATGACCCTCCACAGATGTTCCCAGCGAGTGACGCGATAAAGAATTGATCACCTGTCAATATCGGCCGTCAGTCACAACATGTCCGCCCGTATTCAAACAAACTGATAATAACACGTCAACATGCCGTTCACATGAAGATGCATCAGTCTGATAACATGTGAACATGGAGGAAAATAGGATTTATTACCTATACTGCAGTCAGCCACAAGGGGGCCTTCAAGATCTTTTTGGTTTAGGTAGATTTCATTAACCTGTTTTGGGTTGTTTTTGTGGTGTTTTAGTGCAAAACAAACACTGGAGCATTTGCTATAGATGGACAATAATGTTCTATCCTATTCTAAAAGAATGCTCAGGATCATTAAAAATCAATGCGGATGAAATTAAGAAAGAAAATATTTCCAATAAAGTCAAAGAGCAGTTTTAAGACATGAGTCACAGTCTGTGGCAGCTTTTTAAACCAACCACCAACACAGTATTGAATACATTCATGTCATTTCTAATGTCCATGGAG